>NC_060950.1:18338392-18395093 GCF_022045245.1 Lucilia cuprina
GATTTTCGTTTAAGGAACTAAATTGTTCCGCTAAACTGCTATTATCCGAGAGGTTGCCCATACTGTTGTTAAGCTGACCGTTTGTAGATTCTTCGTTTTGAAATTGCGTATAATGGAATTGTTCATTAAAATCACTGGATAACATATTGTTTGACTTTATTTTAAGAAAAATCTAAACGTTTACGATGTTTAACTTTGAAATGATCTTAAGTAACTGTTGCTGCAACAGCATCCTTTACATCTTTTTATACTATTCCTTACTAAAGGCTGAGTTATTATATATTAACCTTTATTATGATTGGTCTAAAGTAATATAGGCCACATGTTTTTACCTGTTTTAAAAATTTCTGATTCGTTCTTTTTACACACACACATACAACCCATACTTAGGCATATATAGTAAATATTTGAACTCACTCCTTTTGGTCTTTCGTGCCACTTTGTAAGATCCTTTTGTTTTGAGTATTTGTTGCATGTCTTTCGTTGTTGTTGTTTTTAATATTGTTTCTTGCACAGTATTGTTATTAAATTGGCTTGCGGTCAAAACGTTTAATTTTCTTTTATTATTCTTATTGTATTGTAAATAAATAAAATATGTGTTTTTTGGTTTAAATTCTGTTACATATAACAATTTTAATATTAAATTTTTTTTGTTTTTTAAAATAATTTACTACTATTGTCTAAAATATAATTATTGTGGCTTTATGTTTATAAAATACATATAATTTTCACTTTCCGTTTTTTTTTATTTTACTAACTTTTGCAAACAAAAAAATCCTTTTTAATATAAAAACATTGTTGTTCATTTTCTTTTAAATCATACAACATTTGTCAGTTGATTTCTTTTTGATTGGCAAGGTCAATATTGAAATCAAAATTACGATTATCTTCATATAATATTTGCAAGTTATAGTTTATTAAAAAACCAGAAAAAATATCTAAAAACATTTTCTTGTCCTCTTCGATTAATTAAAATTTCTAGTTCCCAACTCAACCTAACCTATTAGTCTTAGTACACGTGAAACCAATTGTGTCCTTTAAAACCCTTTATTACTAGTTCTACTGCACAACAATTTATTTATATGGTTTTATAAACATACTAAAAAATAAAAATCCCTAAAAAATTGACTCTACTCCGCAGACGTGTGTATGGAGTACTCTTTAAAGAACTAGGACTAGTCCAAAACTAATCCGAATATGTATAAGGTTCTCACCTAACATTGTGATGTGTTAGGTGAGAACCACTTAATCCATCCATGCATTACATCGGAGTAATCGAAAAACTACTCTCTTGTTTAAACTATATAAATACATGATCCGCAACATGATCCCAAGTAATGCAAGCTATGGACCATGTTGTTTTTTTTTTAAATAAAGAAGATCCATACCCATGTTTATAGGGTCATAGTTTTTGAATCACTCAAATATATCATGTACTCCAATAATTTTTGCAGGGATATTGTAAATACATTTACCTAATAATAAAAAATTCAATATTCAAATATTGTGTAAGTAAATTTTAGCATTTAAACCCTTACATTCCCAACAAAAGTAAAACGAATTTTACTTTTTACCTTCCAAAGAAGCGAAAAGAACCAATTAAGGTTTATTTTTTGTACTGATTTTTTTTATTAAACCAATTTTATTAATTAATAAGTTAATAAATAAATGCGTGTTAAATTAGTTGCATACTATCCCAAAAAAAGTACTTCCAAAAGAATAACATTTATCACCACTCTAAAAGTAATACTAAGTGAATTTGTTTACCTTCTGTAGAAGTGTTGTTTATTTACTTCCAAAGAAGCGGAAAGAATCCAATTTTGTTTAAAATTGAAGGTACATTTTTTTAAACTGAATTTTTTTAAATTAAACCTATTTTATTTTGGATTTGATTGATAAATGCGTGTAATTTATTTATTAATTTATTTATTTATTTATTTATGTTAATATTATTTACGTCAAATTTCACTTCCTAATAACTTCCAAAAACAGAACATAAAAATTACTTCTTGAAAATGACTTCAGATGTATTTGGAATCCTATCATCACTTCTTCAGGTCTTTTTCTGTACTTCCATGGAGTAAATTCTACTTCTTTTTCGCTTCTTTTTGCTGGGTGGTAATGAAAGTTTTTGTTGGGTTTATATTGGAAATAATGCCCAATCCTTTTGAAAAGTATACTAAACAACCCCTCTCACAGAAACCCCAGCAAAAAATCTTTTAAAAATTATAAAATTAAGATTAAATTCGACTAGTAAGGACTGTTATATCCGGAAGAACATCACTTCCAAAATACTTGGATCTAACTTCGACGAAAGCCTGGTAGTGGCAAGAAAGTGCTCCAGAGTTTCACTGTCCTCTCCACTTATCTACATACGTTTGAATCCGCACGTCCAATTTTGCATAAATGTGCTCGTAATCATGTGTGTTCACTCAGAATACATGCTTCATACTTGATAATTTTGAGTAGATTTTTCGTCTTGCTCTCATCAGGGTCAGGATTTTCGTGGTTCTTCCCACTGTTCCATAGTTCCAAGAGGTCTTGTGTGATTCTACACCAAATATGTTTCAATGGGTAGAATCTAGCAACGTTTCTAGAAGTAGTACACATGGCACCACTTCTACCCAAGCAACATGTACGCTGAACTCCCTGTAGTAGTTTGCCCAGCATCGATGTGCCTTGTCTTGGTTAGGGTCCTAAGGAAGTTATTAATTGGTGTAACCCAGAGTAAAGGCGACAAAATGTCACCCTGTGGTATACCTCATCCATCCATTCCATCTATAGATGGATAAATTTAAGATGTAGTTATCTTTTTTCATAGAAAATACATATATGAAATATGTATGTATGTCATATGATAGGTCTTTAAAAGCAGCTTTCAATGTTATATCAAACTATTAGCAAGAATAATTAATATTCGGGTTAATCAAGTTACCCGTTTCAAAAAATCGATTTGGACGAATTTTTCACCAATGTTAGTACTATTGAATAGCAGACCAGACACAAAATTTTTAGCTGCGCTATCGGTCTAGAAATTTCGGTCTTGAGGGGGTTAAAGTTGCATGTTTTAATCATACAGGGTTTTATTCAAATGTGTGAAACTTTTCACATATTAGACCCAGAAAAAATTGACCAAAGGTGTTCAGATAGCTATTTCTTCAAAGTTTATATTTTTTTTTAAGAATTAAAAATCGATTTGAAAGTATTTATGAACTTTTTTTTATTAGTAAAACGAAATGACCTTTTCACCTCGAGATCTGTAAAATTAATCTTTAAAAATAAAAGCATTCCTAATCGCTCAATGAATTTGACGTTACCTATTATTTTCGGTTATACGGTCAGAACACATTTATTTACACAACATTTTACAATTTGGTGACACTCAAAGATTTGTTACGCATTATTTTCAACAAAGAGTGTTTTTTTACAAAAAATGTGTCCTTTCATTCATTGTGATCGATAGATTGTACAATTTGAAAACAATAACACAACATGATACGACCTCATTAAGATAACAACTGTTTTTTTTTTAATAAAAATCATTTTCAAAAGAAGTCATAAATGTCACATCATAGTTTGATCTTTCAATATTTATGTGATGACTATTACTGATATACACGTTCTATAAGAGACTAGCTGCAAAGAGTAGGCCTGTACGATAGTAGGTGACAGTCAATGGTAAGAGTATTTTGTCATGTCTATTATATTTTCATTTACCTGACAAACAGTTAACACTTTGTGTTAACCAGAAGTCGTTATAGTAAATAAACGGTAGGATAACAGCACGTACGAAAAGGACATTAGTGTCACAGTTGCATGTTGATCCTTTTTTTAATTGAAATTTATATACAGTATTTGGTTTACTTTACTAGATGACAATTCAATTGAATGTTGCAATTAGGAAACATTTGATTCGTATCTTAAGTCGGCAAAGATTTAAAAAGTCAATTCTATTTAAGGACTGTTAAAAGCAAGTGAAAAATTAAAACGCTCGCGCTAAAGAGTTTTTTAATTTTGATAATTTTATAAAATTTTATCAATAATAGTGTCAAACTTATCACACTTTATATTATTACTTGCTATACCCAGTGTGCTTTGCTACCCTAATACCATGTTTCCACGATCAGCTGAATTACTTAATACGGTCTCTGAATGACGATAGCCAATTAACCCACTTCTACGACACATTCGTAATTCGTTTTAACAGTTCATCGCCATGTTGGTTTTCTAATATATATATATTTTTTAGAATATTAGTCTGCCATTTTTTATCCAAAAAATCCAGATATAAAATAAAGTTCTTCTTGCAAAATTTAAAGAATCTTGTTCTATTAGTTTTCCAAATAAACGAAATTTTGTATTTAATTCATATGGGAGGGGCAAAGCCCCCCATTGATAGTCCGCCCTTTATTCTCTGAATGTTCACATGAACGTCAAAGTTCTTCAATTAAAATTTGCAGATTTAAACTCTAATAATTTCTCCGATATACGAACTTTTATATTTAATTCATATAGGGGCTCCCCATGATGAAAGTCCGCTCTCTTTTCTCCAAAATGTTCAGATGAATATTAAAGTTCTTAGTGCAAAATTTGAATAATTTAGTTTAGTGAATAACTAGTTTACCAGATAAACGAATTTTTGTATTTTATTAATATGGGAAGTACCGTTCCCCTCATAAGTAGTCCGTCAATTTATTTTCCAAAATGATTACGTGAATGTTAAAATTACATTGCAAATTTTTTAAACTGTAATAGATTTAAACTGTAATAGTTTCCAAGATTAACAAATTTTTGTATTTCATTTATATGAAATCGGCCCACTTTTTGTCCTAAATAATCATGTTGACACTAAAGTCGCTCCAACAAAATTTGAGGACTCTAACTCTTATATTATCTCAAATATAGAGATTTAATATTTTCGAAAACAAATAGTTATTTACAACTTAACTTTTAGTGAGAGATTTTGTTTATTTATATGATTTCTAAATAAAATTCATAAATGTGGGTCAGTTTTAATTTTTTTTTTTGTTAAAATTAAAGCAACCTACATGTATGTGGTTTCCAGTCAAAAAAAATGCATCATATATGACCACAATCATGCAATTTTCATATTATACTACAAAATAATAAATAAATAATAAATAAATAAAATAAATAAACACACATACTCACATATGTACTACTCGTATTAAGTCTTATTTTAAATTAAAGGAAATACTTTCTATTAGTTTTTTAAAGAAAGTGGGAAGCTAATTTATATTTGGCCCAATATTGAAGAAAAAACAAATATTTATAAATAAAAATTAACCACATTATTAACAAGTAAGAATGTTATAGTCGGTCAAGCCTGACCATATAATACCCTACACCACAGTGTATTTCGCGGAATAATTAGTTTCCTTCTAAGTTTTTAATTAAATATTTTAAAAGTTAAGAAGTACTTAAGCCCTCACGCCACGCCACGGCTTATTCCAAGGGAGAGTAAATATGTTATTTCACATATTCGATGTCTGTAAAAAAAATATATTTAAGGTTAAATATAAAATTAAAGCAATTATTAAACTTTATCGTTTCTAAGTCATCAAGGCTAGTATAAAAATTGGTTTGGCAGGTTTTTGTCCAGATACGAGTGTATTAAACACAATTATGGACTTAAATGCCCTATTCGTCGGGTTCAGTTGTATGGGGGCTAGGTTAAATAATGGACCGATGTAAACCATTTGCAACGGGCTTCGTCTCTGGTACAATAGAAGGTCGAGTGCCAAATTTTATTGAATTATCTTCAAAATTGCGACCTGTAGTTTGATTACAAGTTTTAAAAGCCCTATTCGAGGGGTTCAGTTGTATGGGGGCTAGGTGAAATAATGGACCGATGTTAACCATTTTCAATAGGCTTCGTCTACGATACCATAAAAGATCATGTGCCAAATTTCATTGAATTATCTCCAAAATTGCGATCTGTAGTTTGATTACAAGGTTTACAAGCCCTATTCGGGGGTTCAGTTGTATTGGGGCTAGGTGAAATAATAGATCGATCTTAACCATTTTCAATAGGCTTCGTCCCTGGGACAATTTAAGATTATGTACCAAATTTCATTGAATTATCTTAAAAATTGCGAACTGTAGTTTGATTACAAGGTTTACATGGACGGACAGACGGACGGACATCGCTAAATCGACTCAGAAAATGATTCTAAGCCGATTGGTATACTTTAAGATGGATATAGGACCAATATTAGTGTGCGTTACAAACATCAGCACAAACCCAATATACCCTCCCCACTAAAATGGTGTAGGGTATAACAAGGAAAAAAATTATAGTCGGGCGAGGCTGATCATATAATACCCTTCACCTGTTACAAAAATAAAATGTGATTTCATAATGAAATATTTAAGTTTAATTGTACCTTAAGCCATTTATTATGGACATTTAAGTCAAATTTTGAAGGAGCTTTTTATAGGGACTAGGGTCAAATGAGGCCCTATAATTATAGAGTTTATGGTTTTGCAGTTTTTTGTCGAGATACGATTATATTAAACATAATTATAAACTTAAAAGCCCTATTCGGCGGGTTCAGCTGTATGGGGGCTAGGTGAAATAATGGACCGATATTAACCATTTTCAATAGTCTTCGTCCCTGGGACAATAGAAGATCATGTGCAAAATTTGATTGAATTATCTCCATAAATGCGACATGTAGTTTGATTACAAGGTTAACAAGCCCTATTCGGGTGTTCAGTTGTGCCAAATTTCATTGAATTATCTCCATAATTGCGACCTGTAGTTTGATTACAAGGTTTTCAAGCCCTATTCGGGGGTTCAGTTATATGGGAGCTAGGTGAAACATTAACCATTTTCAATGGGCTTCGTTCGTAGTTTAATTACAAGGTTTACGTGGACGGGCGGACATAGCTAAATCGACTTATTATTGTGCATTGCAAACATCAGCACAAACCCAATATACCCTCCCCATTAAAGTGGTGTACGGTATTACAAGTAACATAGTAAATAATAATATAAAGGGTTTATCCAAAAGAATATTTTTTAGGGTTAGGTTAGGTTGAAAGAAGGATGTTTATATACTTTATTAAATACGAAGAAATACACCTAGGCCTTTATTGGTCCTGTTGATCGCTGAATGTATTATTTTTCAATGTTTTGAAACTCAGTTTCCTGGATGTAATTCCTAAACAATTTTCAATTAGTGTTAGTCTGGAATGTTTTTTCGAAATGACATCACTTCCAAGATACTTGTATCTAACTTCGACAAATGCCTGGCAGTGACAAATAAAGTTCTTAAGAGAGTTCAACTGTCCTTTTCACATGCTCTGCATTCGTCTTAACTAGCAAGTCCAATTTTGCTTAGATGTGCTCGTAATCCTGTGTGTCTACTTAGAAAACTATCAGCGTCACCGCATAGGATCTTTGTGATTCTACCCAACGTGCATTATTCCAAAAGGCCTTATGGGATTCTGTCGCTCATATTTTTAATTCAGCTTTTATTGCATAGAATGGTTTTGCGTTTTCAGGGTAACTGCTTTGAGCTGGCTTTCCTTTAAAGCTATTACATTTTACGACTACTCCCGAGCGGCCTGGTATCCATATGAAGTAAACCTTACCTCTTGAACAGTATTCAGTTTAAATTTTCTTACAATTTAGCGCTGTTTTAGATGTAACTTTATCATTTGATATTGCCCTAATCGCCTTCTGGCTGTCGGTGGAATATATAATATGAAAAATTCGAGAAAGATTTAGCAATTCTTTCACAATTTAAGTCGACTACTTTGCGAGGAATATGCTTGTTTTTGTACTAGGAAGTATATATAAGATGACAAACGTTATGCCTCCAAAGAAGTACCTAGGAGTGATCATTGCAATATGAATATTCTAATAAGAATAAGAAAAGCTAAGACACTTGCAAAAAAGTGTTTGGTACCAAATGGGGTGTTAACCTTAAAGGTAGCAATTGAATTTTCAAGGCAGTTTTTTTCGCCCATATTGTTGTATAGTGTTATAATGGGGCGGCAGGCAATGGAAGATGCGCATTCAATATTGCAATCCCCCAACGGGCACATACATAGGGCACACAAAAAAAGCAAAACAATTCGAATCTTTACATCTGAATATTGACTGGAAATACTGACGAAAAATACTTTTTTAGGCGGATTCCTGAGAGAAATTCTGTATCTGAGACCAACTCACCAAATGTTATTACGAATAAATACATTGATGGTCCCAAGAGGAGTTAAGAGTGGGTGGTACCTTCTACATTAAACAATTTGGAACCAAATCCTTTTTACGCCAAGTAAGACTTTTCTAAAGAATTGAGCCGAGCTGAATTCGAACATGAATACTTTAGGGATTTGAGATATTGTGTGCTGAAATTTGAAAAAAAAAACGCCAAGATAACTTTATTTATAAAATGTTATAACATCTCAAAAATTACGTTGTTTCAAACTTCAGGACACACAATCTCAAATCCTAGATGTGATGGAGAAATTCTGAGTCAGCATATCTAAAATTCTTTGGATCATTGGGTTAAAATTTGATCGGCCTGTGTAAAATGTGTACATTAACATTAATTTAAAAAAATGCTAGACACATTGGCTACAAAACAAATTTGCACATCTGTGTTTATAAAACAATTTAAATATTACATATTTGACTATAGACAAGTTGTTGCTCTCATTACCAGGAATTTCCCAATTTAAACAATTCAAAAAAAATTCAAGGAAGTAGACAATGCAAATTTTTAATACCATTAAATGTGATAAACAAATCTTTGTAAATAATATAAAACATAAATTATATAATTTTTACATAAACAAACACTGACTAATATTCGTTAAAACTACTGCCAAAATCTGGATTAGGCTGGATTAAAATGATGCTGAACAATTGACTGTAAAGATCATACAAGTAGAAAAGAACGTGAGAAAATTTCGAAAGAATTGTAAAACAAAAGACAGATCGATTAACAATAGAATTTAGCAACAAGTGCATGTCAATTGTGCAAAGAATATGTAAAGATAAATTTGAAAAGGGAGTTTCAAAAAGGGATGATATTTAAGCATTTTTAAAAATGAAACGTTTGTAGAATACTCTAGAATGTATCGATCATTATTCTTAAAGCATATTCTTGTCTAGTCTACAGTCTAGTTTTTAGTCTTGTATATAGTCTAGTCTATAGTCAAGTCTATAGTCTAGTCTATAGTCATAGATTAGTCTATATTCTTGTCTAGTCTATAGTCATAGATTAGTCTATAGTCTAGTCTAGTCTATAGTCTAGTTTATAGTCTAGTCTATAGTCTAGTTTATAGTCTAGTCTATAGTCTAGTCTATGGTCTAGTCTAGTCTATGGTCTAGTCTATGGTCTAGTCTATAGTCTAGTTTATAGTTTAGTCTATAGTCTAGTTTATAGTTTAGTCTAGTTTATAGTCTAGTCTATAGTTTAGTCTAGTCTATAGTCTAGTATATAGCCTATTCTATAGTTTAGTCTATAGTCCTGCCTAACATTTGCAAATGTCAAATTGGTGGCTTTAAAAATAGCAATTTAGTGATAACGATATCACTTATCTCTAAATTTAAGCTAAACATTTTACTTTACATCACATTTTAAAACACCTATTAAAATGTAATATTTTCAACATTTTAGCTCCTTCGTATAATCTGCACAACGATCATACAAAGGAACTTTAACTGACTCTCTTTTCACAAATTTACAAAACTAAAAAAATATACAATATTATCATTAGCCTATCTATTGTTGAGCAACAATAGAGAAGAATTGCATACAATTGTTTTTAAATACGATCAAGAAAAAAAGAAACAACGAGAATAATAGAAAGAAAGTCAATGTTTAAGTTTCGAAACAAAAGCCATAACTGAAATGTAGAAAATCAAAAAGTCAAAATTTAAATCAAACACGCCTTATATGATCTTTATTCTATTGTCACTATTTTGACATGGACAATGTGTCTTGCAAGGCAAAGAACGAACGAAGCCTTTTGCAGGTAAATTGCATTATTTTCTTTTATTCACATTGTCCTTTGAGTAAATCAAACTCTCCCTCACTTTATATACAAATCTCTTTTGCCGCTAATTAGAATTTACTTACTCAGTTTATAATTCTCATACTAGAAAAAGTGAAAGAAGGCGTTACACGATCTTTAGGTAACCTGTAATTATCGCTTAAACCTTCTTTTGTATAAAAACTATTTCATTTGAATTCGCACTATTGTTTGTATAACGAAATTTCGGTAGTCTCTCTTTCAAATCTATAGCGTTTTTGCGGTCGCGTGGCATTTTTGACATCATACAATCGATCAAGTTGAGATCACTCAGATCATTGCCGATATCATCTGTGTTAGCTATTGTTTTCCAGATGCTATTTGCTCTACATTCTTTTATTGTTTTGTCTATAGGAAATTGCGTGTGAAATATATAATTCGTAGTCATTTGTATATTTTAGTTATGGTTGGCGTTAGAATGTCTGTTGCTAGTTATGGATACAAAGGAATTCCTAGGAATTTTGTTTAGCTAAAAATGTAGCGAAATACTTAATTGAGCGGCATATTGTAAAGTCAAGTTAATAATATGAAAATTTAAGAATATAGACCAACAAAAAATAATTTAAGAATTCGTTTTAAATAACAAATGTAAATAGAATCAAAAACGGGTGTAAATAGAATCAATTCACATCTTGAACAGCAATTTTGGGACAAGTGATGCCGACATGTAAAACATAATAGAAATTTTAAGAAAATTATAATAATTACAAAAGTCTAGCAACACTGGTAAAATAAATTTTCATATATTAGTTAGCCTAAATTACAGCCTAACGATCGAGTCTTGTTTTATAAAGTTCGATTAAGTATTTTCCGTATTACAGCAATTTAAAGAATACCTTTATTAAATTACAATTATTTTAGCAATCTGGCAACAATATTAATATAATTTTTCTTAAAATAATTATGTTCTATTATAGCCCAACGATTGACTTCATTTTCATTCAGTTCGATTAAGGATTTTCGAAATTATATCAATTTAAAGAATACCTTAATTAAATTACAATAATCTAAACAGTCCGGTAACACTGGTGAAAAAGTTTTTATAAAATAACTGACTTAAATTATAGCCTAACGATTGACTCTAGTTTCATAAAATTCGATAAAGTATTTTCGAAATTATAGCAATTTAAGTAATGACTTTTTAAATAACATTTTTTGGACAGTATGGCAACACTGGTGAAAAAGGTTTTTATAAAACAACTAGCTTTAAATTATAGTCTAATGATTGGCTCTAGTTTCATGAAATTCAATTAAATATTTCCAGAGTTATAGCAATTTAAGTAATACCTTGTAAAATTTGTATTATTTTAACAGTATGGCAACAGTAGTTTAAAAAAGTTTCCATAATATAACTAGCTTTAAATCTACCCTAACGATTGACTGTATTTGTATTCAATTCCATTAAGTATTTTAAAAGTTACAATAATTTAAAGAATCTCTTTATATAATTACAATTATTTCAACAATCTGGCAACACTGGTGAAATAAGTATTCGTAAGTAAGTAGCCTAAATTATAATCTAACGATTGAAACTAGTTTCATGCAATTCCAATAAATATTTTTAGAGTTATAGCTATTTAAAGAATACCTTAATTTGACCGATTTTTCAAAACACGGTAACCCTGTTACAACATGGTAACAACGCCATCTATTGGTTGGGTATATTGTTTTTAAGCAAAGTGAAATATTGTGTACTGCAGATGCATATTTTCAAAACGTTATAACACAAGAACTACTGCACCGATTTAAAGGAACTTTGTTTAGTCTGGTGGGGGGTAAATTCTAGAATATAAAAATTTAACTTTCCAGAGTTGCCACCTTATCGAAAATTGCCAAAATATATAGAAAGTAAATTAATCATTTATTTACCAAAAATAATCAGGTGGCAATCTTGGTAAATTAGGTTTTTGCTATCTTTATTTTATTCCCTATTAGACCATATACATTTTATGAAAATCGGTTCAGTAATTTAGTTGCTATAGCGTTATGAAAATATGTATTCTAGGGATAACTTTGTCTTTTTTCTAAAAACTTTGCACAACAAATGTTTATTTTTAAAACGGTATAACACAAAAAGTTCATAATTGATTGCTATAAACTATATATGGTTTTATAGAGGATATGTCCAAGTTTCAAAATATGTTTTTTCCAGAGTTGCCACTTTGTCAAAAATGGCAAAATATATAGAAATAAAATGAATCATTATTTTCCTCCATAATAATCAGGTGGCAACTTTGGAAAATTAAATTTTTGTAATCTTGAATTCAATCCCTACAAGGCCCTACAAACTTTATCTAGATCATTTCAGTAGTTTTTGTTTTATAACGTTTTGAAAATATGTATTCGTTAGACAATTTTTTTAGCTTTGCTTAAAAACCATATACCCAAACAATAGATGGCGTTGTTACCATATCGTAACAGGGTTGTCGTGTTTTGGAAATTTGCACAAACTTAGGTATTCTTAAAATTGCTGTAAAATCGAATATACTTCATCGATTTATGTAAAACTAGAGTCAATCGTTAGTGTTTAATTTAAGAAAAGCATTTTATGAAAAATTATTTTACCAATATTGCCAGATTTTCTAAATTATGTTAGTTTTTATAAAGTTGTTTTCATATGCTATTACTCCAAAAGTACTGGTGTGATTTCATTAAAATTGGAATCAATTGTTAGCTTTCAATTTTAGCAATGATTTTATGAAAACTTTTTTTAACCAGTATTGCCATTCTAAATTATGTTAGTTTTTTATAAAGTTGTTTTCAATAGCTATTATTCCAAAAGTAGTGGGATGATTTGATTAAAATTAGTATCAGTCGTTAGGCTCTAAGTTTAACTTGAGTTTTTTGAAAAATTATTTTGCCAATGTTGCCAGACTTTTTTAAATTAGTTAGTTTTTAATTGTGTAGCTCTAAATTGTTATTACGGCCAAAGTAGTGTCATGATTAGATTGAAATAAGTGTCAATTAAAAGATGTAAAAGCAGACAACGTCTTATATGAAAAATTCTATTGCCAATAATACTAGATTTTCGATTTATTTAACAGCCAAAGTAAGTTTTCAAACTTATTATTAAGAAACTGTTTTTTGAATAAACTATTCCAAAATTTTATTAAAAACATTTTATAATTAAACTACAACATTATTTTGCTTTGATTAAGACTTTATTTAAAATTTCTTTATTTTATATGTGATGATCACAAATTTTTACATTCTTTTAACATGATTAAAATCACATATATGTATGTGATTTTAATCATGTATATTTATTAAAATGAAAATTTCACAATTTGAGAGCTTAATTTTGTTATAAAATTAATTACAATAATTTGTAAATAAATATGTGTAAAGAGTTTTAAAACATGTAAAATTAATTCCTACTTTTTTGAACATCTTAAAATAAACAGAATGTTTTATAAAATAAATAAAATCAAAAAAACTGTTATCTTTCTTAATAAAAAAAAAATTATTTAATACACAATAATATGTTTTTTTTTTGTTTTTTCTTTTTAAAATGTTAAACATTTCTTTTTTTTTGTTTTGGTCGATAATAGTTCATTTAAAGTTTCTTTAGGAATTGTTTACAATTGTGATATGATCAATAAAGTTACTATAAATATGTTTGTAAACTGAGTTTTATTATAAGTATTCTCAAAAAGTATTTGTTATAAAAGTAAAATATACATTTGATTTAAAACAGTTCTTTATATTAAAATTAAAAAAAATGTATAAACACAACAAGTATAGATGCATAATAATATTCATACAAAATTAATAAAAAAATATTACCATTTTGTAACAAAATAAAACATTTAAAGCTTTTAAAAAAATTACTTGTAAACACAGCGCATAACGTATCAACAAATCATAACTTGTTGTTTTTATACATTGCCAAAAAACAAAAAAAAAATAAAATGAAATCTACTTAAATATGTTTAATTTTAAATTAATAAATTTTTCTATTTAAATTGTTTTACCTTAAAAATGTTGCATAAATTATTTATAACACAAAAATGCTGATTATTTAATACCAATCAAAAGTTGCTTTTTTCTATAAAACAGTGTCATCTGTTAGGAATTTTTATCTTCGAACTTTAAATATATGTTAAAAATTTTTATTAATTTCAGTGTAAATTAGCCTTTAAAGTTCTCACATTTAAATCCTTTAAAATGTAGTTTATTTTACAATAATGTTGCTGTTTTATAAAAATTTTGTTTTGCTGTCGTAGTCATGTATGCTCTTAAAGAGTAGTGGAAGTTACGGTGCTTACACCGTGTACTAAGATTGTGGGTGGTAATTCTGCTGTTAATTCAGTTAACAATTCCATATAACGTGCACTACGTTCCCCAAAGTCGGGTGTGTTGATTTGTGGTGGTGCTGCTAGATATATAAATGATAAGGCTGTTTGATCGGAACGTTCACGTATGATTTGATTGGCTCTGGAAATAGATAATGATAATTGGTTATAAATAAAACTGCTTTGGTTAGTTAAACAAATTATAATAATTTTAAATGAAACGTATAAAATCGGCTATAGTTTCTTAAACACGAGCCCAGAAGACGTCTAGAAATTTCTAGTTTTGTACCTTACGATCTGTTAATGACATTTCTTACTTTCTAAGTTCATAAATTGAAAAATGTAACATTTAAAGTCCCGATTTACTTCGGATGATAATACTATGCTATCAGAGCATTAGACTGATTTGAATTTGAGTTAATGTTTTAGAGGTTATTCTTGATAAGGGCATTCGAGTATTACTAATATAAAACCTAGTAGAAAATATTAGCTATTAAACCCCCAAACCCTTACTCCAGAGAAACTTATGTTGCGTCATATTGGAAAATAAAAGAAAGTATGAAGGTAAAAGAATGTAGTCCAATTTAGGCAGAAATATCAGACGAAAAATAATAGCAAACTAACACTGGTATCATGATATCTTCGTCAAACTACAATCTCAACACAACATTACGACAAAACCAGCAATCGGATGATGAGACAATCAAACATCATATTCGTATAGGTAGAAGAACACGAGGATTCTAAAGGAAACTGTGTCGCTGGCGAGCTATAGAATGAGTGAGAAGTGAGCAAAAAAACGCATAGACTATATGCTCTACGAACTTTCTTAGGCAAGAAGGAAGTTAATTTCGTGTTTCTAAGTTCAATATTATAGAAAATGCAAAATGTACGATTTGTAGAAAGAAAAAGTACTAAAAAGTACCCTTTTAAAGATTCTCACCTAATCAAGTCCCTACATGCTAAATTTCATGTTTCTAGTAGGGATCTATAAATCGACTTTCAAATAATCGAACAATCGACTTTTTGTCGAAAAAAGTCGAAGTCGACTATTTTGTTTCCAAAATAACTCAATAACTCGACTATCGTTTGTGAAAAAAGTCGACTTTGGAAATAAAAGTCGAAAATAGTCTAAAAAAGTCGATAAGTCGAAAATAGTCCAAAATAGTCGAAAAGTCGGAAAAAGTCAAAAAGTCGAAAATAGTCGGAAAAAGTCGAAAAAAGTTGAAAATAGTCGAAAAGTCGGAAAAAGTCAAAAATAGTTAAAAAGTCAGAAAAAGTAGAAAATAGTCCAAAAAAGTCGGAAAATGTCGAAAAGTCTAAAATAGTAGAAATATCGAACAAAAATAGTCAAACAGTCGAAAAAATGTCGAAAATAGTCAAAAAAAGTCGGAAAAATCGAAAAAGTCGGAAAAAGTCAAAAATAGTCGAAAAAAGTCAAAAATAGTCGAAAAAAGTCAAAAATAGAAATGTCGAAAAAAGTCGAAAAGTCGACTATTTACTAAAAGTCGAAAAGTCTAAAGGTCGACTTTTAACTAACTGAAAAAACCGAAAAATTGACTTTGCATAAAATGCAAAAAGTTGAAAAGTCGACTTTTACCTAGTTTCTAGGTTCAATATTATGGAAAGTACAAAAACTACCTTTTGCTGAACAAAAAAAAAAGTACCAAAAAATTCCCTTTGATGTGTTCTCGTATAATCCGGGCTCTACATACTTAATTTAATGTTTTTAAGTTCATTATTATAGAAAACTCAAAAAGTACTTTTTGCAAAACGAAAAAAGTCCAAAAAATTTTCCTTTTATGGGTTCTCATCTAATTCCGAATCTACATACTTAATTTCATGTTTCTAGGTTCAATATTATAGAATATTCAAACAGTACCTTTTAAAAAACGAAAGAGTACCAAGAAGTTCCCTTTCTTGGGTTCTCACCTAATTCAGACTCTACATAATTAATTTAATATTTCTAGTTTCAATATCATGGAAAATTTAAAAAGTACCCTTTCAAAAACAAAAAAGTACCAAAAAATTCACTTTTTTGAGTTTTTATCTAAATCCGACTTTACATACTTAATTTTATGTTTCTAGGTTCAATATTATAAAAAATACAAAAAGTACCTTTAAAAAAACGAAAAAGTACCAAAAAGTTCCCTTTTATTGTTTTTAACTTAAGCCTCATACTCATTTTCATGTTTCTAGCCAATAACAACACACTAGTGCTGCTCTCGCTCTGCTTCTCTTGCATTTCTGCTCTCGCTCTGTCTTGTTTTTATAAACAAGCGTACAATAACAAAATTTACCGTATGATTATGTATTTTGTTATTGTTTCTTACAAATTCTGCCTGAATATGAATAAAAAAAAATCTGAGTTTTTATGAAATTTTCAGAGATTGTACGATTTTGCTGATTTTCAATAGCGATCTTCCCGAAAACATATCTAACAGAGTTATTAAAGATTCGGATCTTGCCGATATCTAAGGTCCTCTTAAAACAGATTTCAACAAACATACAGGCGGACATGGCTTAATCGACTCCGCTTTCTATAAGGATCCAAAATACATACACTTTATAGGTACGGAAAATGTTATTATAGAAATTACAAACGGAATGACGAACTTATATATACCCTTCTCACGAAGGTGATGGGTATAAAAAGAATAAATTAACCATTTTCTATGTCACTGTCCAGCATTAAATGACATCCGACTCCGTTTTTTTAAGGATACTTCATAGTTATCCGTAACTAAACTAGATAACTTAAACGTTTTTACAGGCAAAACGATATGTTTTGATGAAACAAATCTCAACAACACCGACAAGTAACTCATCGAGTCTAAATCTCTCTTCTTAAATCTTTTGCCTAAAACAGTGACGTTTGGGTAATTACTTTTGAAGTGTTATGTTTGCTAAAGTCTAAATCTCTCTTCTTAAATCTTTTGCCTAAAACAGTGACGTTTGGGTAATTACTTTTGAAGAGTTATGTTTGCTACTACGATTGGAATGGGGCTGTGGCAGTCGTAAAACAACAATCAATAAGAAAGTTGCGACTGACTTTTCAGGTAGCACCAGGTTGCATAACGCTGGTGTTAAATAGCAATTGATTAGTACAAAATTTTACGCAAAAACGACTGATTGAGTTTCAACGCAAACTGATTTAGAGATTAGACAAATGAGTTCAGTAAATCGCCTGAATTTTATTTGTTCGTATAATAAAGAAAATCGACACGAGTGATTTCAACTTTTTGCAATATCAATTTATGACGGCTACATTATACATTAGGATAAATTCAAAAAATGTTCTTTTTACACTAACCAAACCAAACTATTTAAAGTAGTTAAAGTTAAACTTACCTTTGCATACACAACAATGAACGATTAAGATTTTCTTCAGTCACCGCTTCTGTGGCAGATTCAGCATGTTGTGTAAATTGTTTAAGAATACGAGAGTGACGAGTAAATTCCGTATCACGAGCCCATTCTTGAATCTGTAATAAATAAAAATAATTATAACTTGCTTTTAAGAACAATCAACGTTTTTTTTAATTACCTCTATAATATCAGCATTTATTCTTAACGATTTAAGACTTTGTTCTAATTTCATTTTAGAGAAAATTTCAATCTGAGGCATATTAGGATCTTGTGTTTCAAATGTAGTGGTACTTGAAGTATTATTAGTTTCACACAAGAAAACACGTAAACGTAAATGACTCCATTTCGCCAGCATAATAACCGACAATTGCATCATAAATAAGGAGACAACATCGAAAGGATCTTCAGTTTTTGGATTGAAAACATTGATGGGCCAGACATCAATATATTTAACATGTTTACTTCTGCAAAATTATACATTTACAAAGAAATAAAATTGATTAAACATAGTTGATTTATTTACAACTTACTTGGCTATAAAATGTTTGTCCAGACGATGGAAATGTCGACATAAACATAAATTCTTTTTCATGCGTAAAATATCACTAATAACGGCCACATATTCGGTAACATCAATATGTTTCTCCTCGCCATCACGTCGTATGGGGAAATTTTGCATTTCCCCTGAAGTGAAACCATCAGTTTTATAAGGTGAAGTGGAGCTAGAAAAATATTTAATTAATTATTTGTTTAAATAACAATAATAGTTTAAAGTGATATTTACGTTTCAAAGAAATCTTTAGGTGCTTCATTGTCATAGAAACCCAATACAATAGTATTAGGTTTCATGGCTCCTATGCCAGATAAACGTATTAAATGTTGAACACCCTCACGCACCGAATTAGCTATTGTAGTTTCAGCGAAAGCCTTAACATGCATATGATCGACAAATGACAACCATTGTTTGTTTTCCTCCGAAGTGGGATCTTCCAAATCAGTAGGATTGCCAATTTTAACATGACCTATTATATACAGACCACTCTTTTTCATATCATTAACAAAATCAACCAAAGGACAACAAGAACGGGGCGAGGATACCAGCAGAAGCATTTGGGGACGCCAGAATTTGACATGATCCTTACGAGGATCCAACATAAGTAGATATTTGCGTACCTAGCATAAGAAATTGTTTGTTATAGCAATTAAATAAATCTATAATTAACTTATTTCTCCTTCTCACCTGATGGAACATTAAAGCTTGTGATATAGAGCCCCATTGAGCTGATTGTGTGGCCGGCGAGAATAGATGTAAAGCAATGACCAACAATAAACATAATATAATACTCGAAGAGGCATAGATAGGGTTAATGACAAACATCATAACCAAGGTGCCGATCAAACCAAAAAGACATGTATGCCAGGTAAAATACTTAAAGAGTGGACGGAAATTAGGTGCTCCTGTCAACTCAATACCCAAACAGGCTAAATTTGTGGCCAAATACGAAAGCATAAATAATACTGAATTGATTTGGGCAATTGTATTTAAAGAACCAATCAATAAAATACACTCCACTAAAACCCAACTGGTCATAACTGCCGCTATAGGATTTCCTTTCCAGGTGCCTTTAATAACAAAATTTGTCAACGGACCAAACACTTGATCTTTCGATAAAGCCTCCAAAATGCGACTTGAACCAATAAGATTACTTAAACCGGTAGAAAAGGTGGCGGTCAAAATACCAATGGCAGTAAATGGTGGCCAAAAATTGACATACATTAGAAAGAGATAATTGTTTCTCATTGTATCGTGTGGTGTTGTGAATGCCATTAAAAATGAAAGTATAACATATGAAACAAATGTAAATGCTACTGCAGATAATGTACCCAAGGGTATACTCTTCGAAGGACTCTTCAATTCGCCGGACATGTTTGCACCGGCCATAATACCAGTAACACCAGCAAACAATACACCAAATGTCGTTGCAAAATCTACCATTTTTCCTTTCGAAGTATAATCAGGACCATAACTTTCATATAAATTACTTCTTAAAGTTTCGGCACTCAAGCCAGTATAATTCAGAAACGGTGTAATTGTTTTATTTATCAAATTATTTTCATCAGGAACAGGAACCTGTAAATAAAAAAAAATATTAAATATTATATGTATTGCATAATTGACAATAGCCAAAATCTGTGATTGTTCATAAAAAGAAAAATTGTTCTTAAGACTTTCTTGACTACATATAGAAAAGTCTATTGACCGGAATATAGAAAAGTCTAGTCTTGACTATAGAACAGTCTATAGTGTGGACTATAGAACAGTCTATAGTCTAAACTAAAGAACAATCTATAGTCTAGTCTGGACTATAGAAGAGACTATAGTCTGGACTATAGAAGAGACTATAGTCTGGACTATAGAAGAGACTATAGTCTGGACTATAGAAGGGACTATAGTCTAGACTATAGAAGGGACTATAGTCTGGACTATAGAACAGACTATAGTCTGGACTATAGAACAGACTATAGTCTGGACTATAGAACAGACTATAGTCTGGACTATAGAACAGACTATAGTCTGGACTATAGAACAGACTATAGTCTGGGCTATAGAACAGACTATAGTCTGGACTATAGAAGAGACTATAGTCTGAACTATAGAACAGACTATAGTCTGGACTATAGAACAGACTATAGTCTGGACTATAGAACAGACTATAGTCTGGACTATAGAACAGACTATAGTCTGGACTATAGAACAGACTATAGTCTGGACTATAGAACAGACTATAGTCTGGACTATAGAACAGACTATAGTCTGGACTATAGAACAAACTATAGTCTGGACTATAGAACAGACTATAGTCTGGACTATAGAACAGACTATAGTCTGGACTATAGAACAGACTATAGTCTGGACTATAGAACAGACTATAGTCTGGACTATAGAACAGACTATAGTCTGGACTATAGAACAGACTATAGTCTGGACTATAGAACAGGCTATAGTCTGGACTATAGAACAGTCTATAGTCTAGACTATAGAACAGTCTATAGTCTGGACTATAGAACAGACTATAGTCTGGACTATAGAACAGTCTATAGTCTGGACTATAGAACAGTCTATAGTCTGGACTATAGAACAGTCTATAGTCTGGACTATAGAACAGTCTATAGTCTGGACTATAGAACAGTCTATAGTCTAGACTATAGAACAGTCTATAGTCTAGACTATAGAACAGTCTATAGTCTAGACTATAGAACAGTGTATAGTCTAGACAATAGAACAGTCTGGACTATAGAACAGACTATAGTCTGGACTATAGAACAGACTATAGTCTGGACTATAGAACAGGCTATAGTCTGGACTATAGAACAGTCTATAGTCTAGACTATAGAACAGTCTATAGTCTGGACTATAGAACAGACTATAGTCTGGACTATAGAACAGTCTATAGTCTGGACTATAGAACAGTCTATAGTCTGGACTATAGAACAGACTATAGTCTGGACTATAGAACAGACTATAGTCTGGACTATAGAACAGACTATAGTCTGGACTATAGAACAGACTATAGTCTGGACTATAGAACAGACTATAGTCTGGACTATAGAACAGACTATAGTCTGGACTATAGAACAGACTATAGTCTGGACTATAGAACAGACTATAGTCTGGACTATAGAACAGACTATAGTCTGGACTATAGAACAGACTATAGTCTGGACTATAGAACAGACTATAGTCTGGACTATAGAACAGACTATAGTCTGGACTATAGAACAGACTATAGTCTGGACTATAGAACAGACTATAGTCTGGACTATAGAACAGACTATAGTCTGGACTATAGAACAGACTATAGTCTGGACTATAGAACAGACTATAGTCTGGACTATAGAACAGACTATAGTCTGGACTATAGAACAGACTATAGTCTGGACTATAGAACAGACTATAGTCTGGACTATAGAACAGACTATAGTCTGGACTATAGAACAGACTATAGTCTGGACTATAGAACAGACTATAGTCTGGACTATAGAACAGACTATAGTCTGGACTATAGAACAGACTATAGTCTGGACTATAGAACAGACTATAGTCTGGACTATAGAGCAGACTATAGTCTGGACTATAGAACAGACTATAGTCTGGACTATAGAACAGACTATAGTCTGGACTATAGAACAGACTATAGTCTGGACTATAGAACAGACTATAGTCTGGACTATAGAACAGACTATAGTCTGGACTATAGAACAGACTATAGTCTGGACTATAGAACAGACTATAGTCTGGACTATAGAACAGGCTATAGTCTGGACTATAGAACAGTCTATAGTCTAGACTATAGAACAGTCTATAGTCTGGACTATAGAACAGACTATAGTCTGGACTATAGAACAGTCTATAGTCTGGACTATAGAACAGTCTATAGTCTGGACTATAGAACAGTCTATAGTCTGGACTATAGAACAGTCTATAGTCTGGACTATAGAACAGTCTATAGTCTAGACTATAGAACAGTCTATAGTCTAGACTATAGAACAGTCTATAGTCTAGACTATAGAACAGTGTATAGTCTAGACAATAGAACAGTCTATAGTCTAGATTATAGAACAGTCTATAACCTGGACTTTAGAAAAGTCTGGAATATAGAACAATCTATAGTCTGAACTATAGAAAAGTCTATAGTCTGGACTATTGAACAGTCTATAGTTTAAAAGTCTACGGTCTGAACAATAGAAAAGTGTATAGTCTGGACAATAGAACAGTCAACAATATTGACGTTATTCTTTTAGTTATAACTGTAAAACACGACCTTGAATATATAAAATTAGTTTGTTGTTGTTGTACTGACCATTATATTTTTGGGAATTAAATTTCATTTCATAATAATATATTTTAAAAAATAAATTTTTAAAATAAATGTGATTCATAACTTAATTGACAATCTCTTGACAATCTCGATAAATAACATATTTTAATGCTCTGCTCTTTAAAGTTGATATTTAATAAAAAGGAAAAAAAAACTTATTTTTTACAATGACGACACTCTAGATAAAAAATGTGTTGCTCATAATTGTAACAAAATTGTGTACATAATTAGAAACTTATTTAAAACCCCCTCAACACAATTAAAACAAAAAAACATTTGAAATTGAATGCACATTAACAAATATTAAAAATAATGTTACACAATTATTGATTACATTCCGGAAAAAGTATTAATATATAAAACAAGATATTAATTATATAAATGTATTAATATTGGTATGATAAGCTACTGGACATTTTTTTATTTATAACAAATAAACTATAACAAAAACAATACAACAACTACGTTTAATACTCATAATTTGTAAATTGTTTATTTTTATTTTAAAAATTTAAAGTAAAAAATTAAATAATAATAACAATAGTTATCCAATAAATTAACACTTACCTTGTCATTGTTGGGACCCTCAGCCAAAAAACTTATAAAAGTGGCTAATAAACAGACCGTGACAATACCCAAAATTAATACGGAAGTTTTGGCAAATAATGAAGCTCCTATTAGACACACCAACAGCATTAGTGTATTAATCACGGTACAAAATAGAAAACGCCACCAAGTACCATCCGGTAAAAGTCCTTCAGCGGATGCAAATAACCACCAGGACCAAAATTATTCATAATACCTTCAACGCAACCGGAAATAGCCATGGCACAGCCCACAACATTTGCCAAAAAGAATAGGGTGCCAATAGAACCACCAAATTCCAGACCCAATGTTCGACTTATCATAACTTAAAATGAGAAAAAATATTGCAATTATATGTTGAATCTGTAATTACCATAAATTTTCATAAAACCTACAATATACGCCGCCTCCTTCAACAGCACCATTAGTGGAAATTGCACATACAGATGCCACAGTAAATAATAGGATTACATAGGCAATAACAAATTGTAAGAGGGTGACATATAAACCAGCATTGCCAACAATAAAGCCTGAAAGTATATAGATAAAATTATGTACATATATGTATAATTTTAATAAATCTCTATTATTGTAAAGTAACGAAATTAAAAATTTTCTTAAAACAATCAGTTGTTTAATTCCTAATTCTATAGTTTTGTTGAAAGATTCTAGTGTGGACTATAGAACAGTCTATAGTATGGACTATAGAACAGTCTATAGTCTGGACTATAGAACAGTCTATAGTCTGGACTATAGAACAGTCTATAGTCTGGACTATAGAACAGTCTATAGTCTGGACTATAGAACAGTCTATAGTCTGGACTATAGAACAGTTTATAGTCTGGACTAGAACAGTCTATAGTCTGGACTATAGAACAGTCTATAGTCTGGACTATAGAACAGTCTATAGTCTGGACTATAGATCTTTGTATAGTCTGGGCTATAGATCTATAGTCTATAGTCTGGACTATAGAATAGTCTATAGTCTGGACTATAGAACAGTCTATAGTCTGGACTATAGAACAGTCTATAGTCTGGACTATAGAACATTCTATAGTCTGGACTATAGAACAGTCTATAGTCTGGACTATAGAACAGTCTATAGTCTGGACAATATAGTCTGGACTATAGAACAGTCTATAGTCTGGACTATAGAACAGTCTATAGTCTGGACTATAGAAAAGTCTATAGTCTGGACTATAGAACAGTCTATAGTGTGGATTATAGAACAGTCTATAGTGTGGAGTATAGAACAGTCTATAGTCTGGACTATAGAACAGTCTATAGTCTGGACTAAAGAACAGTCAATAGTCAGGACTATAGAACCGTCTATAGCCTGGACTATAGATTAGTCAATAGTCTAGACTATCTATAGTCTAAACTATAAAACAATCTTGAGTCTAGACCACAACTTGAATTTTAGGAAAATTGTATTATTATAAGTTTTTCTTCCTAATAATAATTGTATATCTTTAATTTGTTTATAAAGTTATATGTATATACAAATGTGTACTTATTTAATACTACATATAATGTATGACATGTAGATGATGACATGTAGGTTAATAATAACGGAAAATGAACATACAAATGTATCCATAAATTATTTAATTTTATTCATTAAAATACTACACTTATTAGATTTCATTTAAAATGAGTAGTAAAAGTAGTATTATTAATTATTTTGCGTTGTTTTTGTTTTGATGGAAATTCAATACATACAAAGAATCAATGAAGCCGCGAAGACGACTCATTTATGGCGACATTATTTACTATCTAAATAGAAGACAAATCAAACTATATACATATAAATACTACCGAAAAAACAAACATAACACATGTCTAATAACACCATCAATCATAAGAGTTTAAAAATGAATGTCCGCCTGATTTAAAATATAGAATGTAAAAAGAAGTAAGAAAGTATAGTCGTACATGAGTGACCATTTAATAATGTACAAAAATATGTAAAGTATTTTTTTAGGTTGAATTTTGAAAGTATCAGCGTACTGATGTATGTATGTGGTTAGAGAATATAATTTTGGCAGTTTAGATCATATGTTTATGGACTTATCCTTCTTAAAATGTTATCGAAAACTTAAGGTAGACATAAAACTAGTCTCTGATTTTGATTAACAATTGATAAAATTATACATATAAGACAATTAGAAAGGGACATATCCTACATAAAACCAGTAACTGTTTTTAGCCTAAATTTCATGGATTTATTTGCCAAAAATGCTAGCTATACAATGTTAACAGGATTTCCGTAAGGGAAAGCATATGAAAATTAGACACAGGACTATTATTTGTGGGCATTAAAAAGCACAACAAAAACAAATAACACCCTCCCCATTATAGTGGTTTAAATAAAACTTAAAATAATACTTACCAACACGTATAAATACCAAAGCACTGAACATCGACAAAGCTACAGGACTGAATACACCAGCAAAAGTGCCTAATGTACGTCCGCTATTTTCTGGATCCTGCATACCGAATTCAACATAGCCATCAACACCATTTTGTGAACTTGTTCGTCTAGGGCCACCGTTAGACGCACCGAAAAGAGTGCCAAAAGAACGCATCATAGAGGAGGCTCCGCCGGAACGTTGAGCAGCTATGGGTGCTGTTTCCGGGTCACCATTAATACTGGTCTGAGAATTCATTGTATGGCTGGTTGTGGCTGCCTGATAGGACTTAAACCACCAAACAGCTGTGTAAGTTTTTCTTCTTTGTTTTTTGTTTTATTTGTAACTAGTTCAATGTAGTTAAAATCCGTTGTTATTGCTACTAAAAAAGAATCACAAGACGCCCACAAATAACAATAAATATTAAATTGTATGTTGATTATATGGATGACGACAACGCTGATTTTTAAATATCAAACTATGATGCTTAAACAATAATGTAGACAGTTCAGTTTTTTCTTGTTTTTTTATTTTTTGTATTCACACAGTTAAAATTTAATTCAGCATGTAATTAAACTTAAACCGAAGAGAAAGTTTAAATAATTATATTCGGCAAAACCATCTCGCGTCTGTTTTAATCTAGGTTTTTCACTAGTAGTACAATAGTTAATGTTCTAATTTTCACACAAAAAATTAATAGTGTATTTTTTTTTTCCTATTATGTTTTCACAATATACAATTTTTTTCTTTTTTGTTCACAAATGCGTCATCCGTTAAAAGGGGTTTTCGTGTGAGTACTGTAAACACCAACAAATCCAAAGTTAATACAAAAATATACTCCACAAACGATCTCCAATAAGAAACTAAAGAAATTTGCAATTTGTTTGGGAAAATAATGAAGTATATTAATTAGGTAACACCTTAAGCACAGATGATATTTGTTTACATGTCAAGCTAATGTCAAACTTTGTTTAGAAAAAATATTTCTCTTTTAGAAAATTAATATAAATAATGTCAAAGACTATATAGAAAGAAAATGATTTCCATGGAATGCCACCTTATAAATACGCTTTGAATATGTCGTTGCTATCAGTGATGAGTTCTTAAAAATTGTATTTATAGTTACAAAGGTGTTAAAAAAGTACCAACAACCAAATTAGTGGCAAATGTTTTGTAATATTCTTTGTAGGGTTCTAGAGTTGAAACGAAATAAATAAATAGTCGACTTTTTCCGACTATTTTCGACTTTTTCCGACTTTTTTCGACTTTTCGACTTTTTCCGACTTTTTTCGACTATATTTTCGACTTTTTCCGATTTTTTCGACGTTTTTCGAATTTTCGACTTCGACATTTTTCGACTTCGACATTTTTCGACTTTTCGAATATTTTTCAATTATTATTATTTTTTTATTATTATTATTATTAAAAATTTTTATATAAATTTTTTCTATTTGTTGCAATTTTTTGAGTTTTTTCGACTTCTTTCTATTTTTGATTTTTCGACTTTTTCCGACTATTTTCGACTTTTTCCGATTTTATTCGACTTCTTTCGACTTTTCGACATTTTCCGACTTTTTTCGACTTTTCGTCTTTTTATTTACAAAGTCGACTTTTCGACTTTTTTCGACTCTTTCCGACTTTTCGACTTTTTTCGATTCTTTTCGACTTTTATTTACAAAGTCGACTTTTCGACTTTTTTCATAGACGATAGTCGAGTTATCGATTTTTTTGGAACAAAATAGTCGACTTCGACTTTTCGACAAAAAGTCGATTGTTCGATTATTTGAAAGTCGATTTATAGAACCCCAATTCTTTGCCATATCATATACAGTGAACGTCCAATAGTACGTACCCTCTTTATTACGAATGTCCAATAATACGAATGGCAAAATTACATATATATCTTAAATACACATAAATATGTTTTCAACCACAATATTTTGAATTATTATTAAATTTTATTTATTGTTTTTAAAAATTAATTGTAAAAATGTAGTTTTTATGTGTCTATTTAAACAAATTTAACTTCTATTATAATTATAACGGTTTTTAAGAAAATATAGGTGAATATCCAAAGGAACCAAGAAAGTACCAAGCAGGCCGAAACATGAAAATATTTTAACATGACCCTGTGTTAACATCACTGATTATACATATGTTAACAGTATTGCCATATTATTAAAAATGTATATTAAAATATTAAAATTGTTAAAAAAATAATAAATTCATACAATTATAAATTACTATTTCACATAAAAACCATTATTAGACTTTATATATATTAAAAAATAAAATGATATAGAAACTATTAAAAATTAATTCAACACTAAACTTGGCATTACTTTTCTATTTGCTTAACAAGTGGGCAACTCTTTGTTTATATTGTTTTTTTTTCACCGACAAACGTTTTAATTCCTCCGAAGAAAACATTTTGATTAACCAAGAAAACTAATAAAAAGTCTGTATATATAAAAAAAACAAATAAATGGTTAATGATAGAAAGCGCCGTTCACGTTCCCGCGAACGTCACATTGATAAAGAACGCGACAGAGACCGTGAACGTGCAAGGGATTCCCGCGGAGTTGGTGGTGACTATGATCGTCGTGCAGCCAGGCGCACCCGTTCACGTTCTAAAGAACGCTCCGGTCGTGACCGCTCTCCAGAACGTTCGCAAAATCGTCATCGTGAACGCAGTCGCGAAAGATCCCGCTCTAAGGAACGAATGCGTGATTCTGATGCCTCGAAATATAAAGATAAGAGGCGTGATGCTGAAGAAGACCTAAAGTCAAAAGATGAAAAACCTTTACTGAAGTTGGAGCAAAAGCTGAAAAAAGAAAAAGAGTTAAAAACCGAAGAAGAGGAACTGTTGGAGGAGAATCGCAAGGTTAAGAAATCAGAACCATTATCGTTAGAAGAATTGCTGGAAAAGAAGAAACGGGAAGAGGAAGCACGTGCCAAACCAGTGTTTTTGACTAAAGAGCAAAGAGCTGCCGAAGCTTTGAAGAGACGTCAAGAGGAAGTGGCCGCTATGAGAGCAGCTCAAAGTGGTGTACGTGTGGGCATTTCTGCATCTATATCCGGCATTGCTACCGCCTCCAGTAGTGGCATTGATAACAGTTTTAGTGTATCGGCGAAAAGGCCAGAACTTAAAGTTGAACGCCGGCCGGAGGGTCGTGAAAGAGAAGGCCGTGATAGAGAACGTGAGCGTGATTTTGATCGTAGGGATCGAGGCGGTGGAGGTGGTGATGACAGAAATCGTGGTGGGGCTGGTGATAGAGATAGAGAAATAAAGAGGGTGGATGATCTCTCGAACAAGGATAAAGAAAAGGAGTTGGAGGCCATAAGAGAACGTTATTTGGGTATAGTTAAGAAAAAGCGTAGAGTACGACGTTTAAATGATCGCAAATTTGTGTTTGATTGGGATGCAGCCGAAGATACCTCTGTGGATTATAATAATCTGTACAAAGAACGTCATCATGTACAATTTTTTGGCAGAGGAAATGTAGCTGGTATCGATATCAAGGAACAAAAACGTACTCAAAGTAAATTTTACGGTGATCTTCTGGAAAAACGGCGTACGGAGGCAGAAAAAGAACAGGAAAAAGTACGCCTTAAGAAGGTGAAACGTAAGGAAGACAAACAAAAATGGGATGATCGTCATTGGTCAGAAAAGGATGTGGATGAAATGACTGAACGTGATTGGCGTATATTTCGCGAAGATTACAATATCACCATTAAGGGTGGTAAAATACCCAATCCCATACGCAGTTGGAAAGAATCTGGTTTTCCCAAGGAGATTTTGGATATTATTGATCGTGTTGGCTATAAAGAACCCACACCCATTCAAAGACAAGCCATACCAATTGGTTTACAAAATCGTGACATTATTGGTGTAGCTGAAACGGGTTCGGGTAAGACGTTGGCCTTCCTTATTCCTTTACTCTCCTGGATCCAGTCGTTGCCGAAAATTGAACGTCTAGAAGATGTTGATCAAGGTCCGTATGCTATAATTATGGCTCCAACACGTGAATTGGCCCAACAAATCGAAGAAGAAACAACTAAATTTGGTCAGCCTTTGGGCATACGTACCGTGGTTGTTGTTGGTGGTCTTTCACGTGAAGAACAAGGTTTTCGCTTGCGTTTGGGTTGTGAAATTGTTATTGCTACTCCTGGACGTTTGATTGATGTTTTGGAAAATCGTTATTTGGTATTAAATCAGTGTACATATATAGTATTGGATGAAGCAGATCGTATGATTGATATGGGTTTCGAGCCAGATGTACAGAAAATTTTGGAATATATGCCGGTGACAAATTTAAAGCCAGATACAGAAGAGGCTGAAGATGCTAGCAAATTGATGGAAAATTTCTATTCAAAAAAGAAATACAGGTGAGCTTTTTTTAATATTATTAACTAATTAGTTGCACTAAATTGTGATTTGTTTACAGACAAACTGTGATGTTTACAGCTACTATGCCTCCAGCGGTTGAACGTCTGGCACGCACCTATTTGCGAAGACCTGCTACAGTTTACATTGGTTCTGTGGGCAAGCCTACGGAACGTACCGAACAAATTGTCTACATGATGGGCGAAAATGACAAACGCAAGAAACTAATGGAGATTTTATCACGTGGCATTGATCCTCCTGTAATTATATTCGTTAACCAGAAAAAAGGTGCCGATGTTTTGGCTAAGGGTCTGGAGAAATTGGGCTACAATGCATGTACCCTTCATGGTGGTAAAGGACAGGAGCAGCGTGAATATGCTTTGGCTGCTTTGAAATCTGGAGCGAAGGATATGTTGGTGGCCACCGATGTTGCTGGTAGAGGTATTGATATTAAAGATGTATCATTGGTCATTAACTATGACATGGCTAAAACTATTGAGGATTATACACATCGTATTGGTCGTACGGGCAGAGCTGGTAAAACTGGTTGTGCCATATCGTTTGTTACCAAAGATGACAGTCAATTGTTCTACGATCTTAAGCAATGTGTTATGGCAAGTCCGGTATCAGTATGCCCGCCCGAACTTATGAATCATCCGGATGCCCAACATAAACCCGGTACAGTGGTTACGAAAAAACGTAGAGAGGAAAAGATATTTGCTTAAAAGCTTCCATCCAATTGAATTTAAACACAAGTGTAAACATTTTAAAAGTATGTTCATAAAAAATGGCAATAAATTGTGAAAGAAGTTTTTAGTATAACAAATTGTTAATTTATTTCTTTTTCAATTCATCTCATTAATCTTAAAAAGAATGCATTTCTGCTGTGTTTCGAATCGAAAGGTAAATATTTTTCATAAAAATTCAATATAACTTCTTCAATTTTAAAACCAAACTTTTGATATAAAACAACTGCAGGATTTGTGGCCGATACATGTAACGTTATATCCTTTGTCATACAAGTCTGTAATTGTTAAAATTAAAATGATATGATTATTAAGTAATGGATATAAGAATGCTAAACAAACCTGTATTAAATGATATAACATAAAAGTAGCAATACCACTTCTTTGCCAACCCGGTCGTACTGCCATAAAAGAAATGTAGGCTTCATTAAAACCAACATCAGGTACTAGAAAACCACAGCCTATAACTAATTTTTTATACAAAGCTACTACACTAAAATCTGGATAACTTAAGCATTCAGACACTAGAAATAATAAAACAAAGGTAAAGAGAAATTTAAACTAGTCTCTATAGAGCGAATGAAGATAATTTTTACTTACTATCAATTCCTGGCCAAAATACCGTTTGTAATAGAGCATTTACTGCTGCTATATGATTAGGCCGTACATAACAAAAATCTATAGGTGCTCGAGTCGGTGGTATACCATTAACTTTGTATTGCAGTTCACACATAAGCTATAAATATTGAAAAAAAATATAAAATATTTAAAAAATTAAGTTTCTTTTTTATAATACCTTAAGAAATGGAGGACAACATTTTCTATCACGATAAATAAAAGGATGTAAAATACGCTGCGTGTAAGGAGATTCAAATAACTCATACTGTGAAGAACCCGCTATGCGAGCATAAAATGATTTTTTAACATCCGAAGAAGATAAGGAAATAAGCTAAGGAATAAGAAAAAAGTTTTTACATATCTTTCACAAAACATTCACCAAATGAACATACTCACTTGATAACGTTCTATAATTTTGTTTTTTTCAGACATATGTGATCCTAAGCGTTGCTTATTGTTACTAACATAATCGTCTAGATTAAATATAGGTTTACCATGTTCTCGTTTCCATTCACGTATACATAGTTTACGATAAAATCTTCTAATGAATGGTGGTATGTGAATTTTACATTTCTCTTCTAAATTGAAAATTTTACGTAATTTTTGTAGCAATTCTTTTTCCTCGTATTCACTCATTAGGTTAAGACTTGAGGGAAACAAAATACAGTCAATTAATGCATGGTGTAAGAAAATCGTTAAAAGAAAACTTACTCTGTATTATTTGATGATTCCGTTTTATCTTGTATTTCTTCTTCCATCATATCATCCGAACGATTATCTATTAGCCAGGGCCATTGACGTTTAGGTTGTTTGGTAAAAAGACTAGGTTTACAAGCACTTAATGTTGTACTCAGATTATCGTCATCATCATCGGATGAATCTTCATTTATCTCATCGGCCATATTTGATCTAACACTATTTCGAAATTCGGAATCTGATGTTAGTTCTTGTTTAATTAATTTACCACTACTTTTACTGGGACTTGTAGCACCTAACGAGGAGCAAGATTGTTTTTCAGCCGTTAATTGTTGGAAATTTGTTACTTGTACAATACGTGGTTGAAATTCTTCAGAATCTGATTCTTCGTCTTCTTCGTCAGATTCTGGTTGTTCCTCTGGTTTTTCTTCGTTAAGTATAGGATTTTGGTTTGTAATAGATGTTGTAGTATTATCCTCATCCAGCTCATTGGAAAATTCCGAATTAGTGTGAAGAGAATTTTCAGTTTGTCTAAAGTAATAATGATTTTTTAAATTTGTTTTGAAATATAATTGCAAATTTTTAAAATAACATTGGAAAAAAGGAAAATTTTTGTTAAATTTCATTTTTTAAAAAACTTTTCGCAAAATTTTCATCTTTATAGAAAGTTCGAAAAACAAATTCCTTTATAAAAAATTTTCAAAAAATCACTTTCTCATTGAACATTTTTAATGAATCTTATATACCCTTCACCATGGTGTGTTAAAAAAACATTCAGTACCAAAAAGCCTTCTTTTACATAACATACTTCGAGCTCAACATGTTTAATTTCATATTTCTAGAATCTAGATACAATATTAAGGAAAATTAAAAAAGAGTACCTTTTGAAAAACGAAAAAGTACCTAAAAGTTCCCTTTAATGGGTTCTCAACTAATTCAGACTCTACAACTTAATTTCACATTTCTAGGTTCAATATTATAAATATTCAAAAAGTACCTTTAAAAAAGCAAACAAATAGCAAAAAGTTCACTTTTTCGGTTCTTTCCTAATTTCGACTTTACGTACTTAATTTCATGTTTCTAGGCTCAATATTATACAAAATTCAAAAAGTACCTTTTTTAAAAAGAAAAAGTACCAAAAAATTCCCTTTGATGTGTTCCCGTCTTATCCAAACTCTACATACTAAATTTCATGTTTCTAGTTCATTATTATAGAAAGCTCAAAAAGTACCATTTGAAAAACGAGAAAACACCAAAAAGTTCCCTTTTATGGTATTTCATCTAATTCCGAATCTACATACTTAATTTCAAGTTCCTAGGTTCTATATTATAGAATATTCAAAAAGTACCATTTGAAAAACGAAAAAGTACCAAAAAGTCCCCTTTTATGGATTCTAACTTAAGCCAGGCTCCACATTCTTAATTTCATGGTTCTAGCCAAAGCGAATATACTATAAGGTGAAGTCATTTCATTTTGCGGCGAATTTTGACAGCATTGGGTTTGAAAGAATTTTTTTATATGGAATTTGACAGCTTCGGGCTAAATTTACGTGGGCAAAAAACAATCAGCTGTAAAAATGAATTCACCTTATTAGTTTTGCCATGGTTCTAGACAATAACAATACACTAGTGATGCTCTCGCTCGCCATTCTTGCTCTGCTGCTTTCGCTCTGTCATGTTTTTATAAACAAGAGTAAAAATTGTACTCAAATTTTGTTATTGTACTGTACAATAACAAAATTTAACGTATGTTTATGTATTTTGTTTTTTGCAATTTCTGTTTGAGCATGAATAAAAAATTTAAATTTTTGATAAAATTTTCAGAGGTTGTCGCGTATTTTTGCTTTTATCTCCGTTATTAATGGACAGATTGAAGATTCGGATCTGGCCGATATCTGCGGTCCTCTAAAAACTAATTTTAACAAACATACAGACAGACGGACATGACTTAAACGACTCCACTGTCTATAAGGATCCAGAATATATATATACTTTATAGGGTTGGAAAATTATATTACATAAATTACAAACGGAATGACAAACTTATTTATACCTCCTCACGAAGGTGAAGGTTATAAAACTGTTTAGAAACATCTAAATATTTAATACTTACACTGGCTCCATGTTATCATGAAAATTTTTTCCTATACCAGCTACTGAATTGCTCAAAAAATTATTATTAAAATGTTGTTGTGGTTGTTGTTGTTGATCTAAGGGAAATGTTGAATTTGTAAAAAAGCTTTTCAGTTTTTCATTTAACAATACTTGTGTATTATAATCACTATATAAATGACCATTCAAATCCATCGGTTCAGCTTTTATTATTGAAGTATTTTCGAAAAAGTTGGCATTATCATTATGGGCTTCAAGTAGCGGTAACATATCATTTTTACCAGCACTTTCAACCAACGGCTCTGGTGCTATATTTGGTAATGTATTAAACATATTCAAATCATCGCTAGCTAAACTTTCAGCTAAGAAATCCATTAAACTGGATTGAACGGTATTCAGCGGCATAACTGGATCGTCGAGAGGTGGTGGCGCTAGAACATTTGTGTTATGTTGTTTATTTAATAAATCATCATCTAATATGTTTAGAGGTTTTGCTATTTTAGGTTTACGACCCATATACGGACTGAAATATTAATAAATTAAAATTTCATTTTTTTGTTTGTTTATTTTGATCTTACATTGTACGACTGCAAGAATCAGTGGGTACTAAATCATCATCGGAATCATGGCGTTTAGGGCGTTTGCTATCATTTTCATTGGCCGAGTTATCACTAGCATAATTGTCATCTTGTTGTCGTTTATCTTGGCGCATTTGTTGACGTTTTAAACACTCTTGTTCATCTAAAAGTAATACAATTAACAAAATATTGAAACAGTCAGACTACTCCCTCATTAAATTATGGAGATGGTTTAAAAATTATTGGTTTCATGGTCAATGAAGTCACTTCTGGAGTGATTGACCCTGTCAAGGATCAGCAACTTATATTAAGCAGTTCTCTTAATGGTTTTACATATCATTACACATGAGCAATGAAATGTTGAAAGAAAGGGATTACAGACACTACCAAACCAGGAAAGATTAGTAGAGCCTTTCCCTGCAGTTAGGATCTATATATTATTGTACATTAAACAACTTACATAAATTAAAAATATCTTTTGGTGTTTTATTTGCATGAGTTAATTTCCACCAGCCCGTTTCATCAAATAACTCCTGGCCAGATGTAAAATATTTAGGACTATTATGTGATAAAGCTCCCGAAATCGAACCTGTCCACTTCTTTCGTCGTTTACTATAATATGTAAAAAAAATACATTTAAACAAAAAATTAACAGTTTTCACAATTATCTAAATTGCTTACATTGTCGGATCAAAAAGATAATCCCAATTCTTATCTATAAAATTAACAATATGCGTCCGCCAATGAAAATAACCATGACGACTTAAACCTTTGGATTTTATCGCTAGATTATACAAAGCCATTGTAATGACCAATAGCCAGGGCATACGCTGACGTACAAATTTCTCCCGGACAACATTATCAACGTCAACACTGTTGCCGCCATGTAAGCCTTTTGATGTCGACGGTGATTCAAATTGTATTTGCATACATTTGGCACATGTGAAATCAAAGAAAACATCACCCAATAAATCACCCGGTGTACTGGCATGTCTCAGACACTTGATGTGCACATCACCGCCACAATTCCCACAATGTAGAAATCTTTCATCGTTTATGTCCAACGAACAATAGGAGCATTGTAATGTGGCCATTTATATTTTTAATTGTTTTCACTCAAATTGTATATATTTTTTAAATTTTGTAGCATAAAAAAAACAAATTGTTTAACAACAATACAAAAAAGATAACAACAATACACGCGTGTATAGAGCCCTGCGCCGACATATATTAACGGCGGCAGTTACTGACACAAAATATGTCGGCGGCGGCCGACTGTAAGCCGAATAAGTTTTCAATAACGTTTATTTGTTAAATTCTCTACCATTTTAAATATAAACGGAATCCTAGAGATCAGAAAGTGGGATTTTGGAAGCAAATATATTATTAATAATAACAACAGAGCAAGCACATAAGTTGTGTGAGAAATTTTGCAGGGATCCATAAAAGATTCTTAAAAATTAAAAACAAATCCTTTCTCCAAGTTTTACGAGGATCGGCCTATATTTGATCCTACCCTCCATCTAAAACTTCTTGCAGAAAATCTGTTTCTAAACAATTTTGCATTAAGAAAATGATCAATAATGTAAAAACAAAGATATTTTATTTATTCAGTAATAAAAAAAGCTAATTAAGGTAAAATAATATTTCGGTTTATAGAACAGATAGGACTGTTCTATAAACCGAATCCGAGAAAATTTTTGCTTTAAAAATGAATTCGCATAATTTTTCTCATTTTAAAACCGAGTACACAAATCTAGTGGAAAGTAAATCGAATGTAATTTTATAAATTTTTTTAAATTTTAGTCTATGGCCAATTTCGTGGGGTAACAACACGATTTTAGTTTCAATGAAATTTTTTAGTAATATATGTAAGTAGGTTCACATTATGGCAGAGTTTCGCCACGACCCCCTCTAAGTCCTGCAGAGAGAGAGAGCTGAAAATTGGTGTCTGGCTACTATACAATAGTACTAACCTTGCTGCAAATTTCTTCCAAATCGATTTTTTGAGTTAAACCCCTTGACACGAAATTGCCAAAAAGAGGTTTAAAATTTATAATTTTTTTAACATTTTTTAAACTTTGGGTTTTACTACATTTATAAACAAAAAAAAACAACAAAAATAATAAAAATTCACCACTAAATAAAAACAACTTTATTTTGAAAATCTTCTTATTAGGGCTTGTTAACTTTCTCTAACTTTGTTTACTTGACACCCAAAAACATATGGTTTATTAAAATAAAAATCTTATCTTGGGGATGTACCGAAAATTTCCAAGATATTTGTTTTTTTCTATATATTTTTATTCTTATTTATAATACTCGAAGATTAATTGTCGTAATCATGATAACAGTACGGGACTTTAAACAAAAAAATGATACAAAAACAAATAAAGAAGATGAAGTGATAAAGCAGAAAGCTGCAACAGTCGACGATACGAAAAACAAATTCTCGGTCATACACGTTGTGTCAGCAACACAACAGACCGTTGCGATGGTACCGTTTAGAAAATGTACTATTTTAAAACATGTAGCTGCCACAAAAGATAAAACGCCACGACCTTTGCATGTATTAGCGCCAGCAGTAGAGGGAGCGGGAAATGGTCAAGTATACCAGCAACGTAAACGTATGCTACCCGAATATAAAGAATTGTTTGCAGCTTTAATGAAACTACCAGATAAAGAAATGCAAAATAAACTACTGGCTGTTATTAACAGTCATCATTCACCTAGGGAATATAGAACGATTGAAACGCAAACAGATCCAGTTGAAATCAAAGATTTATTAAGTAAAGAAACTGAAGACATATCAATGCGAGAAACTGCCAATGGTAGTGGTAATGAAACACCTAATAGTAAAGATTCCAATGCATCCGAAGAGATGGTGAAGAAAAGAAAACGAAAACGTAAAGTTTCTTTACCGCAAGCCAATAAAGAATCTCGCGCCAAGCAATTAGCAAAAATGAATAAACCCAAAACGTCGATGATGAATAATGATGCAGCAACGCCTTCGGCGCCAAATGGACAGCAATTAAACTCACCAAAACGGCAACGTATCGATTCATTTTCAATTTCAGAGTGCAGTTCGGATATTGTAAATATATTCGATGATCATCAGACAAATGTAATAATGGAATTTAATAAATTAAATGAGCCATTCGAAAATGGTCTACTGTATGTATTAAACATATTAATGTTGTTGATAATGTAATTGAATTTGATTTATATGTTTTAGGCCAATACAAGATGCTGTTGTTAAAAATCAAACGTATAAATTAAGTTTACATATTCCCATATGGCAAACCTATATAGGTACAGATCTTAATGATATACTAACAGAAGAAGATGAGGTATGCATACATATTGTATTATTTATGTTTTAACTTATGAGTTTTATGTTAATCTATGTATCTAACTGTCTGTTCCAGGATTTATTACAACTGGCCGTAATAAACATGTGTGACCCTTCAATTATAAGCCTATTATTGGAAAAAGGTTTAAATCTTAATACATTCGATGCTGAATCAAATACTATTGTACATTTAGCTATATTAAATGACATAACAGTCAAGTCACTAGAACATTTAATGAACAAAATTGAGTTAAAATTATTACTTACCCTAAATGATGAGGGCTATACACCATTGCACTTGGCCATAAGACAAGATCGTTTTCTATTAGCGGAATGCATGCTAAATATCTTAGATGAACGTCTAATGAAAAAAGTATTTTATAAACGGCAACTAGATGAACTGGAAACAGATGAAAAAGTTTTAAAGAAACAATTTCATAATTATTATGAAAAGATATGCCTACGAATGGCCCTAGACGATGAGACAAATACGTCTATAATTGATAATCATGATTTGAAACAGAAATTATTGCAAGCCGGTGATCGTAGAAGTGGGAATACAGTGTTATACTTTGCAATAGATAATCGATATGGTGAGCAGAAGTTGCAATAAGTTGTTTAAAATATTTTTATTGTCATTTATTACTTTATTTTCAGAACACTTAATTTATTTTCTTTTAGCCCACTTAACAGATCCACGTACGGAAAATTTAAGTGGTCTTGATTGTAAATCATATTTTAGCGAATTTGGCAAATCTCTTAATTTAAGTTTAAATATTGATAATACTATGGAAAAGGTAATAAAGTTATTATCGTAGAAAATTAATCGACAAAAACTCGTTTTACATATCAGCCGCCCCAATTATTATTCCATACATCAAGTTTTGATAATTTTTTTAAACTTAAAGGTCTTAAAGATGCTGGCAACTTGGATGGTAATAATTTTTGTTTACGTTTTGTTATAGAATTTTGCCAAGGTAATTTCGTAGTTTGTTTTATTGTTGATAAACGTTTAGATTTAATAGTTGTATGACCTCTGGAATCGTTTGCAGTGATTTTATTTTCTATCATATCTTTTAATTGTTTTAATTGCGTTTCGTTGAAATGTGTATATTGGCAGTATAAGTCATATTTGCAATAGCTTTTAAAATATCGTGTACATGGTTGTTTGACGATTTCCTCTTCATAAATCTTTCTAGGATCTGGTAAATATAGATAATTTATTTAAACAGTTTTGTTTTCGGTTAAAAAATATAAGAACTAAGTTGATGTTTCTTTACATATGGCATTCATCAATCACGTATTTTTATATATTGCCTTCCTTACCTTCATATTTCCTCATAATAGAAGTTTTAATAATTTTGTGTGCTAAACCTTCGTTATGGGTTTTACGTACATTTTTATCGTTTTTCATATAACAACGACAATAATCACAAAAATAACTTTTTCCACCCATTATTTTCTTCAAATTGTTTATTTTGAAATAAACAATCTGTACAAGCCATGGCAAAATTAATAAGGTGAAGTCATTTCAACAGCTGATTGTTTTTTTTTTGCCATTGGAAATTTAGCCCGTATCAAGGCGAATTCAAAAAAAGGGATGGCAGTTCTACAACAACAACATTTTACATGTATTTTGCAAGGCGAATTCATATAAGGTGGTATTAATCAATCAGCTGATAATTTTTTTCTTAATTCGCCTGGTTTTCCTAGCTGCCAAAGTTTGTTATTGTTTACATTTTTATATTTAAAAATGTCCGTTAAACAGAGAAAAACTTCGTTAATATTTTGAATTATTTATGTAAAAAATCTGAAAATACCAAGCCTCTCGTAAATAATTATCATTTTATTTAAATAATGGCATAATTGGTATGTATACAAATATGTTATTTAAGAAAAATATTTTTTTCTATTAAATGTTAACATATTACACAATATTGTTTTATATTTTGTATTAAAATTGTGTAGATAACGTGATTAATTTAAAAAATCTCTTAACTTTTTGTCGAAAAAAGTCGAAAAGTCGAAGTCGACTATTTTGTCCCAAAAAGGTCGATAACTCGACTATCGTCTATGAAAAAAGTCGAAAAGTCGACTTTGTAAATAAAAGTCGAAAAAAGTTTAAAAGTCGGAAAGAGTCGAAGAGACGAAAAATGTCGATAAGTCGGAAAAAGTCCAAAAGAGTCGGAAAAAGTCGAAAAAACTCAAAAAATTGCAACAAATAGAAAAAATATAAATAAAATTTTTTATTAATAATAATAAATAATAATATAAAATTACGCTTCTGGCTTCGGAAAAAGTAGAAAATAGTCGGCAAAAGTCGAAAAAAAGTCGGAAAGTCGGAAAAAGTCAAAAAAGTCGGAAAGTCGAAAAGTCGGAAAAGGTCGAAAAGTCGACTATTTATAAAATATTAGAAGTCGAAAAATCGACTTTTAACTAAATGCAAAAAGTCGAATTTTCATAAAATGCATAAAGTCGAAATGTCGAAAAGTCGACTTTCATAAAATGCAAAAAGTCGACTTTTCGTTTCAACTATAGAACCCTATTTCATAGTAGGGTTCTATAAATCGACATTCGAATAATCGAACAATCAACTTTTTGTCGAAAAGTCGACTTTGGAAATAAAAGTCAAAAAGTCCAAAAAATTCGAAAAGTCAGAAAAGGACGAAAATAGTTGGAATAAGTCGGAAAAAGTCGAAAAGTCGGAAAAAGTCAAAAATAGTCCAAAAAGGTCGGAAAAAGTCTAAAATAGTCGAAATGTTGAAAAGTCGAAAAGTCGACTATTTACAAAATACTTAAAATCTAAAAGTCGTCTTTTAACTAACTGAAAAATGTCGAAAAATCAATTTTGCATAAAATGCAAGAAGTTGAAAAGCCGACTTTTAACTAAATGCAAAAAGTCGAAAAGTCAATTTTTCGTTCCAACTATATAACCCTATTTCCAAGTGTGGACGAGGTCTACACAGATTATGTTTTAAGGAAAAATTCTGTTTTCTACTACTATATTTTACAGGCATTAATTTAATTGTTAAAAATAATCAATATTAAAAAAACGCAAGCAGAATCAAATAATTTAAGAAAACTTAAATTTTGTTGCAAAATAAATTATATAAATTTAAATAAAACTCTTTCGGTCTTGTAAAATATAGTAGCGAAAATAAGATGATTATTTCTACTACTTATTAAAAACAACTCTGTGTGAAAAAGCAAAGAAGAAAGTCGAAATCAATTTTTTCATTTGTGGAAGAATTTTACTAATCGTGTCAATTTTTCTTGTTTAAATACATCTAAAATAAAAAATTCTATTTTAAAGCATTAAAATAATATAGAATAAACTTAAAATTATAATAATTTGTAGTTTAAAGAATAAAAATTGTGAAATATAAGTGCTTAAAACTAAATTGAAAATTTCTTTCAACATGGATCGTCGTAAGTCGCCATTTTTTTATTGTTAAAAGTTCTAAAATTTAGTCAAGAATAAAAAAAAAAAAATTCAAGCCATAAATACAAATGAATGCAGTTAATAATACATAAATTTTTGTGTGCTTTTGAAGTTTTATGATTAAAATATCTTTTTTAAAAAAAGTTTTAAATTAATTGCATTAAACACTTATACTACAGCAGTATCAGAGGGCAGGGTATTTTGAGTTTGTGCTGGCGTCTGTAGCGCACACTAATAATATTGTTTTATTAACTATTTTATTATTGAGCACATATCTCTGTTAGAATTTTGGTCTAACAACAACCTATTGGAACTGATTTTAATCGAAAACGATCTGCCCTTGCTTTGTTTGACTATAATATGTATAAATACTGAGACGAAGTTGTACAAAAAGAAATTAAACTAAATACTTCTACCATATTGTTATACCTTACACCACTTTAGTGGGGAGGGTATATTGGGTTTGTGCTGATGTTTGTAACATACAAAAATATTCGTCCTATACCTTAAAGTATACCAATCGGCTTAGAATCATTTTCTGAGTCGATTAAGCTATGTCCGTCCGGTGGCATCATATGGTCGGCTACGCCCGACTATACATTCATACTTGTTTTAAGATCGGCCCTAAACGGATTTCCATGAAAACAATTTTATTTTTTTTTTGTACCTATGTATCTATTGATTTAGCATTCCCCGTAAAATATAAAGTTTGTCTCCATTAAATGTAATTTAAAAAGATTGAATCATTTATGTGTTAAACATTTTATTTTAACAACTTTAAATTATAATGTAGGTTCACGCAGTATATCACCACGACGTTATCGTAATGGCGGTAGTGGTGGTGGAGGAGGATACCGTCGTTATAGTCGTTCTCGTTCAAGATCTAGGTACGTTTTTTTGTGAATTTATAATGTATTTTTTCGCTAATTTAATTAAACTTTTAATTGAAATAAAATTATTTTAGAGATCGCGGCCGTGAACAAAATTATCGTAATAAACGCAATACACGCTCACGTTCCCGTGATCGCAATCATAGACGTGGTAATAGTAATGATAACGATTTATATCGTGATATTATTAACCAAGACTATCAAGATGAAAGAAATTATGGCGGAAATGGAGGATATTCTCGAGGTGGTGGTGGTGGAGGTGGTAATAGTAGTAATTATCGATCTCGCAATAATGATGACAATTATATGGATGATCGTGATCATTACTGGAGCGACAATCGATCACGGGATAAAGGACGCGATCAAGATCGCGATTATGACAATCGAGATAGAAGGTTAATAAACGATTTAAAAGCAATAAAAATTATTTTATTTTTTGTTTTTAAATTTTAAATTTAAATTTACCCAACTTTTAGAGATAATCGACGATATGGTGGTAATGGTAATAATAATAGTAATCATAATAACAGACGTTATAATACTACAACTGAACATGATAGCGATGATAGTGATGAAACTATGAGCGGACATTATTATAATAAAACTCCTTCAAATACTATTATAGTATTAGGTTTACAATCACATATCACCGAAGCAGATGTAAGTTAAAATTACCTTGTATTGTAGTAATGTTATTTACTTTATTACATATTTTATTTTACTCTTTAGATTATGAGTTTATTAATACAAATGGGCATGGCTCCCGCATCAATACGTCTTATACGTAAACGTACTACAGGTAGGTTTCACTAAGAAAAAAAATTATTTTTATTTTTAAATTTTAACTTATATAAAGTGTTTAACAAATCGTAAGTATTCAAGTTTTCAAAAAATGAAACTACGCTCTGCATCATTATACCAAAAAAAAAAAAAAAACAAAAACAAAAACAAATTCCCTTTTTTCAACAAAAAATTTTTTTTTAAATAAAACAAACCACCTCAAACAAAAAAATAGTTGATTTTTTACAAAAACATTTTGTATTTGCTTCTTATTCAAATTATTTAGGTGCATCACGTGGTTTTGCATTCGTCGAGTTTAATACGGTTGATGAAGCTGCACATTGGATGGAATTAACTCAGGTATCAACACACAAAAAAAACAAATTCAATACAAAATGGGTTATGAAAAATTAAAGTGAAAAATATATTAAATTAAAAAAAACGTACAGACAGAAACATACAATGGACGGGGAGACAAATGGCCAAAATTTTTAAGTTTATAAAAAGATTTTTTTTATCATGACAATGACATTTTGGAGAATTAAAATATATTTTTTTATTTTCCAATTTTTGATTTGAAATTGCTCGAAATCGAATATTCGAATTTAGGTTTGAAAAAATATTTTTTTCGAAATCATGATGTTTTAAGGAATTTTTGAAAATTAGAATTTCAATTTTATAAATTATTAAATTCCTGAAAAATGCCAAATAAATTTTGAAAATTTAAACAAAATTTTGAAAATTTTCGAAATGATTTCTAAACCATGAGTTTAGGTTTGTTTGAAAATTCAAAATTAGTTTTGAAAATGTAAAATAATTTTAGATTTGAGAGGAATCTTAAGATTGGTATGAAAATTAGAACTTACAGTTGAATAAATTTTAAGCTTTTAAAATAATTTCAAAATTTTGAGATTTTAAGGACTTTAAAGAGGCAATTTTTATTTTATTTTATTTTGGAAAAACATTTTTAAATTTTACATCAAAATCACATAATTCACGGACTACATACATATGTATTATACACTAACGTTTTGTAAATAAACTGTAAAGACCGACCATAGACGATCATATACATCATCTTGTTAAAAAAAAGAACATACAATGTTTGGATGTGCCATCATCTTAGCCAATAGAACAAAAAAATAAAAAAGAAAAGATGACCAAAATATCATAATTAATAAATGAGAATCATGCCAAAAAGAAATAACCAACAACAAAAAATAAGTGATAATCGAAAGACCTGCAAACACCGGTGACTTGTATAGTCTGTGGGATGTTTACCAACGAATAGAATTTTACTAATCGGTATTTTTTCTTTTCTTCTTTCTTTCCCACTTATAGGGTGTGCTACAACTGCAGGACACATGTCGGGCAACTTTACAATACAGCCATTCATTACAATCAAATAAAACAAAAATTAATCCCACAGATTGGTACTGTGGCAAGGTAATAAATCTTACTATTATTAAGATTACTATTCCTTTTTTAATAAATTTTCTCTTTAAAAAATAAACTTTCAGTGTGGCATGTTTAATTTTAAACGACGTGACAGTTGTTTCAAATGTTATGCCTCTCGTGAAGAAAGTGAACGTGGCGGTGAAGGCAGTGATGAAATAAGCAACATTCTTACTAAAAGTATAAATATTGAAAAAATTTTAGAATTTCTTAAGACAAAAAAAAATTACAATTACAATTACAATTACAAAATAGTTTTATTAACAAACCTAGTTTTGAAATAATCTCAGTTATCTCAATTTTGCATATGTATAATACATGTACTCTCCATTATAATTGTTTATAACAAAATAACGCTAATAACGAAATGAATCTCCCTAACTCTACATCTACAATGCAGAAATCATGTTACGCAATTTGGATGTGCTGACCAATGAAGAGGGGGTTTTAACAGCCATAACACAACATGCACCCGACTTGGCGAAAAAAATAAGTAAAGTCTTAGTGAGTCGCGATGCATTAACCCAAACCTCTAGAGGCATTTGTTATTTACACTTTGAAAGTTTAGTGGATTCAATGAATATGCATAATTTATTGAGTACCTTAGAGCCGCCATTAAAAATTGACAATAAAGAAGGTAATTAATCAAACAATCAATCAATCAATGTTTTGACAAACATTAACGTTTTTTTTTTAATTTCAGTTATAATAACTTATTGCATTGATCATGAAAATCGTCAAATTGTACCCAAGAAACCGGATAACTCGTCTTCAACATCATCTACTGCTAATACAACATCTATAGGTCCTTTAACGGCAGCAGAAATGGCTTCTGTTTCATCAGGTGGCTCTGGCGAATATACTCTAGCTGATGTTCCTCGTTTAGCTGAGTACAGTGCTTCTATGTATGCCAGTACACCAGCAGAGCATGCTCATTATTTACAATATTATACAGAATATTATATATCGGAAATTACTAAAGGCTCTTATGGTAATTTACCAACAGACACTCAAATGACCGAAGCTAATTCTGGAGCTGCTGTAGCCTTATCGGCCATACAACGAAAACAAAGAAAAATGAATAGTATTGAGACTACTGCTACCGCGGCTGCAGTAGCTGCGGCAACAGCTGCAGCGGCGGCTAAAGCTTCATTGGCAGCTCGCACTATTGTCACACCGAAGGGAAATGATGGCAAAATTTATCGTAAGTAAAGTTCTTTTTAAGTATTTGTTTAACACCGACCCAGTAATACATGTTTCATGCACTTCAGGCATAACTTAGAGCTCATTTCATTTTTGCAAAATGGCAATTTACTGTGAAATATGGTTGTTCAACGTCAACACTTTTTTTGAAACACCCTTTACCAAAGTAACGGTCCTGTTTTTATTCTCATTTCCTTACTTCCTAACAAGTAGGGTTCTATAAATCGACTTTCGAGTAATCGAACAATCGACTTTTTGTCGAAAAAAGTCGAAGTCGACTATTTTGTTCCAAAAATGTCGATAACTCGACTATTGTTTGTGAAAAAAGTCGATAACTCGACTATTGTCTGTGAAAAAAGTCGAAAAGTCGACTTTGTTAATAAAAGTCGAAAAAAGTCAATAAGTCGAAAAAGGTCGATAAGTCGAAAAAAAGTCGAAAAAAGCCGAAGAAAGGCGAAAAAAGTTGAAAAGTCGAACCGTATAAAGTGTCGTGTAGTGTAGTGAAGTTCAGTGTTTTTTACAACAACAAAAAAAATTATTAAAAACTGCAAAAATTCAAAAATAGCCAAAAAATTCCTAACGGCATATACTATTCAGCGACCCTTTATGTTCGAATACAATCGGAAAACTCGGTATTCACGTTTCTTCTGGCTTAAAAGACCCGTGTAGCTCCCATTAAGCAAATATCGGTACCCAGCTTAGAACTGTGTGGAGCCGTCTTATTGGCAAATCTTGCATGTGGACTTATACGAAATCTTCAAATTCAAAATACCAAGACATATTATTGGACCGTACTCCCCAAGAACTAGAAAACCACAACCTATGGTGGTTCGGAACCTCCTGGTTAAAATTACCTAAAAATCAATGGCCGATATCAACACAAACAGGTGATACCAATTTAGAAGCTAAAAATCATTTACATCCACAACACGCGAAGCCCCTTATCAACCGTTGGAAACGCTTAAAGGTCATCTACCACTCATTTTGTCAAAGATGGAAGTCCGAGTACCTAGCTTGCACGATCACACACAACTCAAGCGTGCAAATGTGAGTAGGGATGCCATATCTGTCGACACAGGCATAACACGTTGCTACATGGCGCAGAACAATTAAAAGGACACGAAACATCCGACCCACAACCATCAAGTCGTGCCGACCCACTACCATCAAGTCGTGCCGTCCCACAACCATCAAGCCGTCCCGACCCACAGCCGTCACGACGAGTAGAACCAAGAAGTATTGACCCAAACACACTTTCCCACTGCATCCATAAAGATTACTGCAGAACATGTCAACACCTGGATCAGTACTAGAGCCATTGTTAATCGATCGTCCACTATTTCAGAAATTTCGAAGTCGTTTGTTCAAAAATACAAAATAAAAACGACTATGAAATATGGCCATGATTTTGTCATTTTTGAAATTAAGTCTTACAACGACAGAAACAAGCGGACAACCAAAATAACTGCTAATTTCCCGTCAAATTCATTCGCGGACATTGACCCTCAAGCCAATAATATAATTGAAGTGGAACTAGTAAACGACGTCTACCCATTATTATGTCGGGACGGAGCCCTATCAACCGAAGTGGGTCAAGTTGTGGCCGAAAAATCTGCCTTGGGCTATTTATTTTCAGGGCCCATTCAAAAGACAATGATCTGAGTCAATATTGTTTGAACTGTCTTGCACGATCACACACAACTCAAGCGTGCAAAAGTGAGAACGGATGCCATATCTGTCGACACAGGCATAACACGTTGCTACATGGCGCAGAACAATTAAAAGGACACGAAACATCCGACCCACAACCATTAAGTCGTGCCGACCCACTACCATCAAGTCGTGCCGATCCACAACCATCTAGCCGTCCCGACCCACAGCCGTCACGACGAGTAGAACCAAGAAGTATTGACCCAAATACACTTTCCCACTGCATCCATAAAGATTACTGCAGAACATGTCAACACCTGGATCAGCACTAGAGCCATTGTTAATCGATCGTCCACTATTTCAGAAATTTCGAAGTCGTTTGTTCAAAAATACAAAATAAAAACGACTATGAAATATGGCCATGATTTTGTCATTTTTGAAATTAAGTCTTACAACGACAGAAACAAGTGGACAACCAAAATAACTGCTAATTTCCCGTCAAATTCATTCGCGGACATTGACCCTCAAGCCAATAATATAATTGAAGTGGAACTAGTAAACGACGTCTACCCATTATTATGTCGGGACGGAGCCCTATGAACCGAAGTGGGTCAAGTTGTGGCCGAAAAATCTGCCTTGGGCTATTTATTTTCAGGGCCCATTCAAAACCTGTGGTAAACTTCACAAAGTCATGTGGGCCGGAATGTTCAACGTTAACACTTTTTTATACCCTTTATATTACTTGTTTTTTTTTTTTTAAACACCCTTTACCATACTAACGGTCCTTGTTTTTATTCTCTTTTCCTTACAACAAACATTGAATTTAACAAATAAAATAAATTAAAATTGCAAAATCAAAGATTTAAAAAGTGTTTTACTTAAAAAGAAATAGAACCAGCGCAACTCCAACAACAAACAATGGTAAATAGCATTCCCTATCCCTATTTTCCTGCCTAGAAAGAATTTTAACATGAGTCTGAAATAATTTATCAGATTAATTAGAGAAGGAATATTTCTTTCTTGATTATTTTTCTAAAACATTTTTTGTTATCATACACAATTTTGAGAAGCTCCTTATTAAATTATATATCATTAAATTATTCTCCACTAGCCACTCCCGATGTTTCTTTGTATCAGTATGATGAGACATCTGGTTATTATTATGACCCTACCACTGGTCTCTACTATGATGCACATTCACAATACTATTACAACAACGAAACGGGGGCATATCTCTATTGGGATCAACGTAAAAGTTCATATGTACTGGCCACACCAGCTGCAGCAGCAGCCACAATACAAGATGTTGTTAAACAAGAAACAGAAACGGAAGCCAAAACAAGCACAGCAGCAGATGAGGAAGCTACCAAAAAAGAGAAAAAAGAAAGTGGTAGTGGCAATAAACACGATAAGGTTAAAGTAGCTAAAAAAATTGTTAAAGACATGGAAAAGTGGGCTAAACAATTGAATCAAAAGAAAGATTACACTGTCGTGGCAACACCTCAACCAATATTAAATAATAATAGAACTGAAGACACAATGCGACCCTCAACATCAGCTGGTATATCAAGTGGTTATGCGGATTTAGGCTTTTCAATATTAGAAAAGAAAACCACAAAATTAAATGCCTCCAATACGTTTATGTCACCCATGAGTTTGGGTGCAGCGGCCAGCAACAAGTTGATACCCTCTTATGGTTCGGATTCTGACGAGGATAATATACCACCACCACCGGCATCAGCTAAAGTCAGCTGTGCTGCATCTGCTGGGGATACATGTGAAAAGGATTATGTTGATTTTCAAAAGCTCACCTGTCTGCTGTGTAAAAGAGCTTTTCAATCTTTGGAGATTTTACAAAAACATCTAAAGATGTCCAATTTGCATAAAGAAAATCTAGCAAAACATAACCTAGAAAGAGGATTAACGGTACAGCAACAACAGCAGCAGCAACAGGCTGAACAAGATTCTCTAACAGCTGCTTTATCGTAAGTGTTTTTGTGAAAATGTTTTAACGTTTTAAATGTTTTAATTAAAATTAAATGTGTTTTTAGATACCGTGATCGTGCCAAAGAAAGAAGACTTAAGTATGGTGAAAGTGATCCTCCACCACCAAATCGTAGTCGCGAGCGTTTCGAAAAAGAAATAAATAATCTAACTTCACGCCAAAAACAAAAGGAATCACCCGCCATGCCCATAGGTTCGAATAATGTCGGTAATCGTTTATTGCAAAAAATGGGTTGGTCCGAGGGTCAAGGTCTGGGACGTAAAAATCAAGGACGTACAAATATTATTGAGGTTTGTAACTTAAAATAACTATGTATATCATTATAAAACCATAATGTTTAATGTTCTTTTAGGCAAACGCTCGTAATACTAACGCTGGCTTAGGCACAAAATCGGGTATTGGTCCCGGCGATGATTACAAGTCCTATATTAAGAAAATGATGAAGTCTCGCTATGAATCAGTGTGATTTTTCTTCTTTTTTTCTATTTATTAATTAAGTTGTTTTATAAATTAAATAGTTAAGTAATCTTTTATAATTTAACTTTTGCTTTCTTAATTTAATCTTATTTTAAGAGACTTTTTATTTGTACAAAATAACGCCGTAACAATCTTGTTGAATATTTTAGTATAGAAAATATTCTAAGTAAAAATAAATTTTGAATTATTTACTAAAACAATGAATATTATTAAAACTGTGCTTCATAATATAAGGAGAGGAGGAAAGGGAGTTCGAATTAAATTAACTTTGATAGAGACAATTAATTCAAATCGATCCCAGCCGCTTAGTCGGCTTTCCTCACAATCAGTGTTAGTAAGGAATGTTATTTTCGCAATAACATCACTTCCAAGATACTTGGATATAATGGCAAAGAAAGTGCTGAGAGTTTCACTGTCCTCTCCACATGTTCAACATTTTATCTGAATCTACACGTTCAACTTTATATGGATGTGATGGTAATACTAGAACTGAACTAAAACTAAACTAGGACTAAACTTACCATCATACTATCCTTAGACTTTCTAATTTTGAGATTTCTAGTCTTGCTCTCATCAGGGTTACCTCATAGTTTTAATTCAGCTAGAGTGATGATTAAATGTATAAAGGATAAAAAACGAAGAGTTTATTTTACCGGATTCCGTTATTAATTTTTTAAAATCGTGGAAAAAATAACTGAAAACTCGGCCGGCTATTAGTCGATTTTAAGCTGGCGCCGATATTTTTTTTGCCGGCTGCAATCGTCGTTAATATTTGTCGGCACAGAACTCTGGTGCTGCTGACTGATTTTGGTGCTTAAAATGCTGATGCAGATTGTTTTTGAGGAAATGTCAATACTTTTGGGCATCTTAATGTATTAAAAAGAGGAAAAATAAAATCTTTTGCTGGAAACTTAAATTTATCTTAAACAAATGCGGAAAAACATGTTGAAAACTTTTCAACGTCCACAGAGTAGTACGATAAAACCACAAAAGTGACATTAACCCAAAAACCCCGTGTGATAGTAGTAGAGCAAAAGTGATAAGTTAACAACAGACAGAGCAAATAATAGACGACATAATAATGAAGTTGGTCAGTAAAAATATGGATAAAGGGGGTCAAGGGTAAGTGTTCCAAGAACTACAACTGATGCCAGAAGTATAAGCAGTTGTCTTCTCTTACAGCTCCGTGATCTTAATACCCGAAGAATCTGAGGACATGTGGCATGCTTATAATCTGATATCTGAGGGCGATAGTGTACGTAGTACCACCATACGTAAGGTGCAAAATGAAACGGCGACTGGCTCCAGTACAAGTAGTCGTGTGCGTACCACTTTAACCATAACCGTAGAATCAATAGATTTTGATACTCAGGCTTGTGTTTTACGTTTAAAGGGACGTAATATCGAGGAAAATCAATATGTGAAAATGGGTGCCTATCATACCTTAGACTTGGAGCTGAATCGCAAGTTTGAATTACGCAAACCGGAATGGGATTCAATAGCGTTAGAACGTATTGATATGGCTTGTGATCCCACACAATCGGCTGATGTTGCAGCCGTAGTTATGCAAGAAGGTTTAGCCCATGTTTGTCTTATAACTCCCAGCATGACATTGGTACGCAGTAAAATAGAAGTGAATATACCGCGCAAACGAAAAGGCAACATACAGCAACACGAAAAGGGTCTAGCCAAGTTCTATGAAAGTGTTATGCAAGGCATATTGAGGCATGTAAACTTCGAGGTAGTAAAATGTGTACTTATAGCCTCGCCCGGTTTTGTTAGGGACCAATTTTTTGAGTATATGTATCAACAGGCTGTTAAAACCGATAACAAAGTGTTGCTGGACAACAAAAGCAAATTTATGCTCGTACACTCTTCATCTGGATTTAAGCATGCCCTTAAAGAGGTGCTACAAGAGCCAGCGGTAATGTCGAAAATCTCAGACACCAAGGCGGCCGGTGAGGTAAAAGCTTTAGAACAATTCTATACCATGTTACAGTGTGAACCGGCTAAGGCATTTTATGGCAAAAAACATATACTAATGGCTGCCGATAACATGGCTATAGAGACGTTACTCATCTCTGATAATCTGTTTCGTTGTCAAGATGTTCAACAGCGCAAGGAATATGTACAACTGGTGGAAAATGTACGTGACGCCGGTGGAGATGTGAAAATATTTTCCAGTATGCATATTTCAGGTGAACAATTGGCACAATTGACCGGCATAGCCGCCTTGTTGCGTTTTCCTATGCCCGAACTGGAAGAGGACTCAGACGATGAGGGCGACAATGGTGCAGCTGACTCAGATTCGGATTAAGAGATTGCGGGAGTGCTTTACTTTAATTAAGTGCTGTAAAATAATTTAAATAAGGGATTTTTTTCTATTCATAACTAAGTTTATAAACTCGCATGAACTTACATTAGTTGCAGGTTTTTATATACATAAACAATTTTTTTAGCTATTAACGATATTTAAATTTAAAGAAAAAATAAAATAAAAGTCAACTTATACATATTCGTAAATAAATAATAATGAAATAAAATAATAATCAAAAGCCGTAATAAAAATATTTAAATTTCCAAAAGAAGAACATTTTGTTTAAACACTTAAATTCTGAACATATGTTATGAACATGAGGTTTTGTTTGTGTTATGTAATTCTAAAATTTTATAGAATTTCCAAATTGTTTTTCATTAAAAATTTCGATATTTATTCTTTTATTTCTATGACCTGGTTGAGACTGGGAAACTTTTGATTTTGTGTGTGAGAGAAAGAGATGGTTAATATATTTCTTTCTCTTTCTCTCACACACAAAAATCAAAAGTTTCCTAAAAAAAAGTTACCCAGTGTAAACCATGTCTATGCAATTAAAAATGTTTAACAGCAGAACTCATAAGAATTTTCTTGAAGTAAATAAAACCGAATTAATTTTCATTCGATGAAATTAATCAGTTTTAGTTACAGTAACAATAATCCCAGTAACTCATATTTCAATATCCAATGCATATGGCAACCTTAATGCAGGAACCTTTTAAAAGACAGATAATGCGGTTTACCGTTAATTAGAGCGTCCCTTTTTTTCCATTTTTTGAGGGATTATATATATTTAAATGTAAAATTAAATTAGAATTATAATTATTTAGTAATAGCTATAAATTTGTAAGTAGTTTTAAGTTTGAAAGTCCATGGAGGATACTTAGTATGTCGGAATATATGTAACATGATTATTAGTTTTAAGAAAACATGTAAATTGAATGTTTTGGAAAATAAATGAAATGAAATGTTTACCGTTAATTAACGTAGTAATTAAAAAACATGATTTATACAAAATAATATAAATAATGGAATAAAGGAGGGAACTAACTATCTAACTAACTAACTAACTAACTAACTAACTAACTAACTCACTAACTAACTAACTAACTAACTAACTAACTAACTAACTAACTAACTAACTAACTAACTAACTAACTAACTAACTAAATAACTAACTAACTAACTAACTAAATAACTAACTAACTAACTAACTAACTAACTAACTAACTAACTAACTAACTAATTAACTAACTAACCAACTAACTAATTAACTAACTAACTAACTAATTTACTAACCAACTAACTAACTAACTAACTAACTAAGTAACTAAGTAATAATTAACTAACTAACTAATTAACTAACTAACTAACTAACTAACTAACTAACTAACTAACTAACTAACTAAGTAACTAACTTACTAACTTACTAACTAAATAACTAAATAACTAAATAGCTAAATAAATAAATAACTAAATAACTAAATAACTAAATAACTAAATAACTAAATAACTAAATAACTAAATAACTAAATAACTAAATAACTAAATAACTAAATAACTAAATAACTAAATAACTAAATAACTAAATAACTAAATAACTAAATAACTAAATAACTAAATAACTAAATAACTAAATAACTAAATAACTAAATAACTAAATAACTAAATAACTAAATAACTAAATAACTAAATAACTAAATAACTAAATAACTAAATAACTAAATAACTAAATAACTAAATTACTAAATAACTAAATAACTAAATAACTAAATAACTAAATAACTAAATAACTAAATAACTAAATAACTAAATAACTAAATAACTAAATAACTAAATAACTAAATAACTAAATAACTAAATAACTAAATAACTAAATAACTAAATAACTAAATAACTAAATAACTAAATAACTAAATAACTAAATAACTAAATAACTAAATAACTAAATAACTAAATAACTAAATAACTAAATAACTAAATAACTAAATAACTAAATAACTAAATAACTAAATAACTAAATAACTAAATAACTAAATAACTAAATAACTAAATAACTAAATAATTAACTAACTAACTTACTAACTAACTAAATAACTAACTAACTAACTAACTAACTAACTAACTAACTAACTAACTAACTAACTAACCAACTAAGTAACTAAGTAATTAACTAACTAACTAACAAAGTAACTAACTAACTAACTAACTAATTAACTAACTAACTAACTAACTAACTAACTAACCAACTAACTAACTAACTAACTAATTAACAAACTAACTAAGAAAGTAAGTAACTAACCAATTTTTCTGGAAAATATTTATTTTTTTCAATTTCAGAGGAAAACAAATAGTTATATATTTTTGGACATTGCAGTAGCACCACTACAAATACCATCACTGAAAGAGTTTCATAAATGATCTCAGAAAGCTTAACTTTTCTCATTTCAAAAAAAGCTTTCCATCAAAAACAAACGACCCCTCTCTTAAAGAGTGGGAGGGGATGTAGTGGGGAGAATACAAACAGCTGTTAAACTCATTTTTAAAAGATACAAATATTTTGGGGATATCTGCCCATCTAAACACACTGATACTTAACAAATTTGCGTCAGAACCGTGCGCGCTCTCCACACGAACGAACCTCTTGCACAAAACGATCTAGACTTTTTGCGCTAAATAGTCTTTTTCAGCTTTTTTTTTGTTATTGAAAAATACAAAAAAAAATAAATATTTTTCAAATCCCTTTTAAAACATAAAGTGAGTGTATGATTTTTGTTATACGTATAAAATATACATACGTATAGATGTGTGTATCTGAAAAGTATATATATATATAAAAAAATATAAAGTATTTTTAACGTGTTTGTTTAAAAAGAAAATTAATTGAGAAAAACCAAAAAAACAACAAGAAAATACAATTAAACGTGGGCCGCTAGAAAAAGCAATAATAAGAAAAGTAAAACAAAAACCAAAAAAACGTGTGAAAAAGCAAGAATATTAAAAATAAAAATTGTCAAATTTTCAAAAATCTAATGGCTGTGTTTTTCCACACAAAATATTAAAAGTGTTAATTTTCAAAATTTTCTGTTTAATATTAAATGTGTTTTTCTTTTAAATTTTTAAATGATTTCTTTCGACTTTTTAATAAAAAAACTTAGAGGGAGAGCAATAAACGAATAAAATAAAAGAGCGAGCGGAGTGTTTATGAGTGCATAAAGCTCTTTTACAATATGTTTGTTGTTTTTGTTTTCTATATACAATTTTTTGTACATATCTTTTTTTGGAAATATTATTATTATTAATTAAATCACCTTCAAAATATACATAAAATATTAAAAATACCAATAACAACAGCAACAACAATAAAACACAGATTTGTACACATTTTTTTCTAAATATTGAAATAGAAAACAGAAAAAAATAAAATTGAAATAAAAATCAAGATCGTCATTGTGTCTGCTTTACCATATGTGGTCAATAGAATCGAAAACAAAATCTTAGATGAAAACATAAAAAAACAAATATTATTAAAAAAACTCTCTTTTAGGTTTTAAAACTGTTAAAAAAAACAAGCCAAGCCAAAACAACAACAACATCAACAACTGGTAGAGTGCCAACACAATGTTTACATACAATAAATGTTTATAAACATTCAAATCAAACGAACGTATACTTAATTTTGTTACAGTTTTTTTTTGTATAATCTATTATTTCTTAATCAATATTGTGTTATTTTAGATAATTTTGTTTTTTCATAAGTAAAGTAATTTATTTTTTCTTTTTTTCTGTAAATTTCTATTTTTGTTTCAATGTGTGTTTTCCTTATGTCGCCTCAATCAATTTTCATCAAACCGCATATTTTCAACACAAATTAATTTGTTTCTTCGTATTCTGATTTCACACAAGGTAAGAAAATGTTTATTTTGTTAAAAAAATAGTTTAATTCGAGTATTTATCTTTATATAAAGGTTCACGATTATGAAGATCCTTTTTTAAAACCACTATAAAAAAGATAGAATTTTATTGTCTTTGTCATTTCAATAGATCGAAATATTTTTCATACCCAATTGGATTCATTTCGCTTCTTTTGAAGTCAATAAACACCACTTCCAGAGAAGGTAAACATATTCACTTAGTGCTACTTTTGAAGTGATGATAAATGTTATTCTTTTGGAGGTACTTAGTTTTATTTTCGCTGTGTAGATCCTTGAAGGTTGTATGTGGAAATTTTGGGTCCTTTTAAATTCTAAGACGATGTTTTTGTTGCACTAGCATCGGCAAAAAGGAACTAAGAAGATTAATCAGAACATGATTTTAAAACGGTCGAAAACGGTCCACGATTTCACTTTTGAAGTGATGATAAATGTTATTCTTTTGGAGGTACT
>NC_060950.1:18395193-18404621 GCF_022045245.1 Lucilia cuprina
AGACTATAGACTTGTCTATATTCAAGACTATAGACTTGTCTATAGTCAAGACTATAGACAAGTATATAATCAAGACTATAGACTTATCCATTGTCAAGACTATAGACTTATCTATTGTCAAGACTATAGACTTATCTATAGTCAAGTCTAAAGACTTATCTATCATTATTCAAGAATATATACTTATCTATAGCCAAGAATATAGACTTCTTTATAGTCAAGACTATAGACTGATCTATAGTGGTTACTACAGATTGATCAATAGTCGAGACTTTAGACTGATCTATAGTCAAGATTTTAAACTGATCTAAAGTCAAGACTATAGAATTGTTAAAAGTCAAGACTTTCGACTGATCTATAATCAAGATTTAGACGTGTCTATAGTCAAGACTATATACTTGTCTATAGTCAAGACTATAGTCTTGTAATCGAGATTATACTATAGCTTTATATATAGACAATACTATAGACTTATCTATAGTCAAGAATGTGGTCTTATCTGTAATCGAGACTGTATACTAATTAATACTAAATACTATAGACTGATATAAGTTCAAAATTATATATCATTAATATTATTTTTTGTTGTGTTAAAAAAAATATTTTGGACCTACCCTTTTTTGATAATGGTTCCAAGATAAATGATTTCAATTTAATATTTTGAAAGTATTATAAACGAATTTGGAAATATAATTTCGAATTTTTAAAATAACATTGGAAATGGTGTAGTATGAATACTATAAAATCTGAAATATTTTAATTTTTTTTAAATTAAAACAAGATATTTAAATGTAAATTTATTTATTAAAGTGTTTTTAAATCGATTTTTGAAAACATTTTCTATATACAATATTATAGGGGCATAATTTTTTCTAAACAATTCTTAATTTTCAAAGAAAACAAAAACAAATATTTTATATATAGATTATACAGGTACATATATTTGATTCGTTCCAGCTGTGTACCGCACTCAATTTTATTTTTAAACATATATATGTATTTTTTTCAAATCATTTCAGATTTAGACATTTATTTTTCGTAAGTATTTATCTATTTGATCTTTGATTTACTCTCACGCAGTGTTGGTATATTTTGTTTAACAAAATTTTTTTTGTTATTGCTGTTGTTTAAAAATTTATTTTACTTTTTTTTCTGTTTTTCGTTTTGACTATAAACGTATTTTAACACCTTCGCATTTTAAATTTTAAAATTTATTATACTAAAAGAAATCCCCCAAAGTTACCGATTTAATAAAGAAGCTAAAAATCAAGAAACAAACATTTTGAGTTCCGCATGTATGTATATATTCTAATAGTTTTAGTTAAATTGTTTTAGATTTTTGCAAAAACTCTCTTGTATAAACACTTATAACTAACTAGTTCTTTTTTTCTATTTTTGCTTTTATATCTATTTAGTTATCTATAGTTTTTGCGCTTTTTTTACTGTTTAAATATCTCACAAATTTGCTAAACAAAATTTTATTTCGGCCGCTTACCTCTAAATGAGAATTGTATACGATTCGCACTCTTTCATTTTGAAAATCTTGTATAGTTTTTTTTGTTTTGTTTTTCTATTTTGCCTTTAAATATATGCGTCATAATTTAAAAATACTATCTCAAGAAAACACAAATCGAATTATATACAACAAAAAATAAAAGCACAAACTTTGAGTAGAAAAAAATGTTTAGTAATGAATTAAGACACTTAAGAGTTGCCAGTTCAATGAAAATGATTGATAAGATGGGTAAACAAATTATGATATTAATCAGATCGTAGTTATTAACAGACTTCAATTAGGTCAAATGAAGATTGGACAATTCAACTCTAAAGTCTGATTTACAGTCAAAATTATAGCATGGTCTATAGAGTGGTCTATAGTTAAGTCCATACTGGTCCATAGTCAAGTCTATAGACTGGTTTATAGTCAACAGACTGTTATACAATCAAGTCTATAGACTGGTCTAAAGTCAGGTCTACAAACGGCACTATAAACAGGTCTATAGACTGTCATAAAGTCAAGTCTATAGACTGGTATATAGTCAAGTCTATAGACTGGTCTATAGTCAAGTCTATAGTCAAGTCTATAGTCAAGTCTATAGTCAAGTCTATAGTCAAGTCTATAGTCAAGTCTATAGACTGGTCTATAATCAAGTCTACATACTAGTATATAGTCAACGGAATAGACTGATTTATAGTCAAGTCTTTACACTGGTCTATAGTAAAGTCTTTAGACTGATTTATAGCCAAGTCTATAGACTGGTCTATAGTCACGTCTATAGACTGGTCTATAGACTGGTCTATAGACTGGTCTATAGTCACGTCTATAGACTGGTCTATAGTCACGTCTATAGTCACGTCTATAGTCACGTCTATAGACTGGTCTATAGTCACGTCTATAGACTGGTCTATAGTCACGTCTATAGACTGGTCTATAGTCACGTCTATAGACTGGTCTATAGTCACGTCTATCTATAGAGTGGTCTATAGGCAAGTCTAAAAACTGGTTTATAGTCAATTCAATAAACTGGTCTACAGCCAAGTCTATAGACTGGTCTATAGTCAATGGTCTATTATCAAGTGTATGGATTGATCTATAGTCAGGTCTATAGACTGGTTTATAGTCAAGTCTATAGACTAATCTATAGTCAAGTCTATAGCCTAGTCTATAGTCAAGTCTATAGACTGGTCTATAATCAAGTCTATAGACTGGTCTATAGTCAAGTATATAGACTGATCTATAGTGAAGTGTATAGACTGATCTATAGTGAAGTGTATAGACTGATCTATAGTGAAGTGTATAGACTGATCTATAGTCATGTCTATAGACTGGCCTATAAACTAGTCTATAGTCAAGTGAATAGACTGACTGGTGTATAGTCAAGTCCACTGAATAGACTGATCCATAGTCAAGTCTATAAATTGATTTCTACTCAAGTTTATACACTTGTCTTTAGTGAAGGTAATAGACTGGTGTATAGTCAATTCTATAGACTGGCCTAAAGTAAAGTTTATAAACAGATCTATAGTCAAGTCTATAGTCTAGACTATAGTTAAGAGTATGGACTGATCTATAGACTGGTATATAGTCAAGTAAGGTTTATAGTCAAGTCTTTAAATATAGTCAAGTTTATAGACTGGTAGGGTTACTATAGTCTGATCAATTGTCAATACTAAAGACTGGTCTATAGTCAAGTGTATAGACTTGTCTAAAGTCAAGTCTACAGACTACTTTAGAATCAAGTTTATAGACTGGTATATAGATAAGACTGGTAGGCAAGATTGATTTGTAGTCCAGACTATAGTTCTGCCTATAGTCAATACTGTAAACTAATCTATAGCTTTTAGTTTTTCACCTAGTTCGGACAAGTTCCTAAATTGACATGACCTCTCAAAACGCACTCTTCTTCTTTATTAACAACATTAAGATTGTTTTTTAATAATTTTATATAAAGATCACTGTTTTGTTTTATTTCAAATTTTCCCACATTTTTTTAAATTTTAATTTTTTTTATTAAGAGATCAATAAACAGATCTCTGAATACAATCAACGAAAGAGTAACGAAAATTTCATTGAATTCAATATTTTTTGGACTCTCTCATTTGGTTTTTTATATAGGTATATATATTTTATATGTATACCTTTAATAATGTTATTATTTTTTTGCTAGTATTTTTATCATTATATACGTAAGTTAAATGAGGGTAGCCAGCCATTTACTCACACTTCTTGTCACTTGTTGGAGGCCAACAATCTTTCAATAATAAGATATTTTTTTTTTTTTGTTAATATTATTATTATTTTTTGTTTTATATAAAAACTCAAATACACTTGAATCTTATAATTTTATTAACGTATTTACTTGCATTAGCGTTTTCTTTTTTTGTAATTTTATTTTATTTTTAGATTTTTGTATTGAAATATTGTATTTATTTTTTCTTTTATTTTCAAAATAATTTTTCAATATTTTTGGTTATTATTTTGTCACTAATAGTAAAAAAAAATAATAAATTTTTCTTTCTATTAAAACGTTGTTTATCCACTGGCTAAATTCTTAGCAATTATGACGCGTTAATTTCTTTAAACGTGTTTTGTTTTTATACTCCTTCCTCTTAACAGCTGATTTCTTGACTAATTTATAAATTTTTCTAGAGTTACGTATTTAACGAGAATTTGTGAAATTATTATTAATAATAATATTTAACACGTATGAATAATTAAAAGAAAAGATGTAGAAAGACAATAAAATTAAAGAGTTTTTGTTTTTTTCAAAAAAATACTCTTAATTGTACAGTGGGGAGAAGTATATAGGGATATTACGACTAGATCAAAAAGTCTATAGACTTCAAACTGATATATAGTGAAGATTACAAACTGATCTATTGCCAACTCTTAACTGATCCTTAGTCAATAGTTAGACTGTTCTGTAATCAAGACTATAGTCTGATCTATAGACAAATCTGATCTATAGACAAAAGACTTATCTATAGACGAAATTATAATCTTAAGACTATAGATCTATATTCAAAATCAGACTTTGAAATTATATTTATTCACTATCAGTCTATAGTCTTTAGTCTAGACTACTAACTGGTCTATAAACTATAGACTGATTTATAGTCAGGACTATAAACTGGTCTATAGTTAAGACTATTTACCATCTACCCACTACTAGTCTATAGCCAAGACTATAACATCCATAGTCATGACTATAGACGGATCTAAAGTTATGACTGATTTATAATTAAGACTAATCTATAGTTATTACTATATATGAACCAATCAAGACTATAGACAGATTTATAAACAAAACTAAAGGTTTTAAGCCAGTGTCAAGACTTTTGACTGATCTATAGTCCTGATCATAAATCGATTGACTATAGACTGAACTATAGTTAATAATATATATAAACTTCTCCATAGTTAAGACTATATAATACTCTATACTTAACACTAAAGACTGATCTAAAGTTAAGGCAATAGACTGATCTAATGTTAAGATTGTAGACTGATCTACTGTCACTTTTATAGTAATTTATAGTAAACACTTTATATGAACCAATCAAGACTATAGACAGATCTATAAACAAAACAAAAAGGATTTAGACCAGTCTAGTGTTAAGACTTTTGACTGATCTATAGTCCTGATCATAAACTGATAGACAATAGACTGAATTATAGTTAATACTATATATAAACTTCTCAATAGTCAAGACTATATACTACTCTATACTCAAGACTATAGACTACCCTATACTCAAGACTAAAGACTGATCTTAAGTAAAGACAATAGACTGATCTAATGTTAAGATTGTAGACTGAACTACTGTCTCTTTTATTCACTAATCTATAGTAAACACTTTATATAAACCAATCAAGACTATAGACAGATCTTTAAACAAAACTAAAGGCCAGTCTATAGTCCTGATCATAAACTGATAGACAATAGACTGAATTATAATTAATACTATATGTAAACTTCTCTATAGTCAAGACTAAAGACTACTCTATACTCAAGACTATAGACTTCTCAAGACAAAAGACTGATCTAAAGACAATAGACTGATCTAATGTTAAGACTGTAGACTGTCACTATTATTGACTAATCTATAGTAAACACTATATACTGATTAAGAGTCAAGACCAGATTTTAGACTTACAAATAGATTTATCATTATTGGAGACTATAGACATATAACAGATATTAGTTTGATCTATGTATATTGATAATTGTGGACCTATCTATTGTCATGATTTTATTTCTTAAATTTTTGCAAATAATCACTACACTGAAAATAATCCATGCTCAACTTTACGAAAAGAAAAAAATCGTAACTTCTATTTTCGTAATATTTACAAAAATTTCGTATATAATACGAAATATTATTAAATAAACCCCTTTTCTATTTTTACGAAAGTACGAAAACCTTTCGTAATATTTTTTTCTTAAATTTTAGCGAAATTAAACATAATGATATTAATTATATTATGATTAAATAAAACTACAACATTTTTATAAAATTTAAGAAAAAGTATAATATTATTCTCGAATTATTTTCATAAAAAAAATGAAAATTCGTGTGGAGAATAATTTTGAACTAAAATTAGAAAATTTATTTTAAAATGAACAAAAATATTTAAATAAATTAATATTTCGTAAATTTTAATATATTTATTCAAAATTCCTTTTTTTTAATTTTTGTAAATTAATTTTTTGAAGAATATTTTGCATTATACTAAAATATTTCGTACAATTTCGTATATATTACGAAAGAATTACGTGGTGCGAAACAACAAACGATTCGTACAATGTACGACACTTTACGTATATATTTGGCATGGATTTTTTTTTCAGTGTATGAAACAAATATTTCCCTTTTATAAACAAACAAATTAATCACAAATTACTTTTTTTTTCATTTTCTTCATTTCATCTTTATTTTTATTTGCCGGTTACACAAAAGTACACGTATTAATTCAAGTTATATTAATTGTTGCATCATTATTAAAACTACAATTAAATATTAGATTTTTTTTGCAAAAAAAAAAAAAAAAAACAAAAAATAAATTAGTATCAATAAATAAACCCATACACACCCTATAAATAAGAAAATATCGAAAAATACGAAATTTTCTTTATACAAAAAAAAAAAAATAACATTTGTGAAATATCTATTTTATATTTATAACCGTAAATTTGTATATGTATGTGTATGGGTGTCTAACAACAATTTCAAGTTCTTTTCAAATGTTCCATAGAAATTTTAAGAAAAAACGTAAAGAAAAACAACACACAAAAAAAATTCTATATAAAAATTTTCAAAAATACAAGAAGAAAAAATTCACACGAAAATTTTCAAAGGAAACACAAAATTTGTTTTTTTTTTCAACAAAAATAACCAAAACTTTGTGCTAAAAATAAGCTTTTTTATTTAAAGATATGAAACCATGAAAAATTGAAAAAAAAATATTTATATATGTAAAATTGTATAATAAATATATGCTAAAGGCTAAAGAGGAATTGGCGTAAGTAGAACAGTAAAATGTTTATAGAAAAAAACCCTATAGTAGGTTATGATGGTAAATTGATTTTATTATTATGTTTGTAACAAAAATATATTTTAATCAAATTTCATAAGAATCGGTTTATAACACAGGCCAAAAAAAATTTTTAACTCAAAGACTAAAATTTACCTTTCTAAAGATTAGAATTGCGGCAGTTATGGACCAAACTCTACTGAATTTAAACGATTGAAACAACCCCTAAAAGTTCTTTTTTAAACACATTTTACGTCTTTTGAACAAAAAAAAATTATAAACGTATATTATATGGGGCCTAAAACAAATTTTGGACCAGATCTCATGAAACGGACAGACAGTGATTTTTAAGCTTTTTTAAATCATAACACAGAAACACATAAAAATATTGTTCATAAACATATATTCTGGGTCCACTTTAAATTCTAAAACGATCTAGTCATATCCATCCGTCAGTCTCTCTCTCTATCTGTTGAAATCACGAGGAGCGTGAAATACACGAGAGGAGCTAGAAAGTTGAAATTTTGCATAAATATTCTCTACTGCTAAAGTTTTTCAGATATTGAAAATGGGCAATATCAGTCCACGTTTTCGGATATCCCCCAAAACAAGTGGACCTTCAAAAAAAAACAGCTTAAACGGTCATAACTTTTTTAGGAGTATGAGTATAGCGATGAAATTTTTGAGAATCGGTCTTCAAAAACACAGTAACATATCGTTATATTGGTCATACCCCCCGCAAAGGCATATACATATATTCTGGGTCCACTATAAATTCTAAGACGATCTAGTCATGTCCATCCATCTGTCTGTTGAAATCACGATAGAGACTACACGGGAGGAGCTAGAAAGTTAAAATTTTGCATAAGTATTTTTTATTGCTAAGGTTTGTCTGGTATTGAAAATTGCCAATATCGGTCCACGTTTCCGGATAGCCCTCAAAACAAGTGGACCTTCAAAAAACCGCTTAAACGGTCCACTTCAGAAAATTGCTTAAACACTCTGTCTTAAAAATACGAGTTTCTTACTAACCTAAACCTATCTACTAATTTAGGTTCGGACCATAAAAAACCCTACAAAAGGTTCCCTTCTAAAATTGACTTTAAAAAGTTCCCCTCAGGAAAGAGGGGAACTTTTATGAGTTTTCCTTATTTAAAAACTGAAGTATAGTGATAAAATTTGACATTATCAAGTTCTAAACGACACAAAATCTATGTACAATATTTAATGAGTATCGGTTCATAATTGACGCATATAAGGTCCTATTCAGAAAATTACTCATACGCTCACGGTTTTAAAATTGAACAAAAATTGTTTGTTTTTAAGAATTAAAATTTTGTTAGTTCAAAAGACCTCGGACCATAATAGACATAAGTTATATTCACCTGATGTTTCTAGAAGCATTCCTTTTACGGCATACGGTGAGAAAAGTTTCATATAAAAAAAAACTCTAGTCAATAGGCTAGATGATGCTCGTCCATACACAAGTCAATAGAATAGTCCATAGGCAAATCCATAGAATAGTCTATGGACTAGTCTACTGAGTACTAACCCATATCCTGGGACATAAACAAGTCCATATACTAATCCATAGTCTATAGACTTGTCCATAGACACTGCATGGACCAGACTATATAGTAGACTAGTAAATGCTCAATTACTTGGATTAATCCATTGTTATTACATAGACTAGTCTGTACATTAGTCAGTAGACTATCTTATAAATTTTGGTAGATGAATTAACGTCTACTTCAAAGTCATTTATGTAGATTGTAATCGTTTTATTAGTAATTATAAGTTAATTTTGACCTACAAGCCATTATCTAAAGGGGAGTTTGTATGGGGGCTAGAGTCAAATGAGGCCCGATCGCTATAAAAATTAGTATTGTCATTTATTGTTCTATAAAACTAATTTTTGTTGATTTTTGTTGCAATTATAATACATTTAACGTAATTATGAGCATAAAGGCCCGATTCGGGGGGTACGGTTGTATGGGGGCTAGGAGAAATAATGGACCGATTTCAACCATTTTCAATAGTGTTTGTCCTTGAACCAAAAAAAGAGTATGTGCTAAATTTCATCGAATTATCTTGAAAATTGCGACCTGTAGCGTGCGCACAAGGTTTACATGAACACACAGACAGACAGACGGACAGACGGACATAGCTAAATCGACTCAGAAAGTGATTCTGAGGCGATTGGTATACTTTAAGGTCTAGGACCAATATTTTTGGGTGTTACAAACTTCAGCACAAACACATAATACCCTCCCCACTATAGTGGTGTAGGGTATAAAAAGCGAATATTTAGTACTTTTAGCCCTTAAAAAGTACTCTTACTGGTAAAAGTAAGTACTATTCAAAATGTAAATCTTCCATGTCTAGTTTAAAC
>NC_060950.1:18404721-18406639 GCF_022045245.1 Lucilia cuprina
CTAGAACTGAACTAGAACTGAACTAGAACTGAACTAGAACTGAACTAGAATTGAACTAGAACTGAACTAGAACTGAATTAGAACTGAACTAGAACTGAACTAGAACTGCACTAGAACTGAACTAGAACTGAACAAATATATATTTATCTGTAATGTCCAAATTCATAAAATTTTCACTCCACATTTACGGAAGAGTTTAAAAGTTATAAATTATATATAAATAATTTTCAAGTTCATTTGAAAAGCTTTAAATTCATTAATGTCATTCAGGACAGGATTAAGAAATAAAAAAACACCATTTGATTTATATGAGATTCTTTCAATTAAGAGAAAAAATCAACAATAATAAACTTTATATGAGGATTATAAATCATTATTAAAATTAGTTAAGAAACGAAACAAAAATGCAGCTGTTTGCATTTGCTTAAAAAGCTTTAAATTAATGAATGACATTAAGGCGTTTATTGATCGTGTATACAATGTTTATTGTTTTCATTTTAAAAAAGAAGTTCGATTTCTTTAAAATATATAAAAAAAATACTCACAAAGTAAAAGCCTCATCTTTAAATAAGAATAAAACTTAATTTAAAAATGAGACAGCAAATTGCAATTAGTGTTTATAAATTTATAAAATGTTATCTTTGCGATGTTGCAATTTATTTGCGAATAACTTTATAATTATTTTTAAAGCTTTATTGTAAACTTAAGGTTATATTTAAAAAAAAATTTTTGCTAACTTTATTTTAAATCTAGGAGCAACTAATAAATCAATGTGTCAACATGCTATTTTTGTTTGACAGTTAATTAATAATAATTCAATCAATGATTTCTATAGCGTACATTTCTGGAGAGAAGAAATGTATAATGCATTTGAGTTAGAGATCCCAACGATAAATTAAGCATTCTAGCTCATCTCGTTTGATCCGTATCGTGTTTTAAACATTTCTTGGCTCAGAATCATTGTCTGTGTTTGTCCGTCCATCCGTGATTTTAAAATTTGTCGCATACTTTTCACTTAGCCCAAGGACAAAGCCTATTGAAAATGGTTGAAATTTGTTCATTTTTTCAACCAGAAATATAGAAATATTAATTTTTTTTTAAATTATCAAAAAATTTCTTTTTTTAATTTATTTTAACTATTCTTTTTTTATTTTCATATTTTTTTCTTAAATCCAATTTATCTTATGCCTCTTATAACAATGATGCATAAGATGTTGTGGGCGTGCGACTATTTGACATTGTATTTTTGCATGTACATTATTTGTTTTTAACAATTAAACACATAAAAAAATAAACATTTAAAAATTAAAAAAATATATGCAAAAAAAATTTTATTTGAATAGTTTCTTTCGCAATGTTTCCATGAAGTAATTTCGCTTAATAATTTATTTTGTACAATGACAATTTCTCACAAGGACAGACAGATGGACGAACGAACGAATAAATATGAATAGAGATAAATACATATGTATGTACGTATATGAATGATAGACAGACGCATATATTGTGGCATATTTGTACATGTAATATACAAATTTTAAAACTTAAATGAATGTCATTTCTACTAGATACAAATCAAGTTCAATGAATTATTTATAAATGAACAATAGCATTTCCTCTTGCAATTTAGAAATTTCTAAATTTTATGTTTTAGAACTTTTGAAATATCTAAATAATAGTCAAGATTAAACTATAGTTAATAATACAGACTAATCTATAACCTAAACTATAGACTATAGTTATGACTATAGATTAAACTATAGTCTATAAACTATAAATTAATCTAAAGCCAACACTGTAGATATAATCCTATCTAGTAAAGACTAGATAAGACTATAGACTTATTTTAAGTCAAGACTGTAGACTTATCTACAGTCAAGACTACAGACTTATCTTTAGTCAAGACTATAGACTTATC
>NC_060950.1:18406739-18414863 GCF_022045245.1 Lucilia cuprina
TCTAGTTCAGTTCTAATTGTTTCTTTTTGATCGAATGGCTTAATTTGGGTTTAAAATTTGTATGTTGAACATAACCACTAAACGATAATAGAGATTATATTTGCTGCATATTTTTTTTCGATCGATTTTTGTTTAATTTATATTTACAACAAATTTCTCAATCATATTTATTTAAGTGGTGGGCATAAAATATTTTCAAAACAATAGTTTTTATGACAGCGGTGACAACTATCAACTATTAAACTTTATAGATAGAACTCTTTAATATTTATGTATAAATGTTGAATTAAATCATGTTGGAAATTGTGTGAGTAGGCGTTTTAATAAAATCACCAATTAAAGCAATTTTTTCTATAGTTTCTTTAGTTTATTTTGTTACATAATTATAAAAATATGTAGTAGTAATAAATAAAAGAAATATGAAAAACAAGTAAAAGTATGAAATCATAATGATTAAAAACAGTCAAAACAAATTGTTAGTTTTAATAAATTATTAAATAAAGAGATTAATTTTAATAAAAATCTTAATACAGAATTGATTTTGAAATAATTTAAATTTTGTGTTTAACTATAATTACTAATAGTTTGAATATTTCTAAGTATTGTTTAAATGTAGTTCGCACAAAACCAATGTGTATCCATTGAATTTCCTTTAATTTCTTTTATGTTTTAAAAATACATAAGTAAATGAAAACAATACAAAAATCCATAATATTTATTTTTGTTTTATTTTTAAAATTATGGAAATAAATATCTTTGTGATATATATGACAAATAAAAGTTTTAACGGAAATAAAGTTTAGTGAATGTATTAACCAAAAAAAAATATTGGCAAAATATTTAAATTCCTAACGTGTACTATTTTATTTTAAAATATACAAACATATTTTTTGCGCATATTTTTTGTTATAAACAATTGATTAATTTTTCATTGAAAATAAAAAAAAATATTGAAAAAGGAGAATTTCATAATAGTTACAAAAATTATAGAGAATTTTTTTTTTGCAGATATAATGCATAATGAAAGTATTGTATTATTTTCAACAGACGGACAGACGGATTGAATTTAATGAGGACCCAGAATATATACACTTTTATGGGCTTTAGAAAAATATTTCGATGTGTTACAAACGGAATGACAAAAACAATATACTCAAAACACTTCCAAGTTATGTTCTAATTCTGTTCTAGTTCTGTTCTAGATCTGTTCTAGTTCTGTTCTAGTTCTAGTCTAGTTCTATTCTAGTTCTATTCTAGTTCTATTCTAGTTCTATTCTAGTTCTATTCTAGTTCTATTCTAGTTCTATTCTAGTTCTATTCTAGTTATATTCTAGTTTTATTCTAGTTCTATTCTAGTTCTATTCTATTTCTGTTCTAGTTCTAGATCTGTTCTAGTTCTGTTCTAGTTCTGTTGTAGTTCTGTTCTAGTTCTGTTCTAGTTCTGTTCTAGTTCTGTTCTAGTTCTGTTCTAGTTCTGTTCTAGTTCTGTTCTAGTTCTGTTCTAGTTCTGTTCTAGTTCTGTTCTAGTTCTGTTCTAGTTCTGTTCTAGTTCTGTTCTAGTTCTGTTCTAGTTCTGTTCTAGTTCTGTTCTAGTTCTGTTCTAGTTCTGTTCTAGTTCTGTTTCTAGTTCTGTTCTAGTTCTGTTCTAGTTCTGTTCTAGTTCTGTTCTAGTTCTGTTCTAGTCCGTTCTAGTTCCGTTCTAGTCTGTTCTAGTTCTGTTCTAGTTCTGTTCTAGTTCTGTTCTAGTTCTGTTCTAGTTCTGTTCTAGTTCTGTTCTAGTTCTGTTCTAGTTCTGTTCTAGTTCTGTTCTAGTTCTGTTCTAGTTCTGTTCCAGTTCTGTTCCAGTTCTGTTCTAGTTCTGTTTTAGTTCTGTTCTAGTTCTGTTCTAGTTCTGTTCTACTTCTGTTCTACTTCTGTTCTAGTTCTGTTCTAGTTCTGCTCTAGTTCTGTTCTAGTTCTGTTCTAGTTCTGTTCTAGTTCTGTTCTAGTTCTGTTCTAGTTCTGTTCTAGTTCTGTTCTAGTTCTGTTCTAGTTCTGTTCTAGTTCTGTTCTAGTTCTGTTCTAGTTCTGTTCTAGTTCTGTTCTAGTTCTGTTCTAGTTCTGTTCTAGTTCTGTTCCAGTTCTGTTCTAGTTCTGTTCTAGTTCTGTTTTAGTTCTGTTCTAGTTCTGTTCTACTTCTGTTCTACTTCTGTTCTAGTTCTGTTCTAGTTCTGTTCTAGTTCTGTTCTAGTTCTGTTCTAGTTCTGTTCTAGTTCTGTTCTAGTTCTGTTCTAGTTCTGTTCTAGTTCTGTTCTAGTTCTGTTCTAGTTCTGTTCTAGTTCTGTTCTAGTTCTGTTCTAGTTCTGTTCTAGTTCTGTTCTAGTTCTGTTCTAGTTCTGTTCTAGTTCTGTTCTAGTTTGTTCTAGTTCTGTTCTAGTTCTGTTCTAGTTCTGTTCTAGTTCTGTTCTAGTTCTGTTCTAGTTCTGTTCTAGTTCTGTTCTAGTTCTGTTCTAGTTCTGTTCTAGTTCTGTTCTAGTTCTGTTCTAGTTCTGTTCTAGTTCTGTTCTAGTTCTGTTCTAGTTCTGTTCTAGTTCTGTTCTAGTTCTGTCTAGTTCTGTTCTAGTTCTGTTCTAGTTCTGTTCTAGTTCTGTTCTAGTTCTGTTCTAGTTCTGTTCTAGTTCTGTTCTAGTTCTGTTCTAGTTCTGTTCTAGTTCTGTTCTTTTTTTTTCTAGTTCTGTTCTAGTTCTGTTCTAGTTCTGTTCTAGTTCTGTTCTAGTTCTGTTCTAGTTCTTCTGTTTTTTTATAAGTTATAAAAATCTCTTTAAAGTCGAATCCAATTTTTGCTGATAAATTTGCAATTAGTTTACAACCGCAATATTGCTTTAATAAAAAAATAACAAACATGTGCAAAAAAAAAGAATCGAGGTCATCACCAAAACCGTTGATAATCGGCTTATATAATAAAATGGATTTATTATGAATTTAATCATTGATTATTGTTTTTTTTTAACAATGCCAGTTAAACATCTTAAATTTCCAACCTGAGAAATAATATTTACAAAACTCATATGATGATGGGTGGATAATAATTCGACACTAATATAACACTCTCTACATTTGTTGTTTTATACAATTATGTTAATATGAAGATAAATAAAACAATATATTATTAAATAATATTTAACATAAATTTGCATATACATTTTATTTTCAATATAAATTTTCTCAATGAATTTGGCAAAAACAATTCCACTAAAAAAAATCATATAAATAATTTTTAACGTAAAAACATTTATAATTTTTTAAACAAACAAAATTTGTGAAAGTAATTGAGGATCTATTTCTGTTCTAGTTCTGTTCTAGTTCTGTTCTAGTTCTGTTCTAGTTCTGTTCTAGTTCTGTTCTAGTTCTGTTTTAGTTCTGTTCTAGTTCTGTTCTAGTTCTTCTGTTTTTTATAAGTTATAAAAATCTCTTTAAAGTCGAATCCAATTTTTGCTGATAAATTTGCAATTAGTTTACAACCGCAATATTGCTTTAATAAAAAAATAATAAACATGTGCAAAAAAAAAAAAAGAATCGAGGTCATCACCAAAACCGTTGATAATCGGCTTATATAATAAAATGGATTTATTATGAGTTTAATCATTGATCATTGTTTTTTTTAACAATGCCAGTTAAACATCTTAAATTTCCAACCTGAGAAATAATATTTACAAAACTCATATGATGATGGGTGGATAATAATTCGACACTAATATAACACTCTCTACATTTATTGTTTTATACAATTATGTTAATATGAAGATAAATAAAACAAAATATTATTAAATAACATTTAACATAAATTTGCATATACATTTTTTTTTCAATATAAATTTTCTCAATGAATTTGGCAAAAACAATTCCACTAAAAAAAAAAATCATATAAATAATTTTTAACGTAAAAACATTTATAATTTTTTAAACAAACAAAATTTGTGAAAGTAATTGAGGAATAAAAATTGAAAAATTAACAAAGTTATACAATTTGCAACTAGTAATTGAGATTTTATATTTATTTAATTATAATTATTAAATATAAAATTATTTTGGAAGCATTATTCAATTTAATCTCTTATTTTAGAGTTAAAATGTTAAATTTATTTGCATTTAATCAAATTGTTTAAAGATATAAATGAAACAAAATGTTTTTAATTAACAAAAAAGTTAAATTTATTTTTTTCAAGTTCATTGACATTGCAGAGGTCATGCATGTGATTTTATTATTTAATTTAACTTGTAATATTTGAATTAAAAGAAATTTTAGTATTTTTTGTTAAAGAAAAATTTGTTTCTTCTCATTTCCATAGGAATTTGTGTAGGCTTGTTTTCTTCGTCTTTTTTTATTTAATTATTTTTAAACTATTTTCGAAAAATATATAAACTAATACACATTTACTTTTGTAAAAATATTTTTGGTTTTGATTAGTCATTTTAGTCCAATTTTGAAAAAAAGAGCCAAATAGCATCATAACTCAATATACTAAAAAAATGTTTTGTTAGGTGTGATGCCCTTCCTCAAATATGTTTATATTATAAGTTAATCATTTGGTGAGTAACTTTATACACTGTTGCCAAACGTAGGGAAAAAATCACTTTTTTATAAATTTTTATTTTCATTCTTTCATTTAGAATTTTAATTATTAAGCTTTTCCCAGTTTTTTTAACTAAAAGTAATTAACTACCCTCCAACAAGTTTAGACTTATCTATCCTGTGGAGTATTCATTGGAATACTCTACAAAACTTTATGTTGGACACTGTTGTTTATGAAAAATTCGGCCCACTATTGATGGAATAGTTTGTGGGCTATTCTATGCACTATAGACCAGAATGCTATAGACTTGGCCAAAGACTAGTCAGTTCTAGTTTAGTTCTAGTTCAGTTCTAGTTCAGTCCTAGTTCAGTTCTAGTTCTGTTCTAGTTCTGTTCTAGTTCTGTTCTAGTTCAGTTCTAGTTCAGTTCTAGTTCAGTTCTAGTTCAGTTCTAGTTCAGTTCTAGTTCAGTTCTAGTTCAGTTCTAGTTCAGTTCTAGTTAAAACCTAACTTAAATACAAATAACAACTTAATTTCAAAATTTTTACAAAAATTCTACAGCAATATGCACTTCATTAGATTTGTAGTCCTCCTCAAAAAAGGGTTCAAAAGTAATTTTCTTGTGTGTTTTACTGTTATTATCTTTTAATTTAGACTTTTCTGCCAAGAAAATATTCAAATATTTCAACTGCTATGTTGATGTAAAGATATTAATTACAAGGATTAAGATACATGATAAAAAATTACGAAAAAAAGATGTCCGAAAAAGAAACTTGTTAAACAAAAGTTCAAAAAAGTCTAAGAGTTGAGAGGTTAAAAGGTTAAAAACATTATTATCCTTAAACATAATTTGGTCATTATTTTAATGAACAAATGTAACAAACATTATTTTTAGGCTACACAATTTGGGAGGTGTGTAAAGTTTATTAATGGAATTGGATTAATTTCAAGTTTATGAGACTATTTTGAAATATATTTTAATTTTATTAACCGGGTATTGTTTTTAAAGAATTATCCAGTTTTTTTTTGATGTGATCCACAAAACAAGTGTATTGAATTTCTGCAAATGTATTTGTATATGAAATTTCAAATTCAGTTAATTTGGGTTTGACTTACAGACGATTTCTTGACAGCAATTGTCTTTTATATAAAGTAAACATAAATTTGAAATATTATTAATAACACTTACTAGCCTTCCCTCTATCTCTCTTTCGTAAAATTACCTCCCAAGTATTCATGCACAATTCACTTTATACAACAACTTAACCACTTGTTTAATTTCTTCCATTTTTGCCCACATAATTACGAAGTTATTCGCCGACCCAATTAATTAGGGAACATGATGAAAGACAAAAAGCAACAAATATAAAGAAAAAAACCCAAAATTTAATTCTTCAAAGAAAAAAAGTATGAACGTATTCGATTTGCCTGGTCATTATTATCTACTTAGAAAGAAGAAATGTTTGTTTAATTTTTATTAATATTTTCAGAAATTAGCCAGGCAATTTATTTTGGAAATTTTGTATAAAGAAACAAGTAGGAAAGTATAGTCGGGCATGGCCGACCATATAATTCCCTACACCATGAGTATATTTTTAGAATTTTTATATTTTATAAAGAAACTTTTATGTTGAATATTACCATAATTTCAAAATATTTAAGCAATTTATTGATAAAAAGAACTAAAATTTCTAAATGGTCAATATGGGCCGATCCTGGTAAATTTGGGAAAATGATATATTTTTAAATAACAGTTAGTTTTGTTGAGTTTCATTGCGATACAAATGGTTGCAGGTCAATTTTAGATGTTTAAGACATTTTTTGAAGGGGGGTTTGTATGGGGGCTAGGGTCAAATAAGGGCCAATCCTTACGAAAATCTGCAGTGTCATTTATACTTAAATAAAACTTATTTGTACCAATTTTTAGAGAGATAATAGAATATTTGACGTAATTATGACATAAAAAGTTCAAATCGGGAGGTACGGTTGTATGGGGGCTAGGTTAAAGAATGGACCGATTTTAACCATTTTAGGCTTCGTCCCTGTGTCAAAAACATGCTTGGTCCAAATTTCATCAAATTATCTTGAAAATTGCGGGCTGTACCTTGCGCACAAGGTTTACATGGACAGCCAGCCAGCCGGACGGACTTAATCGACTCAAAAAATGCTTCTAAATCGATCGGTATACTTTAAGGTGGGTATTGGACCAATATTTTTGTATGTTACAAACATCAGAACAAACGTATAATACCCTCCCCGCTATAGTGGTGTACGATATAAAAAGTGTGAATAAAACTTAAAAGCAGAGGAATGGAAAAAATATAGAAACTATAAAATGTATTTTTAATTGACAGTTATGGGTTAAGGTCATAGAGATAAAATATGTCTTTTTTCACTAGCTTCTTTTTAAATTATTAATGTTTAATATTAAATTTTTATAAATATCTTTTGCTGCTGGCGAGTTACAATATAATTTAGATTTTCAAAAATCAATTATATTTTAACATGGATCTTTAAATCAGTTACGGGGAGAAAAATAGATTGACTGAACTGTATACTATAGAATATATTGAAGGTTTTATACTATACGTCTTGCCCGTTCAATATTTAAACGATTTGAATCACAGATGACTAGATTTTAAAAGAGAATTATAGAAATCTATTTTTCCCAAAACCATTTCCTTAAAATTTCTACTTTTAATTTCTCAATTTTGTTTTGATTTTTAATCCAATATTACTGACCATTACGATAACTTTAGTTTAACATTAATTATTTCCTTATATCTTTACAAAATTTACTCTTTATTCATGCGTACCAAATGTAAACGTTTTATTTTATTTTCCCATTAAATAACTTTTTATGAACCACATAAATTGTTTCATTAACTCAGGTGTTTTTTTTTTACTGAACGAAAAAAAAAAATACAAATATTTTTCATGCTTTTAATTCTATTTAAGTACAACTTTTGTAGGTGTGTTCGCAACTAAATAATTTTTAAAGGGGAAAAATGTACTTGTGCTCAAGTAAAAAAAAATAAATAAATAAAAATAATAATAAAAACTTATTACTTTCCGTACATCGTAAATTGATAAACTTTAAATGCGTAATTATTTAATTGTGAACTTATAGTAACGTGCGTGTGTTCATCAGATTTGTCAGATTTTTATTTATCAGTTTTACAACATTTAACTTATAGTGGAGTGCACACTATGCACTGTACTCAGATACTTTGTTAGGCGTTGTTGAATGCATGGAAGTGTTTGTTGTTGCAAGTTCAATTTTGTAAAACTATCGTGGTTGTTGTTAACCCTAGTAAAAGATGACGGAACAAGAGTGTCCTATTAAGTATAGGCTGATTTTAAGTCTAAACTATTGACTAGTCTCTAGTCCAATCTATACTCCATTCTATAGTCTAGTCTATAGTCTAGTCTATAGTCTACTCTATAGTCTAGTCTATAGTCTACTCTATAGTCTAGTCTAAAGTCTAGTCTATAGTCTAGTCTATAGTCTAGTCTATAGTCTAGTCCATAGTCTAGTCTATAGTCTAGTCTATAGTCTAGTCTATAGTCTAG
>NC_060950.1:18414963-18416717 GCF_022045245.1 Lucilia cuprina
AGTCTATAGTCTAGTCTATAGTCTAGTCTATAGTCTAGTATATAGTCTAGTCTAGTCTATAGTCTAGTCTATAGTCTAGTCTACAGTCTAGTCTATAGTGTAGTCTATTGTATAGTCTATAGTCTAGTCTATAGTCTAGTCTATAGTCTAGTTTATAGTCTAATCTAAAGGATAAAGGATATATAGGAATAAAGTTGAACATGAGGATGTTTGTGGTAACGGGCCAGTCATTTGAGGGGAGAAGATAGTCAGACTCTGTTTTGTTCCAAGACGAGACACCCCGAATCAATGCAATTGCGTTATATGTTTGTTGGGTTACTCTAACAGAACTCTGGCTAAGTTGAGTAGAATGAATGGTGACGTTTGTTATGTTCATAGCACAGCAACAACAACAACAACACTTTAAAACCCAAACAAAACAAAAAAATCATACAACAGAGAAAAAAAGTTGTTGTTTATTTTAGCCCAACAACAAATGGAAACTCAATTCAAACTCAAAATAAAAATGAAAAATCACAATATTTAACAAAAGAAGAAAACATTACGAACTAACTATATCAATATTTTAGCAAAATCTTGTTGAGCTGACTGACGAGACTTGACTAGAATGGAGTAGACCAACACAAAACATACTACATGTCATTAACAGAGCAACAAACATACTCGGCACACAACACCACTCACATACTCCATCATGGATAAATACTCGCCAACCCATCATAAATTGGAAAAACAAACTGATGGGAAAAATTCACATGAAATACTTTAATATATATTTTTTTTTTTTGTCAATTTAAGTGGCTGTGTTTGGTTCCATACACAACACACTTCGAAACGAGAAAAATCATACAGACATACATAGACCGAAACTTTGATTGGTTGACCATAAAAATATTTTGAAAATTAAACAACAACATCAGCAAAATAAAAAAAAATACAACATAAAAAAGTGTCATTGATTAATTTGGGAAAAACTGCCTTTAGTAAAACATTGCCAATAAAATAATAAAAAAACGTATTAAAAAACTTTATTGATCAAATTAATGAACGAATGCTTGCATGGTTGGAGCTCTCCAGCTAATATGGTAAATAACCATTTATACACTAAATTAACAAGATTTTTTCTGTTATCGTGATTTGTTTTAATTTACCACCAATAAGTGTGAGAACTTTTCCCGTTAAAATTATTGCTTTGAAAAAAAAAGCAATGACACAAAAATCATATTTAAGTAAAACTCACCTGTTTTAATGTAAGGCGGGCTGTATATCTTAAATCGCTTCCCTCACGTTTAAACATGGCATGTGGTTTATCTCTTATGATGAACACAATGTCGGCTGGTATTTTGCCAGGAGATTGATCGCCCTCCTTCTGGAAGGTCACTTTTGTGCCCGATTTCCAGCCTGGCTTTATCGATATGCTCACGTATTTATCCTCCTTCTTCGACGTACCATCCGGCTGTTGGACACGCCTTGAGATTTTCATTTTTTTAACACAGCCATGATAGATTTCCTCCAATGTCACGTACAGATCATGTTCCACCGGTGGATCCTGTTGTTTCTCCTTTTTGAAGGGCGTGTGTACATTGAATGAATGTGATCTAAATGAGGGCCTTCTCTGGATTATTTAAAGCATCAGCAAAATATATCATTTTTCATATACAACTTACCTGAACGCACCACCGAGACCATGACGTGAACCCAAACCACCAAAAGGAGATGAAAAGAAATCATGTTCCGTATCCAAGTCGAAAACA
>NC_060950.1:18416817-18418761 GCF_022045245.1 Lucilia cuprina
CTGAACTAGAACTGAACTAGAACGGAACTAGAACTGAACTAGAACTGAACTAGAACTGAACTAGAACTGAACTAGAACTGAACTAGAACTGAACTGGAACTGAACTAGTACGGAACCAGAACATTTGTAGTTTTCAACGAAGATAAAAGTGGGAGTACAGCAGAATTTACAACTTCTCACACCTCCTACGTAACTACAACTTTGTTATAGTAAAATTTTGGCGATATTGCTCAAAATTTTATAATTAAATTATTGCAAAAATAAGTTGTATATAGTTTTTTTTATGAATTTTAACCTTTTATTGTTGGTTGCATTTTTTTGTATTTATAGAAATGTTTACACAAATTTTCAAAATATTTGTCAGATGTCACGAATTGACAATATGCCATTATAATAATGATTAATGTCAAATACTCAAATACGTGTATATTTAATTAATTACTTATTTATCATAAAGCCATGCACCATAGACAAATAAGCCAAAGACTTTTTGAAAAAAAGGGGCTGGGGATATAATAATATAAAAGGGATTAAAATAGTTTAACAAATGCAAATTTATAATATTAAATGACAGCGTGCTTCAGCGATAAAATAAGTAAATGACAAATAACTGCAGAATGGACTAAGGTTTTTAGTAAATCAGTGATCGTATGTCAAGAATAAAAATTATTAAATTTTTATTGTAGCATTGTGTTTTTGTAACTACACTATTAAATCAATTTTAAATATTTCAATATTTAAAACAAAATAAATATTTAGAATAAACAATTAAATGTAAATTTTTGTTCACAAAGTAAATCATTGAAAACACTTGCGTACACATACACATGCACATATATGTATGTAAGTATGTCTTGTCTACACTTAAATAAAATTCTATTTTTCAATTTGAAACAATTACTTAAAGATTATAATCTTTTTGACATTTTCTGTCAATTGTCACAAGTGAAACATGTGTATTTCAGAAGTAAAACTTTTAAAAAATAAATTTTCATTTAATTAAAACTTTTTCACTTAATTTTATTTATTTGCCTGAATGTCTACCAAAATAATATTGAATACTGTCTTTATCTTGAGCCTCTCGCTTGTGTAGGAGTCTTTTTAAAAGGGCTAACAATTTTCTTAAAATCTTCTGTGTTTGTTGTTGTGCTATTATGCTGTCGTGTATTTTTTTTATTATTTTAAAAAAATGTTTTTATCATTTAATGAGATCACTGCTACTTAATTAAATAAAGATTTTTTGTATCTGTAGTTGCTCTGTCAAACTCATGCTGCTTGCGTATCATCCATCCATTCATTCGATGTGTTACACATTCAAATAAACACTTTTATTTTCATTCAAATTTATTGGCTCATTCTCTCTTTGGGTCGATACGATAGGCATGTGGTAGCTTTAGTAATGTTTAATCATATACAAATATGTTTAACCCTAAACGGGACATTAAAAATGGATTATTGATAATCTATAGATTGGACTATAGAGTAGACAATAGACTAGACTATAAAATAGACTTTGGAATAGACTACAGGATATACTATGGAATAGACTATAGATTATAGTATAGATTATACTATATACTATACCATTGCATAAACTATAGACTAGGCTATGGGCTGGACTGTAGACTAGATTAAAGATTAGACGAGGCTATAGAGTAGACTATAGACTGAACTAAAGATTAGATTATAAACAAGACTACAGACTAGCATAGCCAATAGTCTAGCCTATAGAACTGATTATAGCCTTGACTACAGATTAGACTATAGACTAGAATACAGACTATAGTGAAGATTTAAATATAGACTAAAAAATAGACAAGGTACTAAAGATTAGACTAGACTAGATATAGACTAGACTATAGACTAGACTATAGACTAGACTATAGACTAGACTATAGACTAGACTATAGACTAGACTATAGACTAGACTATAGACTAGACTAT
>NC_060950.1:18418861-18420663 GCF_022045245.1 Lucilia cuprina
TCTAGTTCAGTTCTAGTTCAGTTCTAGTTCAGTTCTAGTTCAGTTCTAGTTCAGTTCTAGTTCAGTTCTAGTTCAGTTCTAGTTTAGTTCTAGTTCAGTTCAAGTTCATTTCTAGTTCAGTTCTAGTTCAGTTCTAGTTAGGTTTTAGTTAAGTCCTAGTTCAGTTCTCACCTCCATTTTTCAAACCATCTTCGCCATATTTATCATATAATTCCCTTTTATTTTTATCCGATAACACTTCATAAGCCTCAGCGACCTCTTTGAATTTCTCTTCAGCATTGGCGGCTTTATTCTTATCGGGATGATAACGTAACGCCAGTTTTCTGTAGGCTTTTTTGATTTCTTCATCAGTGGCAGTTTTCGGAATTTCCAATGTTTTATAAAAATCTTTTGCCATTCTGTATGTGTGTGTGAATTTCTGTGTATGTAACTATAATTATAATGGACGATGCTGGGGTGGGCTAATATTTATTTATCCAGTTGGTTCCAAGTAATACTTAAAACTTTAATAAAGAGAATAGCAAGTAAAATTTTAAATTATATTTTATAAGAGAAAAAACTCACCAATTTTCCTAAATTTAATTGTAAACAATTTTGTGATTTTTAGATCCGTTTCCTCTAGTTTAAACTGTTGATTCCTTAATATTATTCAATGTTGTATTGTCCAGCAATAAAAGCATCTTTTCGTAACCAACATTTGACAAGATCTTTTAATTTAAATTGAGAATTTGTAGAAATTTTAGTTTTATTCAGCAGTCTTTACTAAAATTAAATAATAAGGAAATAAATATTTTATTAATTTTTAAGGTCACTTAAAAAAACAACAAATAATATTTTGCTTAAAATATTTCAAAACAAAGTATAAATTCTAATTGACAATTGTATTTAAAATAGAAGGAAATTTTCGAAAATAATTTGAAATACAGAGTTGATTTTTTAAGAAGTGTGCTAAACTAAGGAATAAATTTCCTTTCTCTAGTCCTTTTTCCCCTCCTTAAATGACTCATATACATACGTATGTATTGTATTTATAAATCTTTTTTTAACAAATAGCTAATCAATTAAACAATAAATAAACAAATATATTAAGTGTTCGAAGAATCTCACCAACAACGTCATAGTTCGTTTAATTATTTTAATGGTGCATTGAAAAAGTTTTCTTCTTTCTTTCTTTTATTGCTTTTCTTTTAAGATTAAAAGCATCTCAATGCCTTAGACTTGCTATAATAAAAATTTGTTGCCACAATGATACGGTGACGTTCATCATTATAATTTTGTTTTTTATTTTGTCGAAAATATAAATTTATATATTATATATAGTACCGCTCTAGACAACCCACGCCAAGTACTAAGAAAACTATATATATTTCTTATGTATTTCATAAAAAAAGAAATTATAACAACGAAAAACAAAAATATTTTTTGACAATAAATGTTTTGCTGACGTTTTTTGGTTTATTATTTTTTTCTGCATTTCATATTATTTAAAATTATGCATATTTAAAAGAAAAATAATTTTGGGATATTTCGATTTGTTACATAAAACAGCAAGTTTAAAAATTTGTTAAACTAACTAAAACAATTAATCAAGTTGAAGTACAGAGATTGATGTAAAGTTTACATAGTACCTATTAAGAATATCTACACTATAATTAGAACTAAAACCAGTATGAACTACAACTAAACTAGAACTAAACTAGAACTGAACTAGAACTGAACTAGAACTGAACTAAAACTGAACTAGAACTGAACTAGAACTGAACGAGAACTGAACTAGAACTGAACTAGAACTGAACTAGAAC
>NC_060950.1:18420763-18422252 GCF_022045245.1 Lucilia cuprina
TCTAGTCTATTGTCTAGTCTATAGTCTAGTCTATAGTCTAGTCTATAGTCTAGTCTATAGTCTAGTCTATAGTCTAGTCTATAGTCTAGTCTATAGTCTACTTTTTAGATTGTTTCCATTATGTAAACAATGTACTTTTTTTGCTTCTTAAAAAAAACCCTTTTAAACTAAAATAACTTAAAAACTGTAAAATATATAACTATTTACTTATACCACATTTTAAATTTCTGATTCTTTTCTGACCCAAAACTGTCAGCATTTCAATTCCCTGTTAACACACTTCATATTTATAAAGTAATGTTTGAATTGAAACAAATCACAATATACATTACAATTAAATATTAAAAAACATTTTAAATTAAAGTCACGTTTTGGGTTTTGTTGTCAAGATAAAAATGAGAAGAAATACATGTACATAAAAAATCGCAAAAATGTTTAATTGGATTAACTAAATGTGGACAAGAGTGTATTAAAGTAATGGTGGCAATAATAAATTCCATAAATGTAAAAAAATACAAAACCAAATAAATAAGGTGTTTTTTTTTTTGTTTAAAACAAGCTGTGTTAACAATAACAAACAACAATAATAATAAATTTACAACAACACAAATTTTAACAATTGTAACACTTAACTAAAAAGCCATAGTTTGTTTGCGGTTTTCATTACTTGTCTCTAGTGTTAACAACAATAACAGCAAAAACATTTTATTAATGTTTAACAAATAATTATTAAAAAAGAAACTATATTTATAGTGCAAGCATGGTACACCATTTCCAATAGTGAGAACTTTAAAAATTTATATTTCAGAAATTTGGTAACTTTCGGAGAAAGTCTGATTAAAAAATTGTGAATTTCTGAAATACTTATATATGAACATATAATAAAATAGTTGTTTATTAGTTTTGGCAATGGTGTAATATGTTTTGATCATATTTATTTATTTTGTTTAATTTTTACTTTATTATTAAATACATATTTTTATTGTGTAAAATTGTTTTCAGTTTTATTTGTTGTTTTTACAAATTTATAACATTTTATTAGTTGGTTAAAAAGACTCGAGCCAAATTTAGCCATCAAATTGAGAGAGTGAAAAAATGAAAAAATAAATAAACTATTTATGAAATGATAGTGTTTTTATTCTTTTTGTAAAAAATAATTATGACTTGTAGAATTTATTGACCAATTAAGGTAAAGAATTTTGGAAATTATTTGGTTGTGTTTTATTGCAAAACAAAAAAATATTAAATATTTATGAATCGAATTTTTTAGGTGCAAGATTTAAAGCCTTTTTAGAAAATAGTAGAAATGTCAGACATAAAGACGCTTCAAAAAGTTTGAGTACAGTGTGAATTAGAACTGATTAAAGTGTTAACTAACTAACTATAATCTAGTCTATAGCCTAGTCTATAGTCTATAGTCTAGTCTATAGTCTAGTCTATAGTCTAGTCTATAGTCTAGTCTATAGTCTAGTCTATAGTCTAGTCTATA
>NC_060950.1:18422352-18424835 GCF_022045245.1 Lucilia cuprina
ACTATAGACTAGACTATAGACTAGACTATAGACTAGACTATAGACTAGACTATAGACTAGACTATAGACTAGACTATAGACTAGACTATAGACTAGAATTTACACTAGACTTTAGACTAGACTTTAGACTAGACTTTAGACTAGACTTTAGACTAGACTTTAGACTAGACTATAAACTATACTATTAAATTCTATTAATTTAATTTTATCAACTTTCAGTATATTTATATATTCAAGAAAATATTTTTTCATTCTCACACTTTTAATTGTAATTTCCAGCAAATTTTTCCATAAAAATAATTCTATATGAATAAATTTTTCTCAAATCCTTGATTGATGAATGACTTTCTGTAATAAATATAGAAAAATTAAATAAAACTGTCAACTGGTAAAAGGAAAAAAATTGGAAACATACATATAACTAAAACTTAATGGATATTTGGTTACAAGTTGCTAAAAAAGAATAAGAATTTAATCTCAATATTATACACATGTATAGAATATTGAATTATATATGTAAACATTTGTATTTAATACTATTAAGTTCACACTAACACACACCCACACATATGTATTTAAGCAGTGATAGTATGTATGTAAGTACGACAAATATTGGAGCAATAATGTTTTTGTAGATTGTTGGCGGGGGTAAGGGGACATTTCTATATAAAATAAATAGATTTAGTGTAGAAAAACAGTTAAGAGTGCGAGTATAATCAATAAAAATAAATTGAAATATAGAAAGGACTATTGCAGTAATAAGATGAAAATCTTAACAATATGTCAACAGGCGAAAAAAATACCAAAGTTAGAATTAATTTTTTAAGTAAAAGACGAATTTCTAATGACCTTTGTACATCGGTAAATTTTTTTTAAAATCGGTCAAAGTGCTGAGAAGTAGTAGATCTATTGCCTTTCTTTAATAATACACTGTGCTCAAACTGCTTATAACCAAGTAAACTTTATTGGATCTATAGCGATATGCTAGAGATGTATTTCTTTCATTAGATTTAAAACCAAACTATTTCTAAACTTTTTATAACTGCCCCCAAGGTAGGGTATTCACTAACGAAAGCAAACAAACAAGTAAACTTAACACAACAAAAATCTATTGAACATTTATTAAATAAACAATAAAAAAGGATTTAAAAGGACGAGACAGGATATTAAGATAACAAACAGTTGACAAACAAATAATATTAAGAGATGAGTAAAGAATGATTGATAACTTAACAGTAATCTCAATTGATATATAGATTTTTATAGGAAAATTAAATATAATTGATTGTTTTATTTTTTTAATTTGCACAAATAACATTATTTTGTTTATTCCATTTGCAGGCCTTATGTGGTGTGGTGTTTCAAGTTCCTACCATGTCCGGCGATAAATTGCGCATCAGTACTATGCAAGAGATCATCAAACCAAATACGGTGAAACGTATACAAGGCTATGGTTTACCCTTTCCTAAGGATACCTCACGTAAAGGTGATCTATTGGTAGCTTTTGATATACAATTTCCCGAGAAATTAACAGCCGCTCAAAAGGAACTACTCAGGGACATGTTATGATGTGTTTCCTCTTTTTAGACAAAAACCACAACAACAACAACATCTACAATCATAAAACTAAAAATCTTTATAAAATCCATTAAATATTTGGCCTTAAAAAATTTATAATAAAAATTAATGCAATAATTACAAAATTTAAATTTAAAACAAACTCTTTAAGCACAAATAATTTGTCAATATTTTTTCTTTTTAAATATTAATTAAAAAAATTATATAATTTTTTGTTAAAAATTATGTAAAAATAATAAAATTTCTTGCGGTTTTTATCCCATAATTTTGCCTCAAATTTATTATTATTTTTTTCTAAACAAAATGCTCACTAACAAATTGTCCTTAATATTTTAAATAAAAATATTTCAGTTTTTTTGTAAATTTATTATTGACTCTCTAAATAAATAATTTTTTATTATTATAATAAAAATGTCTGTTACATAATGTCATTCTTATTGTTTGGTTACTTAAAAACAAAAATCAATTTTTGTTAAAAAATAATTATAAAACTTGTGTCTTCTTTTATCTTCTACAAATTGTACTACTAATTTATTACTTAAATTTTATAAGTTAAAACCATCCATTGAAAAACAACAAACAAAATAAATATTTAAACCTTAATGATATGTTTTTTATGTCTTGAAAAATTTTAATAAAATACAAATATTGGGTGTAAAAATAATCTTAAAAAAAATTTGTATTGGTGTTAATTTTATTTGAATAATTGCTTGTATAGACGATTTATTTCTTTTAAAATAATTTAAATTTTCTACCAATTAAAAAGTTGAATAATAAATATAATTATTTGAATATAAAAAAAAAATGAAGACAAAAAGAAGTTAACTTGTAGTTTCACTTAAAAATGAATTAAAACTTGGGAATAAACATTTATGTAAAGTGTTCTAGTTAAGTTTTTGTTTGGT
>NC_060950.1:18424935-18427529 GCF_022045245.1 Lucilia cuprina
ACAGAGAAAAACATGGTTGTGGTAACCATGTTTTAAGAGCAACATATTATGGTTAAAATTATGATTGTAGTCTAAATATATTATGGTTATAGTAACAATTTTAAAATATCATAATATGGTTAAAATCAGCTAAACATTTTATCATAATATTTTTTATTTACCATAATATTGTTTGTTATACATGACTATATTATGATCCAATGTGATCAAAATATCGTTAAAATATGTATTCGAAATCAAATTTATTTTGATTACTGAATCAGTACAATTACAGTTTCTAAAGAAGTGAATACCTTCATTACACAAACCGATTTACAAATTTCAATTTAATTCCCAAAAACATAACTACATTATTCTGTACAAAGTGAAATACTTATATATATAATGAGAATTATTTGAACTCATTTTATTGTCGCTTTAAACAACACATACACACAAAATAATATGTGTGAGGTGTGTGGCTAAAGTTGTTTTGTTGTTAGTAACATAATATGTTTTATTCGTTACCATTACTTAGTTATTGAAAAATAATTAATTTTCAGTGAATCATACTCAAATTTATAATTGCCATGAACATGAAAATGATTACAGTAACAACAATATTGTTTAAATAGAATTAAAATAACAATTATATGTTTTTGATAACAATATATTGTTACAGTGAATATAGTTTAGTTATAGTAACCATGTAGAACTATGTTTTTTCTCTGCGTGTTGTTAACCATTGAAATAATAGTTAAACTATAACGAAGAATTTTCATTAGTCCGTTAGTAGCTAAACGTTACAAATAGATCAATCATGTGTATAGTCTAAAGGTAGGGAGGGGGACCTACTTTACCTCTTCCCACCGTAGTTTTTGTACGCTTTAGTTAGTTTTTATTAAAATGCAAAATCTGTATTATACTTTTGCTACAATGAAATCAATTTTTGTTTGTTCCATTTGTATTTGTTACAAATCGAATAGAAGATTGTAATCTACTATTGTTATTTTTTCAAAATTTTTTAACATTAAAAAGATAATTCTTTTTGTATTTATTGTAGGGAAGAAATCTATTGAGTGTAACGTAAAAAAACTATAATACTTAATTTGAATTTGAGATAGTTTTTTTTTTTTTTTTGAAATTGTAGTGAAAACTTAAGCTACTGTGATGAAGCATTTTTCCATTTTATTATTAGACTACGTTAACTACGTCAGTTAAATCACGTTAAGTATTTGCCATCAATGTCATTATTTCTATTAATTTCAATATAAAATTTTATGCTTGTTAAGCTTTTACATTGGCTATAACGTTGTTATTTGTTTTTGACACATAATTGCCATACATTGTTGACATAATGTCAAAAACTGAAAATTTAATGAATAAATTAAACTTTGTTTAATTTTTTTCAATCATTATTAGTTAATTATCTTACAAATTTATTGTTTACATAATATAAAGAAATTAAATTGAGGAAAATCTCGTATATCTTAAAAAATACATTGTTTACATAATGTCAATAATTGATATTTCGTCGAAAACTTAAGAAACTATTTATGTTTTAATGATTTAACAATGTTTTATAATTATTTTACATAAAAAATACATTGTTTACATAATGTCAACAATGTAGTTTTGAGTTAATTAATTACTTTACATAAAAAATACATTGTTTACATAATGTCAACAATGTAATTTTGAGTTATCTATAAAATAGTATTAAAATTGTATTAATAAATACATTGTTTACATGAGAAGATTCCAATAAAATTAATAATGAAATCTGTACAATTTTGTACTTTTAAACAGGTGTGTCTTTTGTTATTTACCTTACAAATACATTATTTACATAATGCAGATAATTTACACAATTCTGCAAAATGATAGAATTTTCAATTACATTTGAAATAATTGTAATTGAAGTCAATATAGAATTAGTTAGTGTTTCTAACCGAAGTCGATTTTGGATGGTTTTCAAGAAATGTTGATATTTACATTTGTGTGGAAACCATACCAGATGGAATGATAAAAGTATATTTAATGGGCCATTAAATAAGAGAATAAACTAGCAAACATCAAAAATAACTGTTAAATTATAGTTTTAAATCCGGAAAAGTCGGCTAATGAGATTTATAACCAGTTATTTTTTGGCCATCGTCATCCAAAACTAAGTAGTTATTCACCCAAAAAGTAATTACTTACACTTTTCTTCAACATTACTTGCCTTCTTACCGGGTAAGAATAAATTTTGCTTTACTTCCAAAGAAGCGAAAAAGAAGTAGAATTTACTCTGTAGAAATACTGAAAAAGACCTGGAGAAGTCATGATTTTTATTTGATTACAAACTCGGTACTTTTAAAGTCATTCTCAGAAAATAGTTTTTATGTTCATTTTTTGGAAGTCAGGTAGTTAGTTACTTGGTTAGTTAGTTAGACTAGCTAAACTAACATAGCCATGTATACGTTTCATTAGACTATAGACAAGACTAAAGGCTAGATTATAGACTAGGCTATAGAATATATTATAGACTACACTATAGACCAGACTATAGACTAGACCATAGACTAGACTATAGACTAGACTATAGACTAGACTATAGACTAGACTATAGACTA
>NC_060950.1:18427629-18431575 GCF_022045245.1 Lucilia cuprina
CCATGTGGATGAAAAAGGCCACCGTGAATAAGGTCGTTACGTTAAGCACTAGACATTCGTGCCTCTCTGAATGGTAGTAATTTAAATCCTTTTAATGTTCTTTGTCTTCTTAACACCTCTCAATGCTAAGTGAATTCCAAAAACTATTTCATAATCCTCTCAAATTTTGTTTAACTTTAAGTTGTTTAAAGTCCTGCATACAATTTAAAATAAATATGTAAACAAGATAAAAATATCTCACCATTCTCTGTAGTAAGTCTCATTTAAGGAATAACCTAAACACAATCGTCCTTTAAAATGTGATTACTAAAGATAATCTACAGAAAAAGTTCTCACATACTACTGGTACAACAACCAAAAAAAGAAACAATCCAACATGTTATGTCGCCAAATGATAGATGGTGTTTTAAGCTACTTAAAACCATAGTCCAAAATGCAAATAGTACTTACTTACTTACTACTAGCACAACTCATTCAACACATAAATGCTTAATCATTTCTGAACAAAAAGTCAATAGCCCTGCCTCAGCTTAGAGTAGAACCAGTGGTCATTAAACAATTTTAACATGACTTACATTTTGAGAAATCATTTTGAATATACAATTTTATGCTCATTCTCATGCATAAAATACAAGAATTTCCTCAATACATCAGTGTATTCCCCGATTCTATAAATGTTATTCGTCTAAAGATGAACTGAACTAATCCTTTGTAAATGTCATTACAATAAATGTTGCACACACGCTTGAATTTAACAATGATTAGAGTTGTTCAGTGTGCAAACATTTATACTATACACATACATACATATATAAGGAGATATGGCATGCAACTTGCAACATGGATTGTACAACTGTTATGGGTTTAAGTATTACATTTATTCATTCAATTCGTATTTCATTTTTTTTGTCATTTGGAAAATTGTACAAACTCTAGTCAGTCGTGTGTGCAAATTGTTTAGTTTTGTTATTATAACATAAGAGTTTTTGTCATTTTGAGGGTATTGTACATGGTCGTCTGTAGATTTGTGCATATTGGTCTTATCATTTCTTTTTTGTGACTTTGTTTTTTTTTTTTTTTTTTTTTTGAACATGTATATTTATTTAATCGTTTTGACAAATATTGACTTATAGTTTGATTTCTGAGAAAGAGAGAGATGTTATGCTGGGAAATAAAAAATATTTTATATTTCTAATATATAAGATGATTAACGGTGAATTTAAATAAACTTAAAAAAAATATAAAACAACATAATGTCATATTATTAAAATTAACTCAAAACTTAGATTTGTCTTTTTGAAAATTTAAAATTTACAAATATTTTTGAAATTCTTTATAATATTTCTGTAAGTGTATACTTTTGATAAACAAAATATTTGCACTCGTAATATGATTAAATGATTTTTCAAAGAAAACGATAAATAAATGTTTAGTTAAATGTCGCTTGGCAATAAAATTTGCCATAAAAACGGATTATAAAATTATGAGAACGAAAGTTTAAAGACTAAAAATTTGTTTACTTTACAGTCATAAATATAATTTTATACTCTAATTATTGTATATACAAAATGATTCATTGCATGACAGATTATTGCTTTAATATTTCAATTGTTTATAGTTTTTAATAAGTTATTGGTGTTTTGTTACGATTTTCAGTGAAGTTACCATCTGGTGGAATAGGGAATCCAGGCGTATAAAGATCATATTACGTAAATGTGATGCTTTTGTGATATTATCCATTTCCTCACAGAAATGGTGTCAAGATTCCTTCTTATCTCGTCTGATTTCCCGAATGAAAATGTTGAAGATTTGACTTCAACGGGACTTTAACGGGTCTTGGTCTCCCTTCGTCTTAAGTATTAACTAGTTTCTAAAATTTCTTCTTAGCTCGTCTGGTTTCTCAATTAAAAGTGTTGAAGCTTTGACTTTAATCGTCCCAGCTTAACGGGTCTCGGTTCCCCTTCATCTTATTAAATAGTTTTCTACATTCTCTCCTTAGCGGCATTAGTTTAGGATTCTTCCGTGGCTCCCTACATGAAGCATAGTAGACTTCCCTTGGATAAATATTTGTCTAAGTCCATTTTAAGCTGTATCGTAAAACGCGTAAGTTGTATCGTAAAACTAATGTGCAATGATCGGAGAATAATTCTAACTAAGTCAGTGATTCCTACTAAAGCAATATCAATGACCTGCTCTCTGATTCTATTGAAGAACGATTATCTATTGCACCTATTACAAACCCTTATGTTCGTAATCAGAAGATACTTAAGTAAACACTCACTCCAATCCTTTATTTACGAACAACCCCAAAGAGTAATTGGGTAATGCAGTGGGTAATCACATCTTGTGATAAGATCATGGGATCTTGTATTAAAAAATTATATTAATTATCCTAAAAAAATAAGTTTCTTTCTACTTTTATAAGCGCCACAAGCGACGCACTAACATGTCAGCTTATTTTGATATTTTATATGTTTATTTAATGCGTATTTAACAATTTTAATAAAACGCTGTATAGAAACGCGAAAAAAAATTTACGTCGATATGAGTATATTAAACATAATTATGAACTTAAAAGCTTTCTTCGGCGGGTTTAGTTGTATGGGACTAGGTGAAATAATGGACCGATGTTAACCATTTTCAACAGGCTTTGTCTACGGTACCATAAAATATCATGTGCCAAATTTCATTAAATTATCTTCAAAATAACGATGTGTAGTTTGATTGCAAAGTTTAAAAGCCCTATTCGATGGTTCAGTTGTATGGGGGCTAGGTGAAAAAATGGACAGATATTAACTATTTTTAATAGGCTTCGTCATTAGGAGACTATGTACCAAATTTCATTGAATTATCTTCAATATTACGACCTGCAGTTTGATTACAAGGTTTACATGGACGGACAGACATAGCTAAGTCGACTCAGAAAATGATTCTGAACTCAGAAAATGATACTTAAAGGTTGTGTTACAAACATCAACACATACCCAATATACCCTCCCCACTGAAGTGGTGTTGGGTATACAAATTAGTTCGTGTTTTAACAGACGAGTGACAGACAGACGGATGGACGAAAGGACAGACGGATGGACGAAAGGACAGACAGACAGACATGGTTAGAATTAATTAGAATATAAATACCTATATACTTTTATCGAAATTATGTATATACAAATTTATATGTCTCAGCAAAAACTTTCATTACCTAGTAAGCTAGAAAGTAATATGGGAATCACTTGTAAACTAATTACTCTTGGGGTGAATAAATTAAAAAATTCCTCAACTTGGGGTTTCTCCTCCAGTTTGCCCTAGACAATTGGGCTATAACAAACCTAACTTGCTTTGTTCTTTATCAGTAATTACCTATTTAGCTAAATGAAATAATGTGGATAATAATGAACTCCTATTAGCAAGTAATGTATGAAATAACTACTGGCCAATACAAAAAGTGTAATATTTTTTGCTGGGGTGTTACAAATGAAATGCTCGTGCAAATAAATTCATAATATGGTTTCAGTGGTTTGTCTAATACTGCACGTTTCTGGTCAATACAATAATTGATGACTTTCATACAAAAAAGTTGTATCAACTTTTAAAATTGTTGCTAAACATTTTTATATCACAATATTTCACAAACAATGTCTATATACAAAAAATTTCAAAATAAACATACTTGCAACATATTCCCTCTAGAGATTTAAACACATCAAGTCCACCATATGACAAAACATAAACCACAAGTTGCACAAAACTGAAATGGAATTAACAAAATCCAGTTACGTTAGCAAAAACAATTCAATTAAATTCCACAAGAATGTGAATCTGTTACAAATGAAACATGAAATTCCCAAGATACAAATGTACGTTGAATACAGATATCAAAATAAAAACAAAAACATTGAATAGAATCCACCACATGTTCAAACATGTTCAAAAATGTTTTTTTTTT
>NC_060950.1:18431675-18433166 GCF_022045245.1 Lucilia cuprina
ACTTGATTACCATATGGATGGATAGGTGGAGTGTTGGTGAATGTATAGTATTCTGCTGAAGTGTCATTGATACCTACACTAGAATTGCCACAATGAGGCAGACTGTATCTTCATATTCTTCCAAATGTTAATTAGGAAACACAAGGGGAGATGGCAGGTCATCACTTGATCACTATATGGATAGATGGGTGGAGTTTTGGTGACTGTTTGGTATTCAATTCAAGTGTGGGTAATTGATTTTACTTGAGCTACCTTACTTAGGATTATTTCAAATTTCTAAATAAATTTTTCCGAATTTTCAATTATATTGAATCAGAAAGTACATTAAAAATCATATTACCTTTCCTACTTTATGAACATAGCAAAACCATTTAATTAAAAATGTATTTTTCTCACACTGTACTGTAGACTCTAATATAATCCATACTGACCATACATATTTTAATGAAAAATATTTTTAACAAAACCACACTATTAAATTATGGATTGTATCTACTAGAAAGAAAACGAACACAAAACCATATTATAGCTTTTTTTATTAAGTTTTTTTCTTTCTTTTGATAGAAAATTAACATCATGGTTTTATATCATCATTTTCATCATACATATATAGAAAACATCAGCCGCATTGTCATCATTATATGCTTTTAACCTAATTTGTTTGAACATTTTTTTTTTCATAAAAGTCTTTTTTCTATTTGTTTATATGGGAAAAAATATCATCATATCCACGAGTATAAGCTACTGTATTTAAATTTACATATATAAAGTTACAAACATGGATTTATTTAATACTCGTATACATATCATATCATCAATGTCATAAACTTTAGTTTTGGTATTTTGTAACAGAAAAAAAAAAAACAATCCCAGTAGTTTTAAATGGTAACAAATGAAAACTGTTTAAAATAAGCTTATTTTCACGCAATCGATCAGTGTGAATAACTAACAAAATCACTAAATTATCACTTTCCAAAGAAAGTCTTTACGTCTTAGTATTCTCTAACTTTACAATAAGACTTATATTTCAGATTAGCCATTCAAAGAGTTTTTCTTCAATCGGTATTAAAATGCTACGATCTGCTGGTATTTTAAAATATCATTATCAATATATGCAGTGGTCTGCTATAGCCATTAACTGAAAAATTGAAAAATTCATAAAAGTCTAACGTTCATTCTAATGGATTTTGTAGTATAATGACAAAAAACTTAAATCAACAAATAATTTTCCAGATTGATGGATAACAATAATACAGTTTTACACAAACAATATTATGCACAAGATTTAGTTATAGATGAGCTTATTTTATAGTTAAATGGATTGCGGTACTATATGTAAATTGAATTTAAAAGTAATTTTTATACCCACCATATTGATTTTGTCATTTCGTTTGTAACACATCGAAATATTGATAATAGATCCACAAAAGTATATATATTATGGGTCCTTATTAAAATCTAAGACGATGTAGCCTTGTCTGTCCGTCCGTC
>NC_060950.1:18433266-18434301 GCF_022045245.1 Lucilia cuprina
TTCGGTCTTGCTGCTTTATCTTGTGTGGATGAGCTATCTGTGATATGCCTGAAGAATATCCTAAACTTTGTGAATCAAACCGGTTGGTTTAAATTTGAAAGTAGAACGCAATAATGAAGTGTAATCTTACGACCACTAGGGTAACACAACGGGACCGCAATTAGGTGTACCCATGTGAGCCACTCATCCTTGATTGAAGGGTTCAGTTTCTTACCAGAGTTTGAAAATTATGATCTTAGTACGACATGTTTGTGAGAGTCAGAGTTTAGTTCGATTTTATGGCACTACAACTAGACAAATTGTAGAAGCAAAATCTGATGAATGCAAAGCGTATGATGACAATATCATATAGTCGCCGATATTATGCAAGATAAAAAGTCGCACATTAATTGGTACATTCGATGCATTTGCATCCAAGACATGAATTTCTTAATCGTGCGACTATAACTCATGAATTAAGGTGATTCTTTAACAAAAAGCTTTCATGCAAATGAGAGCACATGGAATGTAGCATTTTATTCTTTCATAACCTAAAAACTATTCTGAATTTAGATTAACATTAACAGAATTACAATCAACATTTCCAATAATATAGGGTTTATAGTATTTTATAGAATTTCATCTATGTGCCTTTATAAATAGTTAAACAAATTGTTGCTAATGAATTTATAATCCACAAAATACAAGCAATTTTTTTTTCAACAAAACTGTCATTAAAACAACTGTCGCCGTAACTGTGCAACAACGATCATATATCACAAATTCATTAAAATTTTTAATAAAAATATTATCAACCTTGTTTTTCTGCACAAATTTTGTAATTTGATTTCTATTCATAAAAACCACTACAACACTATACGTTTTTAAAACTAATGCGTATTATACTCACATTTTTCCAAAAAAAAGTGGGTGGTTTCTTTGTTCATATAATGACCCTTAAAAACATGAAAACCACCACTTTAAATTTTTTCCAAAAATATGCTAATAATAGTAATTTAAAATATTATTTATATGTAGATGTATATTGTAATATGT
>NC_060950.1:18434401-18436008 GCF_022045245.1 Lucilia cuprina
ATGCCATTAAATTTAGTTGTTTGACGATTTTTACCTGAAGTTTTCACTTTCTTTACGTCGAACGAGTTGTCATTCGTCCGCTTAACTTCCTCTTCAATACAAGCTGGTCTAAGTTTTAATATAATCACCCTAATGCTGATGCTGTATTTTTTCGAAAACAGTTATGGATTGAGGGTATTGCGGTTTCTGGACTTTCAATTTCACTCCCAGTTTAGAACCATTCGTTGCTACACGAATACACATACTAATTTATTCTGTGATCATAGTCTCAAAGTTCTCAGCGAATACTCTCTCCAGTACGATAGCTGTATTTTGTATTGACAGTATTGGGGTTTCTAGACATTCAATTTTATTTTGACTCTAAGTTAATAACCATTCGTTGCTTCACATATTCCATAATATTCTATTTTCATTGATTATTTTTTTAGGTTATTTAAATATTTATAATTGCATTAGTAATGTTCTAGTGTGTTGATCAGTGAGTGCTGGATTGATTCTGGAAATAAAATGTTTATATCTTCCGTTTTAACTCATTCGAACATAGCTTAGGATGTCGGAAGTATTTGTATACTAAATTTGAAAATATTAACCGCCTCATTCAAAAACAAAATTTTAATTCTATAAACGGTTTATAAAAAAGATATTGTAAGGAAATTTTGCTTTATAAACCTTTTATAAAGTAGAAATTTTGTTTGTGAATAAAGGGGTAAAACTATAACCAACGATATTATATGTAAAAAGTTACATTAGTTCGAAATTTCATCAATATCTTTACAGACATATGAAGGGATACGTTTATATTTTAGGGGTTATTTCAAATATTAATTAACTCTTCCAAATTTATTTCAATACAATATGTCAATATTTTGTTTTTGTATAACAATGGAAAAACTTCTAATATTTTCAAGTCTTTAATGAATTTCAAAGAATTTATAAAAGAAAAATAACCACAACTGTTTTTAAATAAGATGTATAAAAAATATAATTACAAATATTGTTTAGACAAGTGTCGCAACATCATCAACAAAAGGGATGTTGCAGCACTGTTAAAAAAAAAAACACTGCTAAAAAAGCAAAAGGATGGCAGAAAAAAACTAAAACTCACACCCACAATTAGAAAACACAGTAATAAAGCCAAGGACACTAATGCAAATATTTACATTGACGCAATGAGTGCTAAAGGATGCACAATTTAAATAAAATAAAATGAAGAAGAGGGTGGCTAAACAACTGCGAAAAAAATATAGCAAAAGGCCAAGTTGAATGATGACAATTTTTACAATTTCAATTAATTTTAATACAATTCAAAGGACAACACGAGCAGGAATTAAACTAAGGATGAGTAGTAATTTAAAAAAAAAAGATTTTCTTTCTTAAGTACACATACTCTTATGGAATAAAGGCAGCGAAAAAAAGTAATTATTTCAAGCAGCTACTTAACGTGTTTATGCAACACAGCAGTAACAACAAAAACAACACGTATGTGTGGCATCTTATTGTAGCGTTAATGATTTAAAGAAAATACATAACAAAATAAAAAAAGGGGTTCAATTTTCAATGTCACATTTTCTATTATGTGAGAGAACACACACTTGATGAATGATGAT
>NC_060950.1:18436108-18437894 GCF_022045245.1 Lucilia cuprina
TTCGAAAGTGGATCCTATATGGCCATGAATTGGGAGCTATGACCGATTTCATTCCCGAGAATATATGGGAGCTGTAGTGCCATTTCCATGTTTAAGTCTGACAGACTGACACACCGACGGCCTTAGCCACATTGAGAGAGAATTTCATTAGGTTCCGGAATATACTATTTTGGTTCTCAGATGAACATATCTGGGTATTAGTCATGCAATGACGAACTTATATAAAAGGACTAGAGGCTCTGCAATCAATGTTACTTTACAATTATCTAATAATCTATCCTTCCCCTTTTATTCAGATCAAATAGTAATTTATACATTACTTAAGTAAACATTTATTTAGTTATATATAACAAAAAAAAAGTAATGTTTAGTAAATTTCTAAAATTTAAATTGTAATTTATATTTATTGTTACTAAAATCTATATAAATAAACATTTGTTCCATAAATATTTACATTTAAGTCTATAATACATTATTAGTGGCTTGTGGCCACTTATCGTTTGAATAAATGTGTGTAAGAGTATCTATGTATGTATATTTTTTTTTTTTTAATTTTTCACACATACATTTTGCAATATGCAATATTCAGCATGCAATACATTTTTTTTTGTGTGGGAGCTACACAAAATTTATAAATAATTGCAATTAGTATTTTGTTATGACTTGCAAATATGTATTAAGATTTAAGGAAAAGTATAGCTTAGACAGAAATTGGGTTATAAGCAAGAGTATAGTTTGAGTATTTAATTTATTAGAGGTTTTTAATCTAGCAAGGCATCATTTATCAAGTGTTGCTTATTATTCTAGAGTATGGTCATTTTAAAGAAACTTTTGAATGAATATTTTACTTAAGTATTCAAAGTTTTTTTTAATCACTCTCCAAACAACATATGCTAAGTAAAGCATTTTTAAAGTCTACCAATATTCTCAATTACCAAATTCATTTCAAACAGTTCCGTTTCCTCATTTTTTGTAAGTACATACATACATATTGAAATGTTATTGCAGATGTTGTAATTCACAGATTTATTGTGGTTCATTGATGTTTTGTTAAATATTTAATAAGTATTTGGATAGTGTTAACTACAAAATAAGGATTTATGCTCATATGGATATGGGATATACAATACAAACTGAATACATGTATAGTAAAAATGTGTATAAAATGTTTTTATTTATTTGCATACTATATATACATATTGTAATATAATATTGTGAGTAAATAGTAATAAAAACATTTATATATTGTAAATAATTAAATTAATTTAAAAATAGTATAGTTATTTTTCTTTAAATTGGCAAATTTTTTGTTTTAGTTATATTAATTAGAATTTAGATAATATCCTTTTAATTAAAGAATTAATGGTATAAAGTGTCAAAAATTTACTAAAGGTAAATATTATGATAGTAATAATTACTTGGTTATATGGTTTGGCATTGCAAGCTAACAATCAAGAAGAATTAAGACAAGAAGTTGATAAAAATGGAAAAAATTCTAAGACTTCGAATTTTAGGCCTCATATGAGACGATTAAGCTATGTCCGTCTGTATGTCTGTTGAAATAAGTTTTTAGAGGATCTCAAATCTCAGCGAGATCCGATTCATTTTGTTAGACATGTTATCGTGCAGATCGCTATAAAATCGGAAAAATCCGTTCATAAATAATTGATATATGAGCAAAACACCTAGACATAATATGATATTTTAAAATTGTTACAATAACCATAATATATTTACACTACAATCATTATTTTAACAATAATATGTTGTTGTATGTGTGGATGTA
>NC_060950.1:18437994-18440478 GCF_022045245.1 Lucilia cuprina
AGAACTGAACTAGAACTGAACTAGAACTAAACTAGAACTAGAACTGAACTAGAACTGAACTAGAACTGAACTAGAACTGAACTAAAAAGTGCAATATGACTAGAGCTGAACTTGTTGAAGAAAATTTTTATAAATAACTTTTTTTTAATTTTTTAAATTTTTTTTAAGTTTAAATAAAAATATAAAACACTCACTCTTTAGAATCTATTTAAATTAAAACTTCATTTATGACAAGTGTATTTTGACTGAAAATATAAAAAATATTTCACCACATATCATTTTAAAAACTCCCCTTTTCTGTAAGAACACAATTTTCAAAATAACTTTTTCATCTTAAAAATTTCAATGCCATATTCGTCGTAATCCTAGACCTTATTACATTTTTCTTGTTAGAATTTCTTTATAACAAGTGTCCCTCTTAGGCTTTTCTCAAAATATGTACACCAAAATATCAAAAAAAAAAAAAAAAAATCGAAAAGACAAATAATAAAAACTCAAATTATGCATAAAAATTTCAACACAGAGATGCTTTTGCATAAAATAAAAGTGCCCACTTGAAAATTTATAACTTACAGCCATGTACACTTGAAGATACGCATACGAGCACTTCAGACTTCAAGTAAGTGTAAAATATTCTATTTGACAAAAATAAAAAAATATATATTTTTTTTATTCAAGAAGATATAGAAAATAAAAAATCACGTTCATATACTTTTCATTTCTTTTTCCATTCTTTCAATTTTCAGTTTTTTTCTCCGCAGTTCGGTTTATGACAAATCGTAAATATTGCGTAAAACCAATAAGAAAAAAAATTCTGCCCAAGGCAATAAAATACAATACAATTTCAATAAGAAGACAATAGTACTTGAGATTTTGTGTAATAAAACAAACCATCAAACACATGTTCAAAATATTTGTATAAAATTTAAATTTTTTTCTATAGAATTATGTAAATATAGATGGATTTTGTAAAATTAATTTCTTTAAATTAATTTAAAATTATGTTATCCACATTTTTTATGACAAATAAAACTATAATTCATTGATTAATAGAACGACATGTAAAGAACACTTATAAAAGTTAAGAGTTCTAGGCGAAAGAAAATAATGACACATAGATTGACAGACTACTTTATTACCAACTACTTGTAATAATTTGTTGTATTTAAATGGAATAATTTAAAAATTCTTTTCTTGTCTGGAAATTCACAACTCATATAGTTTTCATTATTTCATACACATTTCATTTTTATACATTTAATTATAACACAAAGAAATGCAGACTCCTTAGGAAGGAGTTAAACATTTTTCATTCATTGTTATTTTGTTTCTGGTAAATACCCAGCAAAAACTCGGTAATGGGTAGTACTTCCCTAACCACTTACTTTTCAATGACTACTACCTCCCGTCAGCATTACTTAAAAGTACTCTAGTAATGACTTTCTTCTAATCTGATATAGAAGTACTTTATTTTCGGCTTTGTAATTTTGTTGGCACATTTTATTCAATTGCGTGTTAGAAATTGTGTTTCACAAAAAAGAAAACAAAATTAGTTTTGTATGTGAAAACCATTATTTGACGCGCAATAAAATAGCTAAGCATTGGTGCAGTGAGTAGAACATTTGACTGACAAACCGAAGTCCCTGGTTCGTATTCTAGCTGGCTCTTTTTATTATTAAAAATAAAACAACTTACTCAACAACTGTTTTGTAAGACAAATTGCAAGTACTTCTTTAACTCCCTATTTGTAAGCGAGCGTAGAAGTACTTGCCTCTAATGACATCACCGTGTTAAAATAATGACTCAAAATGCTAATAAAGAAGTAGTGCAAAGAGGTTTTATTAGCTTTTTAACTCATTACTTTTCAATGTAAGTTTTTCCTGGGTAGTAATAATGCACATAAAAATGTTATGATGTTAATTAAAATATTTTTAATTAACTCTTCTCTTTTTTATCATGTTATAATTTTTCGGCATTACAAAGTACTTACCTGCCAAATGAATGAAAAGAATTTATATCAGAATATTTTTCATATTTTCGAAAAAAAAGGAGTGACTTAAAAGTGCTGGAAATTATTTGCGTTGCACAGTTAGGAAAATGTTGAAAACTTAAAATTTTTAGACAAATACCGCAGACAGTAAATATTTTAGTATTACACTTCATTTGATAATGAGAGAATGATGCGATTTAAGTACATTCGTGATATTTTTGACAACATTAATATTATTATTTAATAGTAAAACAGGTAGGAAAGTATAGTCGGGCATGGCCGACCATATGATACCCTACACCATGAGTATATTTTTACAATTTTTACTTTTATAAAATTTTTATTTTTTGTAAAGAAACTTTTTAGACGTTTAAGTCATTTTTGAAGGGGCTAGGGTCAAATATAGGCCGATCCTTACGAAAATCTGCAGTATCATTTATACTTATATAAAACTTATTTGTGCGAATTTTTAAAGAGATAGCAGAATATTTGAC
>NC_060950.1:18440578-18442082 GCF_022045245.1 Lucilia cuprina
TTAACATCTTAATTTCTTAAAACAACTTCAAATCATGTTTAACAAACTTTAAGCAATCATATGTTTTTTCTCAAATTAAAGTTGACAAAATTGAGGCGCCTGTAACGTTGCATGTACAAAAACTTAAAATAAAAATGAAATACAACACTACAGAATAAATAAACAAGTTAATTTTTTACAATATTACTTATCTAGATTCTTCATTATATATTATTCATATTCATGTATTTTTTTTGTTTGTTATACTGAGACATAAGACATGCAGTACAACTTCCCACACTCAAATATACATATATTTTGTTTATAGAACACTAATTGCAAATCAAGTGGGCGCCTTCACTATTCGAGTTTTTGTGAATCTAATATTTGATTAAATAAAGAAAAATACTTATTTAAATATACAACTTTTTTTTTATTTTTTCTTTTTCTATGAGTAATTGCTTTTCAAATTAATGTTTACATAAAGATATTATAATAGTAAACAGCTTGAAAATGTTTAAACACAATAAACAACAAAATTATAGTTGTGCAAATAAGTAGTGTGCGAAATTTTTAAATAAATATGTATTTAAATTGTTTATTTTTTATCTCAAATATGGAGACTTTTTTGCTTTAAAAGGAAGTTTTTTTTCCTGGAATAGCGACCTTAGTTGACAGAGTTAAATCGTATATCTAAGAGAATTAGCTAAATTAATTTTAGTTAGGTCTCATTTATAGACTAGACAATATAGCAGAGCATTAAGTACTCAACAGAATCTTCAAAATAATACCTTATAGACTAGTTCTAAGTTTAGACAATACACTAATTCTAGCCAATACATAGGATCATAGGCATTCAGTAAAAAAAAGAAAAACTAGTCTTAATTGATTAGCGTGTAGAATCTTTAATTGACTTGTCAATGGACCACTCAATAGATTTATCCAGAGACAGGAAAAATATTATTTATATGACTGGCAAAAATACAATTCAATGTAATAAGTCCACAAAGTTAGTTATTTCGTAAGTTAGATAGTTATTCAGTTAGTTAGTTAGTTAGTTAGTTAGTTAGTTAGTTAGGGAGTTATTTATTTATTTATTTATTTATTTATTTATTTATTTATTTATTATTTATTTATTTATTTATTTATTTATTTATTTATTTATTTAGTTAGTTACTTAGTTAGTTAGATAGTTAGTTAGTTAGTTATTTAGTTAGTTAATTAGTTAGTAAGTTAGTTAGTTATTTAGTTGATTAGTTAGTTAGTTAGATAATTAGTTAGTTAGTAAGTAAGTTAGTTATTTAGTTGATTAGTTAGTTAGTTCGTTAGTCTGTTGTGCGCATGCTTATCAGTCTTGCTGAGTCCAATTACTCCGCTCTACCAAACCGAAAACTTACCTACCTGGGGAGTACAGAAATAGTTAGTTAGTAAGTTAGTTAGTTAGTTAGTTAGTTAGTTAGTTAGTTAGTTAGTTAGTTAGTTAGTTAGTTAGTTAGTTACTTAGTTAGTTAGTTAGTTAGTTAGT
>NC_060950.1:18442182-18445346 GCF_022045245.1 Lucilia cuprina
AGAACTGAACTAGAATTGAAACAAAACTGAACTTAATGTTGTTAGAGTTTTCTTTCGTTTAACATAATAATATTGTTTTTTGCTTTAATATGTTAGATAGTAATCGAATTTTTTGTAAAATTATTATGAAAAATATAACCCTTTAATATGTATTACTGTATACCCATTTGACAATACTTATACATATTTTGGAATAATTTTTCCTTTTACAATAGGAATATCTAATGATGTCTTTCTTAAAACAATATACTATTTGTACTTTAATCTTACTAAATATATTCGTATTATACTCTTAACTCAAGAATATATAAATTTGTATCATTATATATGAAGATTCCTTTTTTGTTTGCAACTATTAACATCATTATGCATTTTTTTTTGAACTTTTGTAACAATATTTTTGTAGCTGTGCTTAGAACTAGTACTCTCAAAACAGAATAACTATTGTATTTTTAGATAATTTATACTGTCAATGGTAATATGACAAAATATAAATGCATTTACAAGACAATACTGTTCGCAAAAAAAAAAAACTACAAAAAATATGCTTAAATGCAGTTTGTAAAAATAGAAGGATAATAATGGAAAAATCAAAATATATTATTCTATATGCTGTAAGTGAACATATTTATAAAAGACCCAGCAAAAACTTGGTAATGTCTTGCAATTGTAACCACTTACATATTAACATACTACATATCGCTCTCATTACATGGAAGTATTTTAATTATATCTTATTAAAAATGTGTTATATAAGTACTTTCTAAGCGATACTTGCCCTCTAATCACACTACAATATTAAAAAATTACATAAAATATTATTGTGTTTGTAAATATTAGCATTTTAACCACTTACATGGTAATGAAGGTTCTTGCTGGGGACTTACTTATAGACCGTAAGAAAATATTTTGTTAAAAATGATATCCATTTGCAATGACATCAACATTTATAAACATTTTTGAAAGAGATGTTTTGATATTTCTTAAATATGTAAATAAATTTATATTTAGTATAAATATTAAGTAATAGTGATTTCTAAGTAAATCTTTTACTTTAAGTAAAAGTTTAAACGTATGTATAATTTTTCGAAAATAATAAGATAGTAAAAAATCTTGGATTTCGATCTAGAGATATTCATACTTCATCATGTTTACAGTAACTGTCTTTATTCTATAATATCTCCACCCATCAAAATTTGATTGATTTAAAAATCATTCAACTCATTTATTATACAAGAAAAGAGTAGAGTAAAAACTAACTAATGGTTAACCACAACATAATTACCGTTAAGAATTACATTTATTTATTCTTATTTCAATCTATTTGAGTCCAATATAAACGACCTACACATTTATTGCAATTTCAACCAATATCTTTTCCTAACCAAATTTCTTCATACAAAAGAACATTTTCCTCTTGCTGTTTTTTTCCTTCTTATTATTGCATTAATTTTCGTATTGCATGAGTAAAATTATTCAATTGCAATTTTGTTTCTACTGAACATTTTACACAGATGCTGCACATGTCATTTCACAAAAGAATTAAATAAATCCCCCCATTGAAACCAGCTTAAAGCTTTTTCTTATAACTGCAAGTTAGTAAAACAAAACAGAAAAATTTCATGGTTTTATATAGTAACTACTTGCGGTGGTTCTTGGTAGTGAAATACAAATGCTACGAGTCCATAATAATGCTATGCAAAGAAAACAACAACACAATACGACGATAGATTTAAGATTTCGAAATGCATAAAAAATGCAACCTTAATTGCCAACAATGTTCATCCATAAAATAGCATTCTTAGATGCTTTTTGTTTTGTTTCAACGGTTTTTTAGTTGTAGTTTTTTGTGAATTTTTTTTTAAACTTTTTGGATTTTAAACTAAAAATGACCATTGCTTTGGACTCAAAAGACTACATATACAGTGATTGCTATAAATGATCATAGTAATTTCGGTTCATTTGAAAAAAGCTAAATCAAGTAAACTAGAACTGAACTAGAACTGAACTAGAACTGAACTAGAACTAAACTAGAACTGAACTAGAACTGAACTAGAACTAGAACTGAACTAGAACTGAACTAGAACTGAACTAGAACTGAACTAGAACTGAACTAGAACTGAACTAGAACTGAACTAGAACTGAACTAGAACTGAACTAGAACTGAACTAGAACTGAACTAGAACTGAACTAGAACTGAACTAGAACTGAACTAGAACTGAACTAGAACTGAACTAGAACTGAACTAGAACTGAACTAGAACTGAACTAGAACTGAACTAGAACTGAACTAGAACATAGCCTTACTCTAATATTTTGTATTGGTATTGAATATGAATTTGTTTTCATTTAAATATTTTTCAAATATATTCACGAATATTTCTGTTTTCCACTGTTTGCCCCCATAGATTTAACCGATGCATCATCATAGTATTATTTTATTTTTCTCTAGTCGCAAACTATGGCATGAGAGATTGTTTCTTAAAATACTTCACATACTATACCACAGAGATACGGGAAAATGTTAAAAAAAATAAGGCCCAAGTCGTCTATCTATTCCTCTTGACTGTATAATCTTAAATATTTATTCGTAGTTGTTGTTATTTAAGCTGCTCTAAATACTGTAACGAATTTTCAATATGGTAACGAATGGATCTAACCATATGATCATCATTGAATAACAGGTAAGTAAGTTAAATTTCTATATAAGAGTATGAATTCATTGCTAAAATTGTATGCATTATTGCATTGTAGGTTTCGCTTAGAGTTTAGTTGTTTGTATGAATGTTTGCATGTACGGATGGCTAGATATTTGGTCGGTCGGCTCGTTCAATTTGGCAGATATTATTAACAAAATACAAAGAAAAAGAAATGCAAAGAGCTGGTGTCTGGTAGCTGTGGACAAATGTAATATTGAATATATATAAAATAAAACTAAAAACAAACTCTATGCGTATAAAATTGCACGCTTTTTGGCTAAAGGGATGCCAAAAGTAAAATTGTATAAAAAGCTTGGGCTACAAAATCTAAAATCTAAAGAAGTAGAACAAAAATACCACAGATCTAGAACAAAACTAGAACAGAACTAGAACAGAACTAGAACAGAACTAGAACAGAACTAGAACAGAACTAGAACAGAACTAGAACAGAACTAGAACAGAACTA
>NC_060950.1:18445446-18446829 GCF_022045245.1 Lucilia cuprina
GCAGTTTAGTCATTGTAAGTGGACACATAAGTACATATAAAACGATATTATCTCAAAGCTTCGCTAACAAGAGTTCTTTGCATGTAACGATCATTATTTGAAAACAATGACCAGGTCAAAGTCCTCATGCCTATTAAGATTTCCCGATTAAAGTTAAACATATTCTATTGAATCTCATTTGATAACATGCATTTAGTCTCCTTTAATCCTCATTTATCATCTAAGTGGACTTTTAAAGTTATTTTATTGTATTTCATTTGTTGTTTGTTTACCAATTGTTTTTTTATTTGAATAATTCACGCACATCCAATTTCACTTGTTAGATGATCAATCTTTTTATGGTTAAAATGTTCAATTAACGTAGGAACATATTTAAAACATGGTCCGAACAACTGTAGACACAGCCAACACACCAACCAAAGCAAATGGTTTGTCCAACAAAAAATGTAAATAAGTAAAAACACAACTTGCAACTTGTAGTCCCAGAAATTGCCACACATGCAAACGCAAAGAAATATTCTACATATGTACATTGTACATACGTTTGCATTGAACTCCATGTGTATGGTAGGAAGCTAGGAATGATACAACAAACAAAAATGCACTTATTGTGCTCAAGAATCACATCATTTAATATCGGCTACTAAAACTATATTTGGTAAAATGTTAACAAAAAACGCTCTTACAACATTCTAAACTAAAAGCAGCTATAAAATCCAATTTTATGTTAAAAAAAAACTAAAAGACTGGCGAAAACAATAAGCTTAAAACAAGTTGGATCTATATGTAAGCGTAACAAAAAACAGCATAAGATCTAAAATCTGTAACTGATTTTTAAACAAAAAAATATATGCAAAATTCACTAAACTGCGTAAAATTTCAATATGGTAATACAGAAAAAGATAAAAATCTAAGAACAAACGAAGCGCTCTTCTTTCTTATTTTGTGGTACAGAATAAAACATACAAAAATCTTACAATTACATATAATGTGGCCACGAGAAATGAACTAAGAAGAGATGCCAAATTTCTGAAAAAATATAAATTGTGTCCCAGAACATTCAAAAAAGTTTTATACCAATAAATTTATAAATTTCTGAAATTCAAATAAAAGATTCTAAAGTTTTACTTTCTAAAATTAAAGAGTTATTTCTGCTATTGATTCTTGCGGTTCTGAAATATAACTAGAAACATCCTGAATTTAAATAGAAATTTCATATTGTGTTCTAGTTCTGTTTTTTTGTTCTAGTTCTGTTTTTTTGTTCTAGTTCTGTTGTAGTTCTGTTCTAGTTCTGTTCTAGTTCTGTTCTAGTTCTGTTCTAGTTCTGTTCTAGTTCTGTTCTAGTTCTGTTTTAGTTCTGTTGTAGTTCTGTTCTAGTTCTGT
>NC_060950.1:18446929-18449157 GCF_022045245.1 Lucilia cuprina
TTCGACAAAGAGTTAATGTATACGAAAAAGACAGTAATTTCCACTAATAGTCCTCGTAGGACAAGCCCATGTTAAAATGGTTGGTCACCTAGGTAGTCAGGTGGCTAGGGGCCACCACAAGTGGAAGGTTAAGTGGTCAGTTCGGGACTGTCCCGTCGAACTGCTGGGTATTCTCAGTTGTGTGTATGTTATTGGTGTTATAACGAAAACATCAATAGATTTAACATGAGCATCTTTTTATTCGTTGGCGCCAATTAAACAAACAGAACATATTACAGGTTTTAATTGAAAAATTATGTTCCTGGTATGAGACATTAAAAATATCCAAAAGCCATTTGTTATTATTCTTGTTAGAAAATAAGAATTTCTTAAAATGTTATAGTATTACTTAAGCTAGTTTACAGTATTAACTTTTCGTCATTAACTTCTGTAATATTACATCAATTTTATTTTCAATGGCATTTTAATTTACTTTTTAAATGTGTTTGAGCATTTAATTAACACTTTGTTCAATAACAATTTAAGTGTTAAATAGTTGTGTCTTGTATTTTATGGAACATAAAGCAAATAGCAAGTTGACTTGAAATACATTCATCATGTTTAAAATATTACAATAAATTTTGAAATGATTTTAATGCAAATTTTGACCTACATTTCTTATGGGTTTTATTTTCGTTTTGTCAATAGTTTGCTAAGATGTTGATAATGAATTTCTTAATTATCAAAATATTCACATTTGGTTCGATATTGCCGATTTTTTTTTAATATTTAGAAAATTTTTCCAATGGGCGCTAACATACTCTCTGCACACAATCAAACGAACAAGACTCGTCTTAGTAAAATTTTGAATATGATTCTGCCGCTTAATTTACAGAAACTTTCTTCAAGTTTAAAACTACTCAGATAGGATAACGTCTGTTTATTTAAACACAAATCCATCAAAAAAGCCGAGGACTTGTTCTTTGTCACTATGGAAAATATGGCACGAAGAGAGAAACCCCTAGACAAGAAAGGAAAATCCAAGGGTATAATTTTTATGAGTTACCTACCAGCACACTTTTCATTCATCCGATACACTCATAGAGAACAGCTTCTCTAATAACCGGAACGAGACAAAGTCCAAATCTCTGCCTTAAATTATGTGGTAACAAGTCATTTCATAGAAAGGCCGAGGATACATTTGATCATATTTGGTCATATGCCATAAATACCTCTAGTTTACTCTTTTACCCGAAATTTTAATAACACCAAGATGCGGATTTATCATTAAGGTATAAAAGAATCGCACTCTTTTGCTAAAAAATGTCTTATTGTCTACTAAACCGATGATCATGGAAACTTAAGGTGAAAGTATTCGACCTTAACCTATGCGAAAAGTAAAGTGAACTTCTTGAAATATCTGATAAGCTATTTAAAAAGAATTTCTTAGAAAGTTTTGTCCCATTCGGCATTTTCGGTATTAAAATATATATATATCTGGTAGGTGTGTCATAACGTCGAATGTCTTTAAACTTTACGACACTCTCAAAGATGTCCCAACATCTATGAGCAAAAATGTTGAAGTACTCTACGTGAATACCTGCTACAGGATGAACTTTTGACCTCTTGAAGATTGTTGCCCCGATGTGTAACTTCTGTGATGCAAAAACATCACTTCCATTTACAACCATTCAGATTAAATGGCCTCTATTGATTTGACAACAACACGTTGATATGTAGACCGAAATACTAATCAGGACTAGTTTCTCAAATAATCTAAGACATTTTCTTACTCTTAACGAACACCGTGAAGTAAGTAGTGAAGTCCGCATACCATTACGTAACTTATTCCCAAAGCTCCGCAACACAACCGAAGTTTTCCGGAATTATAGACTTTATTATCGTGAATCAGTCTTTTAATTAATATTATTTGTCTAAAAATGTGGGTAATCCTTGGCCACCACTTGTACTTCGAAAGGATCTTACTAATAGACAGCACAAGACAAGTCTCTCTGCTCTGCATGTTCCTGTTGTACCAGATTATGTGGTTCTCTGGTTTAAATCATTCCAAGGAAATGCCAAGTATACAGTTTATCATAACCAGTTTATTATCTCGGTAGACTTGAAAAAGCACCTATTTTCTACGGGTAAAAATCATTAAGGCAACATAGCCCCATTAGCAAAGTACCATATCAAAAAAAACTTAGTTTAATGAATACCGTAATCAAAAGTCATCAATCCTTCCCTTT
>NC_060950.1:18449257-18450468 GCF_022045245.1 Lucilia cuprina
AGGAAAGTGAATCTAGATAAGTGGTATAGAAACTGCTGACAGAAAAAAAAACTTAGGAATTGTTAAATTTTTACTGTTGAAAAAATGTTCTGCATTTGAAAAACTTTAGTGCATAATCGTTTAACGATCAACTTTTCTTAACCCCTTCACGTACAAAACTAAGCCGCTGGACTTCTTTTGGATATAACATTACCACTCACTTTATTTTGACGTGTATCGATCACTTGTGATAAAAAATTGAAAAAAATGTTTTCGAAGGATATCGCATTATCAAATTCTAAAAAAAAATAACATATTTTTCTTTAAAAATTACCATTTAGTGTAGATATGAACACAAAATAAAGCTCTAAAGCGAAAAAAGTGCAAAAAATCTTGCGAAACGGTGTACCGTATATGTGAATGAGTAATCGCATCAACTTTTCTTTAAAAAAGTTTTTCAGAATAAGATCCTTTAGAGAATTGTTTAAAATCATTTAAATTTTTATAGAAAGATGTCAATCTATAACTATAGTTACTCATTTCATAGGAGTAGAAACTAGTTCCAATTCTAAGTCATTAACTCTTCTCCATTATTTTCATGTAAATTGTAACTTTCATTCGAAGAAAGAGGAAGAGAGTGAACTAGTTCTGACACTGGTTCTTTAGGAATAGCGATTGATTAAGAGGGCATCAAGCACTGCAGCCCAAGGTTAGATCTTTTGTGCAGCCGTTTTGGTTCAACATTCATCAGTTCACGTATGAATCTTAATGTTCTAAAATGTAAGAGATTGAGTAATTGACGAAAGAATAGCACCTCCCGGAACATTCACTCTGAGAGTCCATAATATCTGTCAGTTACAAAGTACATGTTCAGAGGTTTCATCTTGTATTTCGCACAATCAGCATAGCCTTGTTAACAAGAATGCGCTGGTGGTATCTAAGTTTTTTGGTCGACTGAATCCTGATGTTGACTCCCAGTTGCGGCGAAATTCAGATTCAACTTATTAATCGTATTTATAGAATATTTACCCATACGAATGGCCTTTGTGAGATTTGGCCCATAGATTCCCGCTCCTGTATTTTCATTTATTTGTTTGAAATCATCTGTAAACCAACTTGATAATTTCTACATTTCTAAGAGTTCTATGAAAGGTGTTAAGTTTCCAGAATCTAAATACAATTTTATTAGAATACGATCAACTTTTCTGTTTATACAGGGATGATGAAAATCT
>NC_060950.1:18450568-18453971 GCF_022045245.1 Lucilia cuprina
ATTGAGACTAGAATTATTGATATTGCAGATATATATACATTTACAATAATGATATTTATTTTATTCCACTACGATGAGGGTAGCGAAGCACACTGGGTATAGCTAGTAAATATATAAATTCATATAACGTACATTGTTTTCTTTTAATTTTTTTGCTGAATATTATTTTACATTATTTCTTGCCTCGGGTAATAAGTATTATGAAAGTCTGCTTAAACGTCCAACCAACCACCCACATGTAAAATTTCTACTTTATTTTTTACACTTTACATATCAACTGTTAAACTTTACAAATTCATAATTTTTCATATTTTTTTCACTTAAAGAAAAACGGACGTTAAAGTTTCGTTAACATGTACGCAATTTTGGCATGCGTTTATTATTTTATAGTCAGACATGGTAGAGTGTTTTTGTATCTTTTGTTAAGATGAACAACATATTTGTATGTGCATATGTAAGTATTTATTTTTTTAAGATGAGTGTCATATATTGTAATGTACTTTTTTTATTATAAATTACCCTTTATGCCCTTTTATTATTACAGTGTTGATTTTAATTTCAATTTATATTTTGTTCACATTGTTCAACACATCTTTCTTATTTTTAATTTATGCTTTTATAATTGCTCTTCAGTAGGCGTATTTAATAATAGTGTTGAATTTTTGATGAATTGAATAAATAAAATGCTAGCTGCTGCACCTAATTTAAATATATTAAACAGAATAAAATCATATTTGTCATGCTTGTGATGTCGGAGTTATTTGTTTGTTTTTCTAGACATGAATCATCGAAATTTATTTTTTATTTATACTTAGCATTAATGAAAATTTTTGAACTGTCCTAATAAATTTGATTCTTTTTGAGTTAAAAGAAATTTTAATAGGATAAGACTCATTTTGACATCAAGAATGCATAAGTCCTCAGAAAGCTTTATCGGCTGAGTCATTTGTAGATTCAATCCTGAAAATATAAGGTAGTATTCTCCAGTACGGTGGCTATATAAAGATATACCTGTTAGTAATACTAAAGAGTCTGCAAATCTTGGAAAAGCTAACCATGACAGCTAAAATCAAAGACTTCCTTCGGAGCTATATACAGAAAAATAAACTGCAAAGTATCCTAGAAGCGGTATCTTGGATCTTTATTGTATCTTTATTGGCCGATAAAACCCCGAGTTTCAAACACGAGAACATTGTGAAGAAGATTTCTTTCAGGACTTACACCACGTACATGATATTAGGAATATCATAAAGTATCTTAGAAGCAGTAACCTGGACCTATATTGGCAATAATCCGAAAAAGGCTTACACGTCTTACACAAAGAATACTAGGAATATCATTAGCGCCCCAAGAGCCTTCCTGTGATATTATTGAAAGCCTATTTGGAGAACCAGTCGAGTCGCTCTTCGGAAAGAACAAGTCACCTCTTTACTGCGTAACGTAAATGCTGGCTATTCTGAGTTCTGAGGTAAGTGGCTCCACAAACGACTGTTACATTGATAGTCGGGAACCAGCGGGAAGCCAATAAAAGTGGAGTTTCTTGTGGATGAAATATCAGATAGTTCTCTTTTTAAACTCACAATTTCTGAGTAGAAACTATAGGTAGTGATAATTTAATTTCTATTGCAATATTGGAAGTACGAAGTAAAGAACTCAAAAGGGTTTATAGAGATTTTGAATTAGGAAATCAGGACTAATGCCGCTTTTGGAGAGACAAACGAAGGTCTACTTCTGTTTCTAGTCGTTCTTCCATATGATGTGATGACATGGAACTAATTTACATAAATGATCACGATTCTTATTCTGTCCCTTCAAAGAGTTCTAGCGATAAGACTGAGTTTTCTCTCAGTCAGAGTCAGACTAAATAAATCCCGTTGTTGGTTAAGAGTTTTTTTTTGACAGAGTGGATGAGTTAGTTGATCAGTACGATCTTCTTATCCTTATGACAATATTGCGAATAAAATATATTTTTGCGGTTTCTAGTCGTTCTTCTAAAGGATGTAATATGATGACAAGAAACTAGGTTAACTGAATGATCACAATTCTGATCCAGCCCCTTCAAAGATGTCTTGCGATGAAACGGAATTTTCTCCCAGTCAGACTAAATAAACCGCGATGTTGGTTGATATGATGTTTAACATAGTGGATAAGTTTAACAGAGTGGATAAGTTGATAAAGACGATATTACAGTGTTAAGAATAAAAGCAATTTTGATATTACAAAATATATGTTACGCACACAGTGAACTTCAAAACTGTTTTTCAATGGGCGATCCTTTTATTTTCCATTTTTAAGAAATTTATTTACTTCGAATGCACTCGAACACATATAAAGCAGTCAGAGAGTTGTGCTGGTGTTCTCAGTTTCAGAACCGAAACCGAAACCGAGCAAAAACATACTAAACGCAGTCGTTATGTCTAGGAATTTCTAGAAAACGGATCGTTTTATAAAATTGGAAATTAGGTTGTCGAATAGATCGAATAGATCTTATGAAGTCTGTGTGTATACAATATTACAGTGAAAATCCTAAATTTTTCCACAAGAATTGAAAGTTAAAATTAGTTTATTCATTCGACCTTTAGCCCAACATTTCTATGACTGCTTAGAGTTCTAAAGCATATGATTGAATCTAAGAGTATAAGAAAATAAAATCCAAAAAATAAATAAATAATAAGATTGTAATGGAAGTAACAATATCCAAAGAAGTTTGCTGTTCTCATTTTAAAGGAAAGTTTTCGACAAAACAGTGATATACCATAGCTAGTAGTATACCTTCAACTTCCGGTTTATTAATAAAAACATATATGTCAAACTTTAATTTAATACTTAAGCTCTTAAATTGAAAACTATATATGCTATGCAAATATTCTTTTTGAAGCAAAACTTTACAAATGAAAAAAGTGTTGGTTTTTGTGCAAAAAATACACAAAACTTTAAGTAAGTAAGTAAGTAGTTTTTATTATGTCATACTACTAGGTAGTTACTTACTACATACGTGTATATAATGCTGCTTTTTTTCATAATAGAGCTAATGTTAATGATGCTGTCATTCAGATGTGTGATTTTTCCTTTTAATATTTCTTTTCGTATTCCGTTTGCTGCATGTGCTGTTGTCATTATCGTCATCAGCAGGAGCAGCAGCAAAATACTAACAGTAGCAGCACAATATCAACAATAAACATTGCTTTTACTACTTGTTGTACTTGTCTTGTAGCCGTCATACGTTTGATTGTGGTTGTTGACATTGCAATGTGTGCATTACATTAACTTTATCATGTACTTAGGAATTCATTTTGACAAACAGAAGTTTTCCACTTATGACAAAGTCTAAATGAAGTAGTTCGTTAATGAAAAGAAATTATGAACATTTTTTTCTTTTGCCTCTAATACCCTACGCTACTAT
>NC_060950.1:18454071-18468291 GCF_022045245.1 Lucilia cuprina
CTAGTTCTGTTCTAGTTCTGTTCTAGTTCTGTTCTAGTTCTGTTCTAGTTCTGTTCTAGTTCTGTTCTAGTTCTGTTCAAGTTCTGTTCTAGTTCTGTTCCAGTTCTGTTCTACTTCTGTTCTAGTTCTGTTCTTGTTCTGTTTTCGAATCTGATTTTTTAATTTTAGTGGTCAAGAAGATAATAGGAAGTACATTAAAGGGGTGATGGTATCTACATCTTTGCGGACTAAGTTAGTAAGAAATTTCTTCTTAAACATTAGCATCAAAAATAAAAATGTAGGTATTAATTTATTACAAATGAATTTCATTATCATTGTTTAACAATTTCCTTAAGGTTATCCCTACATTATATGCATTTCCTTTACCCACTATGTTTTCATTATAAACACATTTTTCCATTTCGTAATTAGGATAATTAATTTGATCCGATAAAGTAAAATGTCAATTTTTCTACAATAATTTATCTTAAACCACTTCTGCATAACATATATATATATATATCTATGATGAATTTTAAAGCAACAATTTAAAATTGTCCTGTTTAATGGTCAAGTAATTATTAACAACAGATAATGTTCTAAAGCAAATTTATAACAAAGTAAATCATTTATTCTTCAACATATTCGGTATAAATCAAAGCGATAATTAAAAACTAAATAAATTTGACCTTTTTGAGACATATACACTATTTTATTATTTATAACCTTTGGAATGTTACAACACATTAAGTTAAATTTGTGTGATATAGAATCATTAATACAACTTCTTCGTCTTCGTTAGATAATTTAAGACAAATTTAAGTCACTTTTTTAACGGAACCCCATAATTAATCATCCATTAACTCTTATATAACACATTTTCTTTAAGATTTACAGTGATTTTTAACTAAACACACTTTAATTTCATTGAGTTTTTTTCATCTTTTTTTCATTCATCTAAATTATAAGAACAGTCACTCATACCTGCTATGTGTCATTAATGAAACGCATTTCAAATGCAATTTAATTGCATTTTGTCAGTAATCTATCATTAAAATAATAAAATTAATGATGAATAAATTTAAAACAATTATAAGGTTGATAACACAAATGTCTAACTGTAATAGAAAACAAATCAATGAAATAAAATTTAATCTTTAATTTTTATTTTTTCTTTTCAATCAGGTGAAATTAAATTTAAATTTTATTCTCTTGCTATTTGTTTAAGTAACTTCCTTGAAGTTGCAAAAAAAAACATCACTCAAAGAATAAAGAAGTAAAATTTTGTATAGAAAATTGCTCATCTTGTAAAGTCTCCGGAGACAATTGTCATTTTGTTAAGTGCTCCGAGATTAAGTTAACAATAAAAGCAACTGACATCAAGAATTAGGAACGTGCCACGGCATCAAAAGGAAAGAAAATAAAATACATCAATGATATAAATGCAATGATTAACATTACGTGATGCTGTTTATTCGTTGTTTTTTTTCATACTTTTTTGCATTCAATAAGACAAAATGAAAATAATTAAGTTAAACACGATTATGTGATACCCTATGTAAATGCGAGAGTTTACACGTATCAATCATGCAAAAAGAGGGATATATTTATAAAAGGCGGTTCTACTGCTATAAAAGAACAAATGAGACAAAATTTTACAAAGCGACTTTTATAAAAATGGACTTAACGGATTTTTTAAAGAGATAAATATCTCAAAATATGTTCATATCAATCTTTATGATATGAAATAGATAAAACTAAATAAATTATATCAAAATGTCTAACAAATGTCATACTTTATTGTAAACTGTTTATACCAAAATATTTTAATTATACACGCTTAATTTCTTTAAAGAGTTAAGCTGGTTATAGTATAATTAGTATATTTAAAAACTAGATTTCATAACCTTTCCAACGATATAATAAGTGCCATCTAACTGCTGGCATCACAACGAAAAAATGCATACAAACCACACACCTCTTATTAAAATTTTTACTAGCTTAATGATTATAAGCAATGCTCACTATGCGGTTCTCAAAAAATCATATGCTTATTTGTAAGAGAAACAGTTCTATGTTGTTGTTGTTCTTTTTTTTAACCTTAAGTAAACTTTTGCTAACGGAAAAAAACGTATTTTGTGAAAAAAGCAGATAATAAGTAAAAGTCGTACTTCTACGATGACAGAAATCCTTATAAACGAGTTTTTACTAAAAAATTGGAATTTTTGCAAAAAAATTCGAAGTTTTACTAAAAAATGGAATTTTTATTAAAAAATGGAATTTTTATTAAAGAAATGGAATTTTTACTAAAAAATGGAATATTTACTAAAAAATGGAATATTTACTGAAAGAATGGAAGTTTTACTAAAAAATCGATTTTTTTACTAAAAAATGGATTTTTTACTAAAAAATGGAGTTTTTACTAAAAAATTGGAATTTTTACTAAAAAATGGAATTTTTACTAAAAAATAGATTTTTTACTAAAAAATGGAATTTTTATTAAAAAAATCTACTTTTTTTAGTAAAAAATGAAATTTTTACAAAAAGACATAATACTTAAATGGATTTTTTACTTAAATAGAAATTTTACAAAAATGGAATTTTTATAAAAACAAATCATTTTTACTAATCAATGATATTTTTATTAAAATTTTTTACTAAAATATGGAATTTTTACCAAATATGTTGAAGTTTGTATCAACAAACATTAATATTTGCAAGTACTAATCAAGTTTTATATACATATCAAGACCGCTAATGACACAAACCAATCAGCATGTAATGAATGTGTTCCATTTGTTACAACATGCTACGAAAGTGGCGTTTAATCTGACCAGACCATCACAAGGAATACTTATAAAATCCACATGATTCATGTGCAAATACCATTGGTCAAAAAACATTCACATGCTCATGTGTGATGCCCCTCCGGACATTTTTCCTTAATGAGTGTCACATCATGTTGTATTGCAATCCGAGGGTAGATAGGTGCTACCTGTAGTCTTCCGGTACTATAAATTGTTGTTGACAATTTACTGCCTGTCCTAGTTCTTGCATAAATTGAAAAGAGGTAGAACCAGAGCTGCACATAATCTGGTACTACGGGTGGCCAGTTTCCCGCAGGACTCTATTCTGGCTGGTCAGTTGGTTGAGGTTCCTTCGGGATTTACGTAGTGGCTCTGGTTAAAACCCAGATCTCGGGAATAGTGAGTTGCGGTTAAAAGACTGATGTAAGGTAAAGTCAATATTTCTGGATAAGTTTGGTGCTGTTGCTGAATCAACAGATACCAAACAGAGGAGTGGCTGTGGGGCTAAGCGGTGGAAATGAGTTGGTATTAATTGTACACGGTACGGGATGAATGTGGGGTATGCGGGCCTCAACCACCTGTTTACCTATAAAAAATGTGTAGTATGTTTTTCTCTTATGAATGTGTCTGATAAATCTTAAGTGTTCTGGGTTGTTTGATAATGGTTGAAAAGTATCGTATACAAATGATACCATTGAATGTTTCTTCCTTGTCCAAATAAGTTCAGAGTAAACTCTGTTCATACCAAAATTACCACAGTGTGTCACTGTGAGTAAAAGGAAGATGGATTCGTACTTTGGTCTATCCGTTGCGTCTCTAAGTGCTGTTGCCAAACCAACAGAGGCCATCCCATCTGCGTGGATGTGATGTGATGAAAGTGATGTTTTACATCTCGGAAGTTAAGCAACGGATTGGAAAGCTCAAGTACTCGAGCAAAGTGCTTGCACATCCCTGTACAAAAATTGCAACCTGTGTGTAGAAACACAAAAGGGCAGTGGTGAGTTGTTTACTTTTTACTCGCCCAGTGGTTGAAAAAGTACCACCTAGTGATTGAAAAAGTACCACCTAGTAGTTGGAAAAGTACCACTGGGCCACACGCCAGGTACTTCATGCTCATGCGTTGCATGTCATCTAACTATGTATTTAGAAGAAAATGGAAACTAACTAACTAACTAACTGCTACTCCTTTTCGGTCCTAGGACGAAGCCTAGTGTAAATGGTTAAATTTGATTCAATTCGATTTACTAAAGGCATTAAAACGTTGATTTTTTGCTGGGTAGTTACCCTACAACTGAACATCACGAAAAGTTTTTTGAATTTCATAAACAACATTTCGATAAAATATAACACAAAATTTTATCTATCCACCAAGGTGTATAGTTATCGGTCCATATTTGCTCATATCTCGCATATAAAACCTCTTTAAAAATAGTAGTTTTTGTCTATACTTTTATACAGGCTTTTTTTATTAAAAGTTCGAATTTTGATAAAAAAAATGAGAATTTAATCATAAGATTTCATTTTTTTAGTACCATTTTCCATATCTTTTGATACATTTAGAGTATCTCCTTTTTCCTTTACAACACCTTAAAATAGCGACAAAAAAATTCTTTAAATAATGACAAAATACGTGATTTTAAAATTAATTTCTTGCTAAAAATAAACTGTCGTCATTTTACATATATATTTTCATTTATGTTGTCTTTTATTTTAGAACCAAAGATTTACAATAGTTTTATTTTCTTTAACTTTAAAGTGAAATCTTAAATTGTCTGCAAGATGTCATTTAATTTTCATTCTTACCATAACAATTAGAAAATTTTCAAAATTGTCTATATTACAGACAAAATTTGTATGTTCGCTGCACAATGAGTAAAGAAAAGTCAAAATTACACAACCAAAAAGACAAATGGAAACATGAAGTTTTAAAAGCCATATTAATTCGCAGACATTTACGCTAAAAATACATTTAATATTTGAATTGGATAATGGCCAAAAATTAGCGTAGTTTATATTGAAATAAGTAAGAAGTTATAGTTGGGCGAGGCCGTCCATATAATACTCTACACCGTTTAATTTTTAATAAAACTGTAAATTTAAGTAAAATTTTGATGGGGGGGCTTTTAGGGGGGATAGGGTTAAACGATGCCGTGTATTTATAAAGCTCATAATGACCCTAGGCTAGTATAGAACTTGTTTTTGCAGTTTTTTGTCGAGATTCAAGTATATTAAACATAATTTTGAACTTAAGCCCTATTTAGCGGGTAAAGTTGTGTGGGGCCTACGTGAAATAATGGATCGACGATAACTATTTTAAATAGGTTTCGTCTACGGTACATTAAAAGATCATGAGCCAAGGGGGCTAGGGTCAAATGAGGCCCTGTATTTATAAAGCTCATGAGGGTCATCAAGGCTAGTATAGAACTTAGTTTTGCAGCTTTTTGTCGAGATTCAACTATATTAAACTTAATTTTGAACTTAAACCCTATTTAGCGGGTTCAGTTGTATGAGGCCTACGTGAAATAATGGACCGATCATAACTATTTTAAATATTCTTCGTCTACGGTACATTAAAAGATCATGGGCCAAATTTCATGGAATTATATCCAAAGTTGCGACCTGCAGTTTGATTAAAATGTCTACAAGTTTTGTTCGGGAATTCAGTTGTATGGGGGCTAGGTGAAATAATGGACCGATGTTAACAATTTTCAATGGGCTTTATCTACGATACCATAAAAGATGATGTGCCAAATTGAATTATCTCCAAAATAGCGACCTGTAGTTTGATTACAAAGTTTACATGGACGGACGGACAGACCGACGGATAGACAGACGGACAAAGCTAAATCGACCCAGAAAATGATTCTGAGCCGATTGGTATACTTTAAGGAGTGTATAGGACTAATATTATTGTGCGTTACAAACATCAGCACAAACCCATTATACCCTCCCCACTAAAGTGGTGTAGGGTATAGATATGTATGTATGTAAACACAATGTAAGAAATCCTTAAGAAGAAAAAACAAAAATTTAAAAGATATTACAAATTTCTCATTGAAATTATGAGAGAAAAAATTATCCGTATTAGTTATCCAGAACACATCAGATTTTAATTCTTTTGTAGTTAACGATTCCGATGGGAATCAAAATCGTAACCTCGAAAATGATAGATACAAACAACTATTATATCAAACAACCATATTTTATAGATTTTATTAGGAACTTAAGTAAATAAATTTCTAATTTATTTGTTTAAAATTCATTGAATTGAATTTCTTTATTGTTTAAAATGTTTTAATTTAATTTTTATTTTCCATTCAAAGTGACATTGATTAATATACTTGTTTTGCACAATTGTTTAGAAAAACATTTGTTTGTTAGAAAAGAACTATAAAACTTTTTAATTTTTGTATACAAAAAGAAACAAATATATATGTAGCAATTTAATTGAAATAACAAAATGTGATTTCAATGTAAGTTGTCAATATGTGGTTTATGTTTTTTTTTACTAACATTCTGTTAGTTTTAAAATACACTGATTTAAACAAGTACCCCAACTCCCTGACATAGTCTGGGGGATTTGAAACAAAAAGTAAAACCATTTAAATTTACGAAAAATACAAAAAAAATAATACAATCACATTGAAAAATACCGAACGAAAGCAATATTCGTAACGAATTGTTTTAACAATACAAAAAAACATCATGAAAAATACTAAAAAACATTGATAGATGATGTACCTGGAAATGGCGTTAACATCATTTTTCATCGGAGTATGTCTTTGGTTTTATACTGTGCGTTCTTTAGCATATGATATCCTTAGAATCTCATGGGGGTTTGAAACAATAGACTGGGATTGATATTTATTTTCTAATATTTAAATTTCTTTTGTGGTTTACGCATATGATAGAATCAATATTTCACTTTAGATTCAATGTTAGTTAAAGAAATTGACACTTGTCGAAGGTATTTGAATTATGAAATGTTGAATATTTGAAATTTAAACTTTATAATGGAAGAAAATGGTATGAGGTGGAAATGTAAAAATAGAGTATAAAATGAAGATAAAAGTTAGTAATCTAGTTAATATTTTCTATAAATGTTTGTTTTGATCAAAAGTATTAAAGATTAATTACAAATCACTACTTATATAAGTACTTACAAATAAGGAGTTAAAAAGGAGTTAAAAATATATCTCTCACAGAAGGGAAATCCGAACAACACCACTACGTAGTAATGGTTTTCCCAGAAAAGCAAATGTGAAAATAAAACTACAAATCTCAAAATAATGTATATATAATAATATGTAAGTTATTATAAAGTAATGCCAATGGTAAGCAAAAGTCATTAAAAGTAAGTGGTAATACATATACCAGCCATTCCCAAATTGTTCCAAGGATCAACCATACTGATTTTGGTTGAATTCAGTCCTGTACTTCACTGAGTCAGAGTACAACAAATCATGCATCATTGGACAAAAGACTTCGTACTAAGTTCGGCTTAGAAAATGACTCGAACGCTGTTAATTACCTTATAAACTCTTGAATAATGATAAAATTCGTCATAACTACCTTTTATTTTCACCTTCAAATTGTGTTTGAATCGGTGCATATTTGACCATATCCTACAGCCTCCATTTTAATCAATACATAAACTTCTTCTTAAGTTCTGCTTAGAAAATGTTTGCGCTCATGTTTGTAACACCCAAAGATATTGGTCCTACACCCACCTTAACCCTTTCATGCACAAAACTAAACCGCTGAAACTACACTACTTGACGTATGTCGATCATTTAGGATGAAAAAGGGAAAAAGTGTTTTGAAGCATATCGCAGGATATTATCCTTTTTAGCATGTAAACTTAAAATAACGCTCTAAATCGAGAAACATTAAAAACAGTTTTAGAGACAATCCCGAATACGTTAAAGAGTTAAACTACTCTTCTGAGTCGATTTAGGTAAGTCCGTCTGTCTGTAAGACTGTCATGTAAACCTTACGCGCACTTTACAGGTCACAATTTTAAAGATTTGGCACATAATCTTCTTTTGGTCCAAGAACGAAAATAAAAATTGAAAATGGTTAAAATCGGTCCATTATTTCGCCTATCTCTCATACAACCGTACCTCATGAATAGGGCTTTTGAGCTCATAAATAAATGTTCTATTATGTCTATATAATATTATGTCTAGATGATATCGTTACACCATAGATATAATTGTTCAATTCACAATCAAGTTGTATATTGTATCTACTAAAGTGTAGTAACAGTGATTGTGAACAGGTTTTTGTAGCAAGTCCTAAGTTTATGTTCACAATAAAAAAACAATCAAAACAAACAATGTCAAAAGTAAAAAACAGTAATATTAAACTAATTAAACGAGCAAAATAAACCAAATTAATTTCTTTTTATTTAAAATTCTATTATTTGCATTATTCCACATTTTAAACCTATAAATATAATAATAAAATTTTGTTTTGGTAACAGCTGTTTGTTTGTAATTTCTGTGTTACCACTTTATCGTTTTTTATGGCAAAATCGATTGAATTTTTTATTTATATGCTGAAAGAAACAATTGGCAACACTGAATTTTCTTGCGACATTCGAAAAACATATGAAAAATTGTCGTAAGAGTTGTATAGAAATTTTGCACAGAAAATACCAACAACATTGTTATGACTATTGTAGCAGCTGCTGACATACAACGCTACAACATCGATTGTGAATTGAACAAATAAATGTTTGTCGCAGTGCTATCACCTATCTGTCGTAAATGCCTGATAATATATGCTTTTGATATGCTAGTGTTGTGTTGTATCGTTGTAATTGGAAAAACTATAATAAATATTGAAATTTTCAAGATTGGAAGGATAATGAGAAATCTTTCCAAAATTACGGATAACATAATGCTCTTAGCACCGCTTATATCATGAAATGGTATTATGTTATATACTTTTTAATGATCTTCTGTTTTAAACTGCTTATAAATTCTATCCTAGTTAAAAATCAAATATTTTTCTTCCCTTATCACCAAAAAACTAACGACTAAAGGCCTACTTGTGGTGAGGCGCTAGAGAGAAAAAAACTCCCTCTACATGACTCCCACCTTGTGGGATTTTAAATGATTTAATTTTTTCTCCTCAACTCTGTTCATTTACTTCAATGTAAAATAAACCGCCTTTAATTCTATATCCTGCTGTTAACACAACCGCAAATACTCTTATAAACAAAAACACATGTACTAAAACGCATAAAGTACACAATAACAACATCAATATTAGGAAGAAATAGAAGAAAAAGTAGAATAACAACAAACAAAAATGTAATTATATTTTGTGCCATCTTCTTCTTGTACTCTTATAAAATGCAATGAAGTGCAAATAAACACTCACATTTCTAATCCAACAACATTTGCAAAATAAGAAAAGGAATGGCATAGATGACGACCGACTGACTCAGCTTGATGCCACATAAGTCGGAGCAAACAAAGGATCATGTAAAATGCGTATGTAATCACACTATGTACTGGGGTACGCAAGAGTTTGAGATTGTGTGTAAAATTTCCACATAATTGTTTACATTATTAAGGAGGAGTTGTTGGAAAAAAAATACCAGCACCTGCTGGGCTTTTTGGAAAATAGGAAAAAAAGTAAATACTTTAAAGAAATCTGTAAATGTAATAATGCTTGTTTTTTCTGAGATTGTGTAAATGTAGACACTGTAGGTTAAAATGTAAATAAATTTAATATGTCATCTTTTTTTTAAGCAATTTAGTGACATTTCTTTTTTTAAGAAAATAAAAAAATTTCGTATACGAAAGGTTAATTTGTTAAAAACAAATTTACAGAAAATAAAAAAAAAACTATTGAAAATGAGGGAAATATGTTTTTTACTTTGTAATGCAAGTTTTTAATACAAGTTTTTAATACTGGGGCGAAGACGACCATATAATACCCTACACCTGTTACAAAAAAAATATGATTTAGTTTTCATAAAAAAGCATTAAGTTGAATTGTACTTTGTCTGAGATAAATTTAAGCCATTTATTGTTGAATAAAATTGTGAACATTTAAGTCAAATTTTAAAGGGGCTAGGATTAAATAATTTTTTATAGGGGCTACACTGAAAATAATTCATGATCAACTTTACGAAAATCGTAACTTCTATTTTCGTAATATTTATATAAAAAATTTCGTGTATAATACGAAATATTTATACCCTACACCACTTTAGTGGGGAGGGTATATTGGGTTTGTGCTGATGTTTGTAACATACAAAAATATTCGTCCTATACCCACCTTAAAGTATACCAATCGGCTTAGAATCATTTTCTGAGTCGATTAAGCTATGTCCGTCCGTCCCTTTGGCAGGCTGTCCATGTAAACCTTGTGCGCAAGGTACAGGTCGCAATTTTCAAGATAATTGGATGAAATTTGGCACACACGCTTCTCTTGGCCCTAGGACGAAGCCTATTGAAAATGGTTAAAATCGGTCCATTATTTCGACTAGCCCCCATACAAACGTACCCCCCAAATAGGGCCTTTTGGCTTATAATTAATTTAAATGATCTATTATGTTAACAAAAGTCGACAAAACTTAGTTTTATAGAACTTTAAATGACACTACCGATTTTTGTAATGATCGGGCTTGATTTGACCTTATCCCCCACACAAACTCCGCTTCAGAAAATGACTTAAAGGTCAAAATTCACTTACAAACACTAATAACACATTTAAATTCTACATAAATAATATTGAAGAAGACTTAACTCCCCCCACCAACATTTGTAAGGATAGGGCCACATTTTGCCCTACTCCCCTTTGAGCCCTCTTAAAAAATCTCTTTTTTCCCAAAAAAAAGTAAAAATATTCCGAAATAAAGTTAAAAAACCAACCAAAGGCTTTATTTTTTTAAATAATCCCTCCTTTTTAACATACATACTGACTGGTGTAGGGTATCATATGGTCGGCTACGCCCGACTATACATTCATACTAGTTTTTTCTTAAATTTTAGCGAAATTAAACATAATGATGTTAATTATATTATGATTAAATAAAACTACAACATTTTTATAAAATTTAAGAAAAAGTATAATATTATTCTCGAATTATTTTCATAAAAAAATTGAAAATTTGTGTGGAGAATAATTTTGAACTAAAATTAAAAAATTTATTTTAAAATGAACAAAAATGTTTGAATAAATTAACATTTCGTAAATTTTACCATATTTATTCATAATTCCCTTTTTTAATTTATGTAAATTAATTTTTTCAAGAATATTTTGCATTATACTAAAATATTTCGTACATTTTCGTATATATTACGAAAGAATTTCGGGGTGTGAAACAACGAACGATTCGTACAATGTACGACATTTTTCGTATATAGTAGGCATGGATTTTTTTCAGTGTAGGATCAAATAAGGCCCTATAATTATTAAATTCATGAGGGTCTTAAAGATTGCTATAAAACTTTTTGTCGAGATACAAGAATATTAAACATAATTAACTTAAAAGCGCGGGTTTAGTTGTATGGGGCTAGGTGAAATAATGAACCGATATTAACCATTTTCAATAGACTTCGTCCCTGGGACAATAGAAGATCATGTACCAAATTTCACTAAATTATGTTCATAATTGCGACCGGTAGTTTGATTACAATGTTTATGTAGACATACACATAGACAGGCAGACGGACGGACATACATAGCTTAATCGATTCAGAAAATGAGCCTATTGATATATTTTAAGATGGGTATAGGACCAATATTATTGTGCGTTATAAACATCAGCACAAACACAATATACACTCCCCACTAAAGTGGTGTAGGGTATAATGATTCTAAGCCGACTGGTATACTTTAAGGACCAATATTATTGTCCTTAACACAATATAACACACATATTCATAAATATGTATTAAACCTTTAATAATTGTTTAAATGTAAATGTGTGTATTTCTTTAGTTTTCAACTGATCTAATACATTGGTATCAAAAAAGTTATGATTATGATTTCTTGAACCAACAAATATTTTATTTTTTTACCTCCACACACAGTGTCAGATTTTGCAAATTTAGGGGGACTAAACTCATTTTTTGTGTGTTTTTTTTGATTATGTTTAAATGCAGTACGACAGACAACTGTCCAAAGAATAAATAAATGCTTAAGAAAGTGAAGGAATGTAAACCAAAACTAGGTAACGGTATTCTGAATGTCGTGTATATTACAAAAAATAAAAATCTTATTTTTATCTGCCGAGTATTCAATAACTTTGAATCATTATAACTTTTTTGTTTATGGATATTTTTCCATTTTTTTTTGCTTTTTAAAGGTATTAATCTATTTATTAATAGTAATAAAGCTTTTTGAAAAATAAGTGAGGACACATTTTTCTGTGCCGTTTAAAGTAAGTCATTTTATTGTAAGTTTTGAAATTAACAAATATTTAATGGAATCAAAAATATAGAATACCATTTGATTCCAAGGTTCTGTTGGCATTATATGATAAATTAATATATAACCTATTGGGATTACAAAATATTTTTTGCATCTTTTTGCATACCCCATACACATTTTTTCAAAAGTTCATCATGAACTCACAAATGTCGAATCAATAAATTTTCGATGTTTGGCATTACTTAAAGAGCAGGATATTTATAATGACGACTCTGATGGCTCTGATTTGGAATAAATAATGTAAATTAAATGTTTATGTACTTACCTACTATTGTATTATTCTGTAACAAATATTAAATTAATAAAAAATAAAAATATATTTTTTGACCAGCTATACATTTTTTTCAGTGTAGTAAGGCCCGAGTATTTTTAAATATGGGTTTATCCTAATGGGTTTGCCCCAAAAAATCTCCTGGCCATAACTTTCAATCTTTCCTTGGGGCAATCTTAGCATATTTATTCTTACTGTTACATGGGAGGTGGTCGTGTCAGTTATCCGATTTCGCCAAATTTTTCTAAAAAGATGCGTCTTTTCATGATAATACCAAGTTCAAAAATTCGTGGCTTTACCATTAATAGTTTTTGAAATACAGAGTTCAGTCCCCCTAAAATGGCAAAATCTGACACTGTGCCACATATTGAAAAATAAACATGCATTTTGGCATAAAACAAACAATGCACTATATATATTTTTTTGCATAATTGTCTAAATATGAAACTGTTGCTTATTGTATATTTTTGTTTAAAAAATATTTGTTTCTTTTAAATGTAACAAAAAAAAAAACATCTTTGTCTCTTGAGGCCATATATTCAGTTTTGTATCTAAAAGTCATTGATTAAATAAATCATTGTTTATTTGTGTATAAATTCTATATACTTACAGACTAAGAAACAAAAAGAAAAAAACAAACAAACATATACTAAAATACTAAAGAAACCAATAAATGAACAGACAAAATCACACTTTTACAGCCGAAAGGCTATATAATCAACAATTCCAACATAAACTTGATCATGAGGCATGTATAGCAATGGCATTATTATTATCATTAATAATATAATAATGATGTTATTGATAATAAATAGTAATGCTGCCTTTGAGTGCAGTATCCATTGATAATATACATATATACATGCATTATTTTAAAAGTGCAGTTAAAAAATATAATAAAAATTAAAACAAAACAAATAAATGTTAGATACAAATATACAAACAAATAATATAAAAATTTACAACTAAAATATTTGCATGTAGGTATGTAAGTAATTTTAAGTCCTATGTAAAGTTATAATACTTATACATCAAATACTGTTAACTAAACATTAGTATCTGTGTGATTTATTTGTGTTAGTGTATATTTTAATATTTACTTTAAAATAGCTATGTTCTTATACTTATAAATGTATATATACTTGTACTTAGTTCTCAGTTCCTGTTCATTGTTGTTTCTATCAAGACGAAGAAGAATGGCTTAGAGTTTACTTTTAAAATTACATGCTATAAGTCAAATATTAACAGAAAATATACAAAATCTACTTACTTACTCACATACATACATACATACATACATACATACATACATACATACATACATACATACATACATACATACATACATACATACATACATGCATATATACATACATACATACATACATACATACATACATACATACATACATACATACATACATACATACATACATGCATACATATATGAAGGTACAGTGCATGGATGCACTGAATATCATCAATATCGGTACTTTTATACATATACATGAGATTATAAAATTAGCAGCAGTTTCTTAAAATTGGCTCAATAGTAAAGCAATTATGACAAGGTAATGAACTGGAATTGAACTGATCTTTAACTAAACTAGAACTGAACTAGAACTGAACTAGGACTGAACTAGAACTGAACTAGAACTGAACTAGAACTGAACTAGAACTGAACTAGAACTGAACTAGAACTGAACT
>NC_060950.1:18468391-18470299 GCF_022045245.1 Lucilia cuprina
ACTAACTAACTAACTAACTAACTAACTAACTAACTAACTAACTACCTAACTAACTAACTAACTAACTAACTAACTAACTAACTAACTAACTAACAAACTAACTAACTATCTAACTAACAATTAACTAACTAACTAATTCACTGGTACTACCGCCCTACTTGGAAAAGTCGAGCACTATAGGAACTGCACTTGTCTACTTCTGAACAGATTCATACAAAGCAAAACATACCGTACTTCTTTTGAATATTAGTAATATGGGGACTTTTTCTTTAATTATTGTTATTTGTACATCTTCTTGTACTTATGTGCAAAAAAGTATATATTGATATTTTACTGGTTGAGATTATGTCTTTCAAATTTTATTGATTTAAATCATAAATCACCTTTTGGTGCACTGAGCACTTATATATATTTATAGGAATTTCTTAGTTAAAGCACTTGTGGTACTTGTACGAAAAAACAAAGAAGGCTATATTTACCATTCTGATTTTCATGAAATTTGGTGGAAGCAAATTAAACATAACGTGCAATTACAGAGTTGTAAACTAGCAAAGTTTCACTTTCACCAACGTTTACTCATGACTTTTTGACTTCCACTATATTATTAGATTTTCTTGATATCTTGTTAAATTCTTAATTAGTCAGCTGTTCCTCGTATGTGGATGATAAATAGCCCTCAAGTTATGGATATAATGCTAACATTCGCTACATGGTATTATAATTGGTCAAATATACCCCATAAAGTCTCTGAACTCATATTTCGTAAGAAATACAGTGGTTTTCCGGTTTAACGAAAGATATAATGTCAGGCTCATTCGTAAAAATGAAAAATTCGTTAAACCGAATAACAACAAGTCATTTTTGAAATCTTTTTGAAAGGAACACTTAAAGGTTTTGACAATTTCCTTGCATTTTTATAAATTAAGAATCCAAACAAAATTAAAGATTTTATGAAAAATTTGATTAAAATTATTTTGTTTAATGGAGGTAAAGTTGTTTCATTTCGAAAATGATTTTTTTTTCTTATAAAAAAAACAAACTAGGGATTTGATTATAATATTTCTGAAAATAATTTTTTAATGTTATTTTTATTTCCAATCCAGGATTTTTTTATTTCTAAATTTTGTACCCATTGAATTGGGTATTGATCTTATATAAAATTTTAATATGTTATTGTTTTTGGTTTGGTGATCTCGCCGTGTTATTTTTTTAGAATTTTTTTTTTAGAAATTCGTTATATCCAGTACAAATATTAATCATTCATTCGTAATATAAGGTACTTAATGGAAACAATTTGCCCGTTCGTTAAACCGCTAATTCGCTATACTGAGTATTCGTTAAACAGCGAAACCAGTGTACTCAAATCTATGCATAAAATGGGAAAAACTTCTCAATATAAAAACTTTTTTCCAAAACGTCCTATGTAGAGTTTTTTGAATTGCGTTGAAGCGTTTAAAAAATTAGTAATTTTTCAAAATACATATTAAATATATTAGTTAGCGAATCCGCGAAGAGGCAAATTTTTTTAAATTATCGGCATATATCAAAATAATAGCTTAATTAAAGTGTTTTTCTGTTATTCTGAAATCTTTGTTAAAATCCACATAATACTATGTAATATTCAAAACAAGGACAGTATACACAAAACATTTATTACAGAAGTTAAAAGAAATTGAAGTTTTGAATTCGTAATGTTTAGTTATAAAACTAGTTTGACATTTACCTATGTGCGTAAATCTAATTACCGAAAACCATTTATAAGATTATAATATACCATTTGAAATCTCTTTCTATTCCTCGCTACTAAACATTTCATGATATTTAAATAATTTTTAGAAATACACTAAAAAAATATTTATAGAGTGCCTGACAATCAATCTTTTTCAATACAAATATTTTCCTTTTAAA
>NC_060950.1:18470399-18471423 GCF_022045245.1 Lucilia cuprina
TACCATATACCCATGATTCATTTTGTAACCCAATCTGTTGTTACCAACTTGTTCCAAACATTCAGTCCAATACCACTATGCCGCAGAAATAAATACCTGGGGAGTGATACTATTTTCCTGAAAGGTGGTTTCGAGTAGAATAAGAATATGTTTTTAAAATTTTCCAAACACTTCCAAAATCTTGAGTTACGGGTAAAATACAGATTTTTCGTACCTATAAGCACTTAAATATCAGTAAAATAGTTGAATCTGAACCGATTTTTAATTTCTCCATGGATTTAGAAAGCTAAGGCCTTTATAATGACATATTTAACATTTAAATAACCGGGAAAGATATGTGTGAATTTCATTAGCAAACATATTTTTTATTTTAGTTTTGCCCCGTTGTCCAATTTTGGACATGTTTTTTTTAAGTATTTTATATAGGAACTGTACTATTTATATATTGATTAGAAACCCAAGTTCATTCATGAGTAAAATCCAACTTTGTTTTTAAAAATCCGTTAGCAACTGACGATGTTATTGATATTTTTCTTAATACAAAATTGTTTTCTGAAGGATGCTTTATATGGATGATATGGTTAAATATGGGCCAATCCTTGAAAATTTTGGTGTTAGGATTTATGTTTATATAAAAGTTATTATTGCTGAATATTATAGTGATATTAATATTAAGAGGGGAATTATAAAATTCAAGTAATTTTTTCAAGAAGGGTTTATATGTGGACTAGGGTCATGATTCAGATGTTAATTTCTAGAGGTAAAAACTTTATTTATACTTAACAGGTACATGAACAACGAATCTGTATTTTTATAAAACTTTTTACGCAATATTCCGTCGGGTGGGACAGTTGTATGGTGACCGATTTTGCAACTCAGTTTTCCTTTTATATAAAGGTTATCATGCAAACAACAGACAGACGAAGGGTAGATGGACTAGCTAGATCATCTTAGAGCCTTATGAGGACCCAAATTATATGTATGTATATACTTTATGACGTCTATTATATAATTGTGTTGCACA
>NC_060950.1:18471523-18472982 GCF_022045245.1 Lucilia cuprina
GGATAGCACACTACACTACCTAGCCTACCGAGGCACCCTATAAAATATATACTCTGTACAGTATTCGTGATATATAACCTTCACGATCTTTTCATCTATTATCGCTATTGTACTTAGAGTAATAACTTGGAATACAGACTGAACTATACTCAAGCATGATAATCTATACTATTTATAATACTACAGTCTAGAATGTACACCAGACATTAGCCTATAATGTGTGTATATTCCAATCTGGACTGTTGTTTGAAATCTAGTCTTGTTAGAACTTTGAAGTCAGAGCTATTGCATGGGATTCTGTCTGGATAATCCACAAAAAACTTTTCTTCCTACGCACAGGATTTTTGTGTGGATTTCACTCTACCGTTTTAAAATCACCCTTTATCACAATAAACGGCCTTTCATTCGTCAGACTAACATTAAGTTCTCTAGTCTTTATATGAAGTGTCTTTGGTCTTTCGCTGACGAATATTTCCGGGTGGCTTGGTATCATAGCTTACCTCTGAAAGAATATTAGGTAAATGTTAGCTTACAGGTCAATACTTTCTACTTCAATATTAAATATGCTTAAGTAGGGTATTAACATTCTTAAACACATATGCATTTGTCTTACAAATAAGCACATACATACATGTTAAAATTTCAACAAATTTATTATAAGTTCATACTATACTTACTTGTATTTGAAGCAGTAGCACCAATATGGTACCATATTATGCATTATTTACATTTTTGTTAAAAAAACAAAAATCGAAAAAAGAAGAAAGACCAGATATTTCATACATATTTTCATTGTTTGTCTTTTTGATTATACTACATACATACTTTTCTCTTTTCATTTATCTTTTTCTACAAATAAATTATAACACATTGTAGTCATAAGTTGAACAACATATTTTTTTATACTTAATTTTTATATACATATTGTAGTACGTATCTTTATATTTACTTCTTTTAAATGCAGCAATCAAAGATTTGTAGATGATTGTATGTTTTTTCTTAAATTTGGCAAAAGTTTTGCAAATAATTTTTCTAAATAAAAGTTTTTTTATGTCAAAGACATAAAGTATCCATCTATTATGGTCAAATGAGATGAAATGACGCCGAAAAACTCATTTGTCATATTTGTTTAAAAATATTTTGCACATAAATAAGTTATGTTTCAACATAATGAGACATGAAAATATTTAGAAATTAAAGTAATATAACTCAGCAAAAACTTTTATTGAAAATGAGTTAAAAAGCTAAAAATAGCTTTTATTACTTAATCATTACCATTTTAATATTTTGATGACATTGCTCGCTAATGCTTACAATGCTCGCTTACAGATCACCACTTTTATAAGTACTTACACATAAAGAGGTCATAAGTTTTAGTCTTAAAACCCAAAAATGGTTACACTGAATACATCTTCATGTTAGTTAGTTTGATGTCTTACTCACAACACCACTCCATAGC
>NC_060950.1:18473082-18474115 GCF_022045245.1 Lucilia cuprina
CCCATTTTTTTCTGTACTACATGGTTCATTATTTATATATTACGACTATATTGTACAATAATAATGTTGTTGTTGTTTTACTATACATACATATTTCTTATTATTTTTTCATAAACAAAATCTGAAGGCGTTTTTATAATGTACAGAAAAGAAACGTACAAGATGAAAGATGGCAAATAGAAAACAATGTGAAAAATATTTGGCTCAAAGGATAATAACAAACTTAAATAGTATGTTTGTGAATACATGATTTGCCCTTAAATGTTTGGAGTGAATAACTGGATCAAACATCCCACAAATTGGTGAATAAATAAGACATAATAATTAACTGTGAATAAATCTAGACTATTGAAAAGCTTTCCGATGGCTAAACTCAAGTATTCTTAGGAATATTAAAGCTTCCACTTTTCATTACAAAGAAAACTAAAAATGTCAATATTATTAAATCTTTATGAAAAATATGTTTCCTAAAAGAATACATTGAAACCTCTCATATTGCTGGGTATTATATGCTGGTATACGAATATTTTCATACTTATGAAAGATTGAGCAAAAATATTATGCAACAGCAGCAGAAAAAAACATCAGTATCTCTCATATTACAAGTAAATACAAAAGCATGCAAAAATGTAATTGTTCTCTCTTACTCATCGCAAGGACTTACAACGTTTGCAAATGTATGTTGTTTGGAATGCATGCGTATGTGTGTAAATGTCGCATACAATAAATAAAAGAATTGTTGAAATATGTGCAGTGCATGTAGGCGACAAATGGAGCAAATATTTTTATGGAATTGTTATTTTAATATAATACATTGGAACTGTGGTTGTTATAGATTTAGTTATATTAGTTTTATTAGTATATATAATTAAAAAGTGCTTTGCTTTTAAGATCTATTTGATTTCCCATCACTTCTATATATTTTTCAGTTACGCACAGGATAGGTAGATAGATAAATAGATAGATAGATAGATAGATAGATAGATAGATAGATAGATAGATAGATAGATAGATAGATAGATTGATAGATAGA
>NC_060950.1:18474215-18475336 GCF_022045245.1 Lucilia cuprina
AACTAGAACTGAACTAGAACTGAACTAGAACTGCGAGTTAAATTTATTACTTTCAGTAAAACTAAATGTAATCTTAAATGCTACGATATATTTTGTTAAAACGCTTAATGAAGATCTTATTTTAGACTTTTGACTGATAATTTTTAAACATGCAAACACCAATTTAAGCTTTTCCTTGAAACTGTATGTCTAACACTTATCATTAGAAATAAAATAATAGCAGTTACATTAATGTAAAAATTGTGGTTCGTTAGACAGTATGTTTCTCTTCCAATAAAAAGTGATGAAATGAAGTAAAGATATCTCACAGACTGATAGGCAAGTGAGGATTTTTAAATATCTGTGAAAATTTGTTAATAATTACATGTAAAATAGAATGCACACACATATACAAAGTTTCATATAAATAAAAAATTATTAATTAACTTATAACTGCTATCAGTTAACCCCAAACTGTACGATCGACCAAGAAAACAATAAACAATGAATTACCAGGATTTCCGTATTGCATGATGTGATGCATCTGTATTTACAATGGAAACCAAACCGAAAAAATTAAAAATAAACTGAACAATGAAATGGACACGCGGCTACTTCTAAATGCATGTTGTAATCATCATAATTTCGACAAAGGTACTTACAATTGACCATTTTGCTTAAGGTCTTGCAGCAGAGGAGGGTTGTTTTTATTATTTTATTAATTTGTGATTTACGTTTTGCATTTTATTTTATGTGGTGTGATGTTGTATGTATGTTTGGTAGCTAGTATATATCAGCATTACCTTGGCAATTTAAAAATATTCAAGTACTTGAACCGTATACAAAGACAATTTATTAACCATATAAAAATTGAATTTGTTATAGAATATATTGTATGTAGGTATATATTGAAAATATTGTACTGTTGTTCTACTGTAATTAAATAAAAATATTATTCTTTAGTAAGCAATTGAGAGCTCTTTTAGTTATGTATATTAGTATTTATTTATTATTTTGCATTTTATTTTATTTATAAATAGAATTTTAATTAAATTTGAAAATTTCTTTTAGTTTTTTTTTGCCAATTTCTTTGTACTTTTCATTTCGTATTTTAAAGGATAATAAATAGTTGTATGATCTTT
>NC_060950.1:18475436-18477153 GCF_022045245.1 Lucilia cuprina
TGGCAACAACTGCATGCAAATCAAGGCAATTAAAATTTTATAAACTTCAATGAATGTGTACATATATACAAACATCTAAACCAATATTTATTCATACATTAAAACTGCACACATTCATTTATTCATGCATGACATCAAATCAAAATATTAAATGATTAAGTTGTTAGATGTCGACCGCTTTGACAGAGGGCAAGCCAATCGGGCAGCAACATATAATGCAAATATTAATTTTCAATAAAATGAATATTGTATTCAAACTAAGTTTTATAATGCATGAGAGTGATATAGTAATGTATAGTGAGTATACAGTGGGTGGCAAAATATTGCCTTATTAGTTTGCAATTATAAACAATTTATAATATAAGGAATATGTTAATAAAAATAAATTTAAGTATATTTGTTATATTGCCTTTCACTGTTTCTTAAGTTCTGTGGTTATTAATTTAGAAAACTTCCATAATACTGAAGTGCAAGTTTGAATGAGAAAAGAAATCATGATTATTACTATTTTAATTGTTTTGACATATTTACTTTATTTGTATGTGTATATGTATTTGATTTCTTCTTTTTAATTGGAAATCATTTTATGCAAAAGGATAAATAATCCCCTTTAACTACAATAATTCACTTCATATTTGCTATACAACACAACCCCTTTACAGAAATCATGTTTGAATTTTAATGTCAGTTGTTAACTTTGTGACTTTGATTTCATACTCGTTTCTTTTTTTTTTTTTTTTTGCTTGCTGTTTTTTTGAAGAATTTATTTATTCGATTATGTCTGCAAAAGATTCAATTTGATTTCAAGTGTTGATCATTTCATACCATAAACTATGTTTTTTGGGGTGGATTATTAAGAATATTATTAGGGAGATTCAAACTTAAGAACACACATTTGGTATTTAAAAATACATATTATTATCATCTTTAACTTCGTTTCAATTTATTAAAGCATTTTATGACTAAAAACTAATTTGTTTAAAGAGGCTTTGTATGGAGTCTAGCTGCAACTATCTATACCTTTCGCTCAATCTCAACAATGACAGCCAACCAATTATTGTTATTGATCATTTAAAAATTAAGCTTCTTAAAAATAACTATAATTGTAATTGCTCAAGTATACGTAACAAGTAATTGTAATTTATAATGTAAGCATGCTCAGAATATTGAAGTATAGGTACACCAATATTTAGGACCTAGAAGAAAAAACATAGTTCGACATGGTTACTATAACTAAACTATGTTCACTGTAACAATATATTTTTATCAAAAACATATAAATATTTGTTATTTTAATTCTATTTAAACAATATTGTTGTTGATTGACTGAAAATTAATTATTTTTAATAACTAAGTAATGGTAACGATGAAAATATATTATAATACTAAGAAATATTACCATTATATGTTATGTTGCTATATCTTATATAACCATTGTATGTTATGTTGTTATAAGTAACCATTATATGTTTTGTTGTTCTGTATATGTTGCTACAACAACAAAACAACTTTAGCCCCACACTTCACACATACTATTTTATTTTAATAATTCTCATTTGGTTTATAACATTATATGTATAAGTATTTCACTTTGTATTAAATAATCCAGTTATTTTTTATACCCTACACCACTATAGTGGGGAGGGTATTATACGTTTGTGCTGATGTTTGTAACATACAAAAATATTGGTCCAATACCCACCTTAAAGTATACCGA
>NC_060950.1:18477253-18479028 GCF_022045245.1 Lucilia cuprina
GTTTATAACTTTCCCATATGTCCCTATATTTCCGATATTAAAACCAGGTCCAGCATATACATTCTGCCCCAATTACTATTATAAGCTACATCACTGTTATAATATAAACATTGTTTGTCCTCTGATGTATTCAATATTTAACATTCATGGTTGTGATCCAAGAAAATTTTACGCATTTCCGCAAAACACAATACACCAGAGAATAAACCAAAAACTTAAAGGACAGAAAAAAACAAAAGAAATAAATAATATACACAAAAGAACATCCAAAAGAAAATAACAAGCAGCCTTATTTAAGAAGAATAGTTTACATTTCATCACTAGATATTTATCTTTTTTACATGAAATGTACTTAACCTATACTAAGTTTTTCAAAGGAAGATTTGGTCAAATAAGAAGAGAATTTATAATTTACATAACAAAGTTTCAAAACGAATCTTGAAAGAAAACTCCTTCTTAGTCAAGCGGAACATTAGAGCAAATATTTACCGACAGCCATAAGGAAATTAGCTCGATATCAGGAGATATAACTAAATCTAAGACCGTATTGGATTGTAAGAAAGCTTTAACTGAATACTCTCCCATAGATATGGTTCACATCATCTGAGTACTAGCCCACTCGAGAGTAGTCGGTAAAGAAAAAGCGAATGTAGGTAAAGAAGCTCGAGGCAGTTAACCTGACAAACGCAAAACCATTCGCCGAACTAAAAATATGGGTGAAAAATCTCTTAAGACCTCTTGGAATAATGAAACAGTAGGTAGAACTACGAAATCCTATGGGGTGACCCTGATGAGAACAAGACGAAAAATCTCTTCAAAATAAACAAATCTGAAGTTAGTATAATAGTACGCGGACACACAGGATTACTAGCACATTTATGCAAAATTGGACGTGCGGATTCAGACGTATGTAGAGCATGTGAAGAGGACAGTATCTTGGAAGTGATGTTATTCTGGAAATGACATTCCTGACTAACACTGATTGGAAGATTCTTAGGAATTACGTTCAGGAAACTGAGTTTCTAAACACTGAAAAATAATTCATTCTGTTCCCTTGTTTTTCTCATGATAAGGAGCGCAACAGGCCCGATTGTAGCGTAGGTGTATTTCTTCGGATTTGATGTAGTAAGCATCCTCCTAACATCCATCCTAACCTTGTTATACCTCAATACCAATGAAATATAATTTTAAAAATATTTTCCAATCTTCTTATCGACCGATTCTTATTTAAATCGAATATGGCTACAAAGTCCTTTAATGCGACGATCATTGAAGACTTTGGGAGATCATTTTTATAAAATTTTAATTACAACACCGATTATAATACAGATTTTAAAGCAAAGACACAAAACAGGACACTCTATTGGAGATAGACCGATCACTACTACAGGATACTGGCAAGTAAACATCATTTTTATGTCATATATAGTAATATGTACCTTGTGCGGTTTAATGTAGAATTGTGCTCCTTATTTAAATATTATACAAATTATAGGGTGTTCAAAGTTTTATTTAGAAAAAGTTCGACATAAAATTTATTTTATTTCTAAGGATAACTATTCTTGTGTATTTTAAATATTAAATAAATACAAGTTTGTACATTGTTCTCATGTTATTCCTTGTAGACAATCAAGAATAATGAGTGAGATCGAAAAATTCTTAACATACATATATGTTTATAAAAAAGAAACCACTAAACTTACAGCTTTATTTTTTTTTATTTGATTCAAATTATTATTACAATTTATAAAAAAAAATATTTTTATAGTTTTAAT
>NC_060950.1:18479128-18480577 GCF_022045245.1 Lucilia cuprina
AAAAATGTTTTATTGTTTTGTGGTATTTTATTATTTCAAATGATGTGAGAATTTTCATATTATTTTTAAAGTAATAAATGTTTTCATAAATGAAATTCAAAGGATATGGAGAGACTTAAATATTTTATTCCATTTAAAAATATTACATACTATTGTACCATAGTTACCATAGTTCTATAAATCATGAACATTTGTGTATTTTTTATTAAAGAAGATCGCAAATTTTACAGTCCAAGTAACAATGGATCCAACTCTTCATAAAAACTTAGGTAAAAAATATTCATCAATTAACAAGCATTAATAATAGTATTATTCTTACTAGTCCAACTTTACAAGAAAGTGACACCTACAAATGTTGAAAATGACAAGTTAAGTACTTTCCTCCCTAACCCCAGTGTGCTAGTGTAACTCCCCTAGCTTAAAAGGGAAGTAACTATGACATAAATTTCATATACTTACTTAAAGCAGGGAAAGCCTCTTCTAAGTTTAAAACACAAAATAAATGATGTTCTCAACATGTTACCGTTAACTAAACTACTAAGACTATCCCTGTAGTTTACTCTCTACATACAAAAGGAGTAAGTAGGATGGCAAACACACGCATCCTTTCGAAAAAAAAGACATAGTAGATAGACATGCCATATTGTGACCATAAATTATATCAAAGTCGACAATGTTTCTATTAGCACCCTTAAAATGACGATTATTTTTAGAACTCCATCTCCAAAATGAAAGAAGCAACTAACTAACAATGATACATGGAAGACATCCTAGTCCCTATAACTTGCTTGCTGCTCATATGCAAACTGTTTTTCTTTGACAGCCTTTTTGCTTTTTCTGAAATATATTCCTTTTGGGTCTACGTATGTCTTTTTGCGGTTTTACAATGCTCACGAACTTGGGGTATCGTCATTTTAACCACAGTGAGACAGTCAAAGTTTAAAACCTTTAGTAATTGATAAAATGCTACCAACACAATTGTTGATTGTTTGCTCCAATAATGTTTCCTTTGGCTGTTGATTTTTAGGGGGAGGACAGTAGAAGCAAGTACAAAAAAAAAAAAAGAATATTTAAATGACTAAAGATAAAAACTCTTTGTGTGGAATAGTTTGGGTGGGATTTATTTAAAGGAATCAAGTTGTAAGTTTTAAATGAAAACATGTATATATGTTAAAGGATATGTTGTGTGCTTGTATGTGAATGAGTGTATGAGTGTTCATGTGTATTTAACAAATACAAAGAGAACATTTATCACAAGGATATTGTGTTGTAAACAAGAGCAACACCAACTTGTAGTCGTACGTTTAACTGGCAGAGTAAGCAACATGTAAGGAGTGAGATCGAAAAATTCTTAACACACGTTTTTCATTACATTTTTCAACCAAAGTATTATTTGATTTATTTTTTGATCAAGTTACCTTTGAAAAACATGTCAGTTATTATGTGTAA
>NC_060950.1:18480677-18481808 GCF_022045245.1 Lucilia cuprina
TTTGTTTCCTTAATGCCACAATTCGCGTGAGAGATTTAGCATCCTTGAATAAAACTTATTTAGTATACAATTAATAGTTTGTATAAATATTAAAACTACTACATGAATATATGTAAGTATGTATAAATATATATTGTACAGTGTATTGTGGCAAAAGTATCATGCTATTTCAACCAAGGAAAATTAAATTTCAGTGGTTAAAACAAAAACTATAAAATGACATTAGAGACACAATTACTCCAAATGCAATTTGATGAAGAACAAATAAACAAAATAGTAGACAAACAGAATTATACAGAAGGACGTACAAGTTTAAGTGAATAAAATTTTGTGTACATAATACTCCCAGAGTGTACATATGTAGCAGGCGCGCAACTTTGGAGGAATATATATTTTAGAGTACCACGATCTATACAGATGGTTGAAAAATTAACTGCACGGTAGATTCTGTAATGAATCTGGAATTAAGTATCCTACCGGGATTATAAATGTGTTACCAATTTCTCTAAAATTGTTGGAACTATAAACAAGATATTTCATAATACTCAGCGCAGTCCTTGAATACTCTTGAGTCGGAACTGATTAGATAACCATTAAAACTGGGTACGTTTTCTACCGGCTACCGGATTCATCTATACGGGCTATTGTCTTAGATTCCTTCAGAGTTTAAACATTGTTTATCATACATGCAGGTGGTAGTTTACGTATGTAGAATTTCTGGTCCTGTGTACGTGCACTTTGCTCAAGCACTCGAGTACTCTAATCACTTGCCTTAGTACCTACGTTGGATGTCATGAGAGAGTTCAATATAATCGCGACAAATATATTGCGACCTATTGATACTATCAGGAATGCCGATTTCCTACAAACATCCTTATCTACTAAAAATTCACCACAGTGCATTTCGCGACCCTTTAAAGTCTCCCAACCGCAGTATAGAGAAGGCTTCTGTTGTTTCGGCAATAGCATAATGGAGACTTAATAAATATTTAATTAACCAGACTTATTCTAATGGCTAAAAGGACCTAAGATGATAAGTTGACTATGTTTAGAGTAAACTCCAACACACATCCATCGACGATAAATTTATAATTAATATATAAACAACTCCTTCAACGTTTCAACAACTCC
>NC_060950.1:18481908-18483339 GCF_022045245.1 Lucilia cuprina
AACAGCAGGTTACTAACTAAAATCAAATACCACTTAAGCCAACATCTAACCCAGCAACCCCCAACATTTATCAAACAAATTTTGTTACAATGTTTCATATGTTACTTTGTCGATAGTCGTGACAAGAAAAACAGTCTAACTTCCAAAAACTTATTCGTACAACGAAAAACATCATAAATTATGAGACGTTTGTCGCTAGATTACGTGTTGGTTTAATACTCCTCAGCACACATGACGAAGGAACAGCAATGCCAACTTGAAAATACTGAAAGCAGATCTAACTATTATCGTAAGAAAAAATATGAAAAATTCTTAGCAAATACTGAAGAAAAAAAACTTATGATAAAGAATTTATTGGTAACAAACAGTAAAACAAAAAATATTGCCAACAACACATGTGACTCTAACAAATACTATTGCTACAATTTATCCTGTTTAAGCCGAAAGGACAAAAATGAAAAATCAGAATGAAACGAAGAAAACAAAAAATGATGTATAATTTCTCATATATATGTTGTTAGTTTTTTTTCTATCCATGTTATTTTGGGAATGAACATATACACACATACATAAATATCAGTTTTTTTTCTTCTGGGTCTTATTTACTCTTTTCATATATTTATCCCTTGCAGCAAGTGTAATAGTTAGTGGCAACAAATTTACACCAGCTGTGACCTTTGACAAGCTTTGAAAGTATAGTGGCAAAAATAAAATACAAATGATGATCCAGCCTTGACACCCTGTCCTTTAACCCCCCGTTCCTAACAAACTTTCTACAATTGATAATCAGCTTAACACCAGGCAAATACTCCCACATCATAGTTTATCCTTTCAAATATCTAACCAACCACCCTTCCACCACCGTTTTGGCAACAATAAAATCATCTCAGCAAAGGAAATTGTAACAACTTAAAAAAAATAATCTCTTTAAAATAAAAACTCCAAGTTTTTTTTTCAGCTTGTGTAAGCAAAAACATCAGAAAAGAAGTGGAAAACAAAATTTCGTTGTAACTATTGTTTGTTTAGTGTAATTTTTTATTTGTTTGAAAATCAGTTGTTGGTTGCCATAAAAAGTATTTGAGTAAATATCATGCTTTTAGTTGTATGAGCTTAAAGCTAAGTTTTTGATTTTTAAATAAAATGTTAAGAAAATTTTATGCATCGAAGATGATTTTTAAGCTAAAGGTATTTAGGTTGAATTTGTTTAATTTTTGTTATTCAAAAAATAACTTAAATTTCGTTTGCAATAAGACAAAAAATATTTACGTACAGCCATGTCCGCCTAAGAAGCTTAATATTTCACAAATATTGTGTTAAGATGCAATTTATTTGATGTTTAAAATAGGTAATCTAGGACCACAATATAGTCAAAAATGTGTTAATTATGAAGTAGGCTATCACCATCAGTAGTGATGGAGGATATACATATGA
>NC_060950.1:18483439-18485732 GCF_022045245.1 Lucilia cuprina
TCTTATAGTTTTCGAGAAAATCGGACTTTTATGTTTTCACGCAATATGTGGGATTTTGTTATGAAATATAAGTGGTCACAGAATTCGCTTGTTTTTACTGTATCTCTTATAGCTCGCTTAGTAGTTTTCGATAAAAACGGACTTTTATGTTTTCACTCGAAATATGGGTTTTTGGTATGAAATAGAAGTGATTACAGAATTCGCTTGTTTTTGCTGTATCTCTTATAGTTTTCGAGAAAAATGGACTTTTATGTTTTCACTCAAAATATTTATTTTTAACATGAAATAGAAGTGATCACAGAATACGCTTGTTTTCGCTGTATCTCTTATAGTTTTCGAGAAAATCGGACTTTTATGTTTTCACTCAATATGTGGGTTTTTGTTATGAAATACAAGTGATCACAGATTTCGCTTGTTTTTGCTGTATCTCTTATAGTTTTCGAGAAAAACGGACTTTTATGTTTTCACTCAAAATATGGGTTTTTGGTATGAAATAGAAGTGATCACAGAATTTCGAGAAAAACGGACTTTTATGTTTTCACTCAAAATATGGGTTTTTGATATGAAATAGAAGTGATCACAGAATACGCTTGTTTTCACTGTATCTCTTATAGTTTTCGAGAAAAACGGACTTTTATATTTCCACTCAAACTATGGATTTTTTACATGAAATAAAAGTGATCACAGATTTCGCTTGTTTTTGCCGTATCTCTTATAGTTTTTTAGAAAAACGGACTTTTATGTTTTCACTCAAAATATGGGTTTTTGGTATGAAATAGAAGTGATCACAGAATTCGCTTGATTTTGCTGTATCTCTTATAGTTTTCGAGAAAAACGGACTTTTATATTTCCACTCAAAATATGGATTTTTAACATGATAAAAGTGATCACACATTTCGCTTGTTTTTGCTGTATCTCTTATAGTTTTCGAGAAAAACGAACTTTTGTGTATGAAATAGAAGTGATCACAGAATCCGCTTGTTTTTGCTGTATCTCCTATAGTTTTCGAGAAAAATGGACTTTTGTGTTTTCACTCAAAATATGGGTTTTTAACATGAAATAAAAGTGATCACAGATTTCGTTTGTTATTGCTGTTTCTCATATAGTTTTTGAGAAAAACACACTTTTATATTTCCACTCAAAATAGTGGTTTTTGGTATGAAATAAAAGTGATCACAGATTTCGCTTGTTTTTGCTGTATCTCTTATAGTTTTCGAGAAAAATGGACTTTTATGTTTCACTCAAAATATGGGTTTTTAACATGAAATAAAAGTGATCACATATTTCGCTTGTTTTTGCTGTATCTCTTATAGTTTTCAAGAAAAACAGACTTTTATGTATGAAGTAGAAGTGATCACATATTTCGCTTTTTTTGCTGTATCTCTTATAGTTTTCAAGAAAGACAAAATTTCAGAATTCTGTATTCATATCATTACGTGGTAATAAATATTGTGAATCTAAGTGATTTTCTGGACCAAGTTTAAGAGCTATGACCAAATATGGACCGGTCGTAAAATAATTTTATAGCGATTTTATGTATATTAGAGCAATATTTTTGCTAAATGTATGCCTATGAGTTATGTGCGTTTTTTCTGATTTTTAGAAGGGATGTGTGTTTTTCTAAAAGGGACCTTATATGGGAGCTATGATCAATTATGGACCGATCGGAAAAACATTTCACAATATTATTTCTCTGTATATAAGAGCAATACTTGTATCAAACTTTATATCGATATCTTAATTTAGTAATGAGTTATATGCGTTTAAGTGATTTTCAAATATATATATGATATACCTATTCTGACGATTTTCCACAGAAATTAAGTTCTTGTGCGAAAACGAATGTGAGCCAATTTTTATGGAATTATCTTGCATAGTTTTCGAGAAAATTACATCAGAATGTGTAAAATTGCCTATTTTTTCCAGGTTGTTTCAAATTTTGATTCATAACTTTTCCCGATGTGAACCGATTTTGCCCAAATACCAATACCAAACAACTTAAGAACACGAAGAACATTTTGGGGTGAATTTGGTTAAATTCTATTGCTTCATTTTATCGTGAGCGTGTTTTACACAGACAGGCGGACAGACGGACATAGCTTTCGACTCAGAATTTGATAAGGACCCAGAATATATATACTTTGTTGGGTCTCAGATGAATATTTCTTGGTGTTACACACGGAATTACAATGTTATATATACCCTCTATCATCACTGATGGTGGTGGAGGGTATAAAAAGCTATTAAGGGTTTTATGTATTTTCACTTTAGCGTACCCAGTTCCGTAAGAAAA
>NC_060950.1:18485832-18495143 GCF_022045245.1 Lucilia cuprina
ATCAAAGAATTCGCTTGTTTTTGCTATTTCTCTTATAGTTTTTAAGAAAAAAGGAATTTTATGTTTTTACTCAAAATATGGGTTTTTAGTATGAAATAGAAGTGATCACATATTTCGCTTGTTTTTGCTGTTTTCGAGAAAAATGGACTTTTTTTGTTTGTTTTTGCTGTATCTCTTATAGTTTTCGAGAAAAATGGACTTTTATGTTTTCACCCAAAATATGGGTTTTTAACAAGAATTAGTAGTGATCACAGCTTTCTCTTGTTTTTGCTGTATCTCTTATAGTTTTCGAAAAAAAAGGACTTTTATGTTTTCACTCAAAATATGGGTTTTTGGTATGAAATAGAAGCGATCACAGAATTCACTTGTTTTTGCTGTATCTCTTATAGTTTTCGAGAAAAATTAACTTTTATGTTTTCACTCAAAATATGGATTTTTAACATGAAATAAAAGTGATCACAGATTTCGCTTGTTTTTGCTGTATCTCTTATAGTTTTCGAGAGAAATGGACTTTTATATTTCCACTCAAAATATGGGTTTTTGGTATGAAATAGAAGCGATCACAGAATTCACTTGTTTTTGCTGTATCTCTTATAGTTTTTGAGAAAAATGGAATTTTATGTTTTTACTCAAAATATGGGTTTTTGGTATGAAATAGAAGTGATCAAAGAATTCGCTTGTTTTTGCTATTTCTCTTATAGTTTTTAAGAAAAAAGGACTTTTATGTTTTCACTCAAAATATGGGTTTTTGGTATGAAATAGAAGCGATCACAGAATTCACTTGTTTTTGCTGTATCTCTTATAGTTTTCGAGAAAAATGAACTTTTATGTTTTCACTCAAAATATAGATTTTTAAGATGAAATAAAAGCGATCACAGATTTCGCTTGTTTTTGCTGTATCTCTTACAGTTTTCGAGAAAAACGGACTTTTATGTTTTCACATTAAATATTGGTTTTTGGTATGAAATAGAAGTGATCACAGAATTCGCTTGTTTTTGCTGTATCTCTTATAGTTTTCGAGAAAAACGGACTTTTACGTTTTCATATAAAATATTGGTTTTTGGTATGGAATAGAAGTGATCACAGATTTCGCTTGTATTTCCTGTATCTCTTATAGTTTTCGAAAAAAACGGACTTTTATGTTTTCAGTCAAAATATGGATTTTTGGTATGAAATAGAATTGACCACAGAATTCGCTTGTTTTTGTTGTATCTCTTATAGTTTTCGAGAAAACCGGACTTTTATGTTTTCACTCAAAATATGGGTTTTTGGTATGAAATAGAAGTGATCACAGATTTCGCTTGGTTTTGCTGTATCTCTTATAGTTTTCGAGAAAACCGGACTTTTATGTTTTCAACCAAAATATGGGTTTTTAACATGAATTAAAAGTGATCACAGATTTCGCTTGTTTTTGCTGTATCTCTTAAAATTTTCGAGAAAAATGGACTTTTATGTTTTCACTCAAAATATGGGTTTTTAACATGAAATAAAAGTGATCAAAGATTTCGCTTGGTTTTGCTGTATCTTTTATAGTTTTCGAGAAAAACGGACTTTTATGTTTTCACTCAAAATATGGGTTTTTGGTATGAAATAGAAGTGATCACAGAATTCGCTTGTTTTTGCTGTATCTCTTATAGTTTTCGAGAAAACCGGACTTTTATGTTTTCAATCTAAATATGGGTTTTTGGTACGAAATAGAAGTGATCACAGAATTTGCTTGTTTTTGTTGTATCTCTTATAATTTTCGAGAAAAATGGACTTTTATGTTTTCACTCAAAATATGGGTTTTTAACATGAAATAAAAGTGTTCGCAGATTTCGCTTGGTTTTGCTGTATCTTTTATAGTTTTCGAGAAAAACGGACCTTTATGTTTTCACTCAAAATATGGGTTTTTGGTATGAAATAGAAGTGATCACAGAATTCGCTTGTTTTTGCTGTATCTCTTATAATTTTCGATAAAAATGGACTTTTATGTTTTCACTCAAATATGGGTCGGACTTTTATGTTTTCACTCAAAATATGGGTTTTTGGTATGAAATAGAAGTGATCACAGAATTCGTTTGTTTTTGCTGTACTTATAGTTTTCGAGAAAAATGGACTTTTATGTTTTCACTCAAAATATGGGTTTTTGGTATGAAATAGAAGTGATCACAGAATTCGCTTGTTTTTGCTGATCTCCTATAATTTTCGAGAAAAATGGACTTTTATGTTTTCACTCAAAATATGGGTTTTTAACAAGAGATAAAAGTGATCAGAGATTTCGCTTGGTTTTGCTGTATCTTTTATAGTTTTCGAAAAAACGGACTTTTATGTTTTCACTCAAGATATGGGTTTTTGATATGAAATAGAAGTGATCACAGAATTCGCTTGTTTTTGCTGTATCTCTTATAACTTTCGAGAAAAATGGACTTTTATGTTTTCACTCAAAATATGGGTTTTTAATATGAAATAAATGTGATCACATATTTCGCTTGGTTTTGCTGTATCTTTTATAGTTTTCGAGAAAAACGGACTTTTATGTTTTCACTTAAAATATGGGTTTTTGGTATGAAGTAGAAGTGATCACAGAATTCGCTTGTTTTTGCTGTATCTCTTATAGTTATCGAGAAAACCGGACTTTAAGTTTTCACTCTAAATATGGGTTTTTTGGTATGAAATAGAAGTGATCACAGAATTTGCTTGTTTTTTCTGTATCTTTTATAATTTTCGAGAAAAATGGACTTTTATGTTTTCACTCAAAATATGGGTCGGACTTTTATGTTTTCACTCAAAATATGGGTTTTTGGTATGAAATAGAAGTGATCACAGAATTCGCTTGTTTTTGCTGTATCTCTTATAATTTTCGAATAAAATGGACTTTTATGTTTTCACTCAAAATATGGGTTTTTAACATGAGATAAAAGTGATCACAGTTTTCGCTTGGTTTTGCTGTATCTTTTATAGTTTTCGAGAAAAACGGACTTTTATGTTTTCACTCAAAATATGGGTTTTTGGTATGAAATAGAAGTGATCACAGAATTCGCTTGTTTTTGCTGTATCTCTTATAGTTTTCGAGAAAACGGACTTTTATGTTTTCACTCAAAAAATACTTTTTTAGTATGAAAATCAAAGTGATCACAGATTTCGCTTGTTTTTGCTGTATCTCTTATAGTTTTCGAGAAAAGCGGACTTTTATGTTTTCACTCAAAAAATACGTTTTTAGTATAAAGTCAAAGTGATCACATATTCCGCTTTTATGTTTTCACTCAAAAAAATACGTTTTTAGTATGAAATCAAAGTGATCACAGGATTTCGCTTGTTTTGCTGTATCTCTTATAGTTTTCGAGAAAACGGACTTTTATGTTTTTCACTCAAAAAATAACGTTTTTAGTATAAAGTCAAAGTGATCACATATTCCGCTTTTATGTTTTCACTCAAAAAATACGTTTTAGTATGAAATCAAAGTGATCACAAATTTCGCTTGTTTTTGCTGTATCTTTTATAGTTTTCGAGAAAAACTTACTTTTATGTTTTCACTCAAAAAATATGTTTCTAGTATAAAATAAAAGTAATCACAGATTTCGCTTGTTTTTGCTGTATTCCTTATAGTTTTCGAGAAAAACGGACTTTTATGTTTTCACTCAAAATATACGTTTTTAGTATAAAATCAAAGTTATCACAGATTCCGGTTTTATGTTTTCACTCAAAGAATACGTTTTTAGTATGAAATCAAAGTGATTAAAGATTTCACCTGTTTTTTGCTGTATCTCTTATAGTTTTTCGAGAAAAACTGACTTTTATGTTTTCACTAAAAAAATACGTTTTTTAGTATAAAATCAAAGTTAACACAGATTTCGCTTGTTTTTGTTGTATCTCTTGTAGTTTTCGAGAAAAACGGACCTTTATGTTTTTATTCAAAAAAAAGTTTTTAGTATGAAATAAAAGTGATCACAGATTTCGCTTGTTTTTGCTGTATTCCTTATAGTTTTCGAGAAAAACGGACTTTTATGCTTTCACTGAAAGAATACGTTTTTAGTATAAAATCGACGTGATCACAGATTCCGCTTTTATGTTTTCACTCAAAGAATACGTTTTTTTTGCTGTATCTCTTATAGTTTTCGAGAAAAACGGACTTTTATGTATTCACTCAAAAAAATACGTTTTTAGTATGAAATCAAAGTTATTACAGATCTCACCTGTTTTTGCTGTACTCTTATAGTTTTCGAGAAAAACGGACTTTTATGTTTTCACTCAAAAAATACGTTTTTAGTATAAAATCGAAGTGATCTCAGATTTTCGCTTGTTTTTGCTGTTTCACTTACAGTTTTCGAGAAAAACGGAATTTTATGTTTTCACTCAAAAAATACGTTTTTAGTATAAAATCAAAGTGATTACAGATTTCGCCTGTTTTTGCTGTATCTCTATAGTTTTCGAGAAAAACGGACTTTTATGTTTTTTCACTCCAAAAAATACGTTTTTAGTATAAAATCGAAGCTGTATCTCTTGTATTTTTCGAGAAAAACGGACTTTTATATTTTTCATTCAAAAAATGCGTTTTTAGTATGAAATTAAAGTGATCACAGATTTTGCTTGCTTTTGCTGTATCTCTTATAGTTTTCGAGAAAATCGGGCTTTTATGCTTTCACTCAAAAAATTAGTTTTTAGTATGAAATCAAAGTGATCACAGATTTCGCTTGTTTTTTGTTGTATCTCTTGTAGAATTAAAAGTGATCACAGATTTCGCTTGTTTTTGTTGTATCTCTTGTAGTTTTCGAGAAAAGCAGACTTTTATGTTTTCACTCAAAAAAATACGTTTAGTATAAAATGGAAGTGATCACAGATTTTGCTTGTTTTTGCTGTATCTCTTATAGTTTTCGAGAAAACGGACTTTTATGTTTTCACTCAAAAAATAAAATACGTTTTTAGTATAAAGTCAAAGGGATGACAGATTCCGCCTTATAAGAGATACACTTACTCAAAAAATACGTTTTTAGTATAAAATCAAAATGATCACAGATTCCGCTTTTATAAGAGATACAGCAGAAACAAGCCAAATCTGTGATCACTTTGATTTCATACTAAAAACGTATTTTTTGAATAAAAACATAAAGGTCCGTTTTTCTCGAAAACTATAACGTATTTTTTGAGTGAAAACATAAAAGTCCGTTTTTTTCTCGAAAACCATAAGAGATACAGTAAAAACAGGTGAAATCTGTGATCACTTTGATTTCATACTCAAAACGTATTTTTAGAATAAAAACTTAAAGGTCCGTTTTTTTCTCGAAAACTATAAGAGAATAAAAAAACATGCGAAATCTGTGATCACTTTGATTTCATATTAAAAACTTATTTGTTTGAGTGAAAACATAAAAGCGGAATCTGTGATCACTTTGATTCCATACTAAAAACTTATTTTTTGAGTGAAAACATAAAAGTCCGGTTTCCTCGAAAACAATAAGAGATACAGCAAAAACAAGCGAAATCTGTGATCACTTTGATTTCATACTCAAAACGTATTTTTAGAATAAAAACTTAAAGGTCCGTTTTTCTCGAAAACTATAAGAGATACAGCAAAAACAAGCGAAATCTGTGATCACTTTGACTTCATACTAAAAACGTATTTTTTGAGTGAATACATAAAAGCCCCGTTTTTCTCGAAAACTATAAGAGATTGCAGCAAAAACAAGCGAATCTGTGATCACTTTGACTTCATACTAAAAACGTATTTTTTAGTGAAACATAAAAGCCCGATTTTCTCGAAAACTATAAGAGATACATAAAAAAAAGCGGAATCTGTGATCACGTCGATTTTATACTAAAAATGTATTCTTTGAGTGAAAGCATAAAAGTCCGTTTTTCTTGAAATCTATAAGAGAACAGCAAAAACAAGCGAAATCAGTGAATCACTTTGATTTCATACTAAAAACGTATTTTTTGAGTGAAAACATAAAAGCCCGATTTTCTCGAAAACTATAAGAGATACAGCAAAAAACAAGCAAAATATGTGATCCCTTTAATTTCATACTAAAAACGTATTTTTTGAGTGAAAACATAAAAGTCCGTTTGTCTCGAAAACTACAAGAGATACAGCAAAAACAAGCGAAATATGTGATCACTTCGATTTTATACTAAAAACGTATTTTTTGAGTGAAAACGTAAAAGTCCGTTTTTCTCAAAACTATTAGGAATACAGCAAAAACAAGCGAAATCTGTGATCACTTCGATTTTATACTAAAAACGTATTTTTTGAGTGAAAACATAAAAGTCTGTTTTTTCTCGAAAACTATAAGGAATACAGGAAAAACAAGCGAAATCTGTGATCACTTAGATTTTATACTTTGAACGTATTTTTTGAGTGAAAACATAAAAGTCCGTTTTTTTCAAAAACTGCAAGAGATACAGCAAAAACAAGCGAAATCTGTGATCACTTCAATTTTTTTGAGTGAAAACATAAAACTCCGCTTTTCTCGAAAACTATAAGAGAATAAAAAAACATGCGAAATCTGTGATCACTTTGATTTCATATTAAAAACTTATTTTTTGAGTGAAAACATAAAAGCGGAATCTGTGATCACTTTGACTTTATACTAAAAACGTATTTTTTGAGTGAAAACATAAAAGTCCGTTTTTCTCGAAAACTATAAGAGAACAGCAAAAACAGGCGAAATCCGTCATCACCTTTATTTCATACTAAAAAAGTATTTTTTGATTGAAAACATAAAAGTCCAAGAGATACAGCAAAAACAAGCAAAATTTGTGATCACTTGATTTCATACTAAAAAACGTATTTTTTGAGTGAAAACATAAAAGTCCGTTTTTCTCGAAAACTATAAGAGATACAGCAAAAACAGGGCGAAATCCGTAATCACTTTTATTTCATACTAAAAAAGTATTTTTTTGAGTGAAAACAATAAAGTCCGTTTTTCTCGAAAACTATAAGAGATACAGCAAAAAACAGGCGAAATCCGTAATCACTTTTATTTCATGTTAATAACCCATATTTTGAGTGAAAACATAAAAGTCCAGTTTTATCGAAAACTATAAGAGATACAGCAAAAAAACAAGCGAATTCTGTGATCTCTTCTATTTCATACACAAAAGTCCATTTTTCTCGAAAACTATAAGAGATACAGCAAAAACAAGCGAATTTTGTGATCATTTCTATTTTATACCAAAATCCCATATTTTGAGTGAAAACATAAAAGTCCGTTTTTCTCAAAAACTATAAGAGATATAGCAAAAACAAGCGAATTCTGTGATCACTTCTATTTTGAGTGAAAACATAAAAGTCCGTTTTTCTCAAAAACTATAAGAGATATAGCAAAAACAAGCGAATTCTGTGATCACTTCTATTTCATACCAAAAACCCATATTTTGAGTGAAAACATAAAAGTCCGTTTTTCTCAAAAACTCTAAGAGATATAGCAAAAACAAGCGAGTGAAAACATAAAAGTCCATTTTTATCGAAAACTATAAGAGATACAGCAAAAACAAGCGAATTCTGTGATCACTTCTATTTGATACATAAAAGTCCGTTTTTCTTGAAAACTATAAGAGATACAGCAAAAACAAGCGAATTTTGTGATCATTTCTATTTCATACCAAAATCCCATATTTTGAGTGAAAACACAAAAGTCCGTTTTTCTCGAAAACTATAAGAGATACAGCGAAAGCAAGCGTATTCTGTGATCGCTTCTATTTCATACCAAAAACCCACATACTGAGTTGAAACATAAAAGTCCGGTTTTTTCGAAAACTATAACATATACAGCAAAAAGAAGCGAATTCTGTGATCACTTCTATTTCATACCAAAAACCCATCCCATTCAAAGTCCTTTGACAAAAATATTAGTTTTGTATACAAAAATTATATTTCTCCTATAGTAGGTCCAGCCCCTAAAAGCGCTTTAACCGTATTTAAAGAGCTTTATCAATTTGTGTTAAACAAAATATTGTATAGAACAAAATTATATATGTATTTGTATTTTGAATATCTCTAAATCTTTCACACACACAGACACATACATGCAAATTACTAAATTTATAATGTTCAATGAATTTTCGAATTATTTGGGATTTTTTCTATTAAAAACATGAGAAAATTTATTTCTACAAATATTTGATCAATTAGAAAAGTTATAACATAGAAGTAGCTGGTGGAGTGTATTTAAGATTCGGCACAGCCGAATATAGCACTCTAACTAGTTTTTTCATAAATTCTCATTTTCTGGTGAAACTAGAAGATCTGTCACCAAATTAGATAATATGATCTATTTTATTTTATATCAAAATTCTATTTTTTCATAACGATATTTAGATATTATTTCACGAATACGTTAAAGCTTTGTAAAGAATTTAAAAAAAGAAATTTTTCATAGTTTGTTTAAACAACACTTACTGAACTGGTATAAATACATATGTTCTACTTGTTCCTTTAGCATTTCTTATAGAATTTCTAATAAACTCTGCTTTATAACTATAAAATTAATATAATTTTCTACTCAAAAAGTTTTCATTTTAAAGATTTTATTTAAGTTTTTGTAAGTAGCTTTTGCGCTATGTGGACAATAACTGGTAAAAACTGTAATAATATTAGAAAAGTACTATCTCTAATGACTTCTTGTTGAAGTACTTAACATCAGTTACGAAACTAAGAATGGTAGAACCAGGTAGTTATATTCGTTAACTTTAAAACTACTTTATGTTTATACACACTAGATACCGACTTAAACAAAGTAACAGTTTTCTAATAAGACTTTACGAACATGGATGTGTATATTTTTTCTTGCATGTATGTGTATATACGAGGGAAATTTGAAATGATACTTAAAAAAAGTTTCAAAAATCTATATTTTTTCAATATTTTTTTAAAAACTGTTACTTAGGCCACCCTCGTATCTGTATGGTTGTGTTAGTATATAACAAATACTCATGTATGTTTAAGATTGTTTATTTTTGTTGTTTCTATCTTTCTATCACAACGTTAAAATGTAATTTTTTCATTATTATTGTTGCTGTTGTCTGTAACAATTGTTTGTCTAATAAAGTAGTTTTTTTTTTGTTGTTGCTGTTACTACTATTGCTACTGCTGTTCTGTTCTTTGAAAAAGCATCCGCCTTTTTTCCTTTTTATTTCCTGTTGATTTTTTTTACAGTTTTTATCTATTTTTCTTTCCTCCCGCTCTTGAACATGTCTATATTCTTACCTCTTACACTTCCTTTGTATGTGTAGGTGTACAAGTTTCTAACTAAATATTACCCAGCAGCCTTAATGTTCATTGCAGGCCTTTAGAAAATTTAATAGAACGTACTATAGACAAGACAACAAGCTAT
>NC_060950.1:18495243-18497652 GCF_022045245.1 Lucilia cuprina
TCTATTCATGAACGAGTATATTGTGTACCACAACGTATAAGTGATTATTGCTCATATGATTTTGTTCATACTTCATAATAATAACACTCATACGTCTGAGTTGACTGAGTCTGAGTCTCTCAACAAAAAATAAATAAATGTTAAAGACGATTTATTTTATTACGATTGGCATTTTTTGGTTGTTGTCGTTGGAGAAAATTATGTTTTAATATTTAATGAATTGAATTTTATATGAACATTTGCTACAGACAACAAAGACACCAAAATATGTACCTAAGTCATTGCACTTGTTTAAAAAAAGAACAGTTTGCTAAGCTTTTCCACCAAAAGAAGTTAGAAAGTGTGAGATGTTAATTCTATAAAAGATGAAAATTTATGTTTTAGATAATGATAATTTGACTGACATTTAACAATGAGTATTTATGCGTTAGGTGCGTAAATAAATTTAAATTTTTCAAAAAGTGATAAGAGTGTAAAATGGAAACGTCTTTAAATATTAGTCCGATGATCATAACATCCATATATATCTATCCACCCAACTAACTAACTAACTAACTAACTAACTAACTAACTAACTAACTAAATAACTAACTAACTAAGTAACTAACTAACTAACTAACTAACTAACTAACTAACTAACTAACTATGTAACTAACTAACTAACTAACTAACTAACTAACTAACTAACTAACTAACTAGATATCAAACTAACTAGCCAACTAACTAACTAAATAACTAAACTACTTATATAAGTACTTAAAAATATGGAGTTAAAAGTTCGATACGTCCTTTTTTTGGTGCTTTCAATTGTTTTATAAAGAAAAGCTTTTTTGTGTATGTTTTAGCGCAATTCAATAAAATTTGACGCAAAACTCACAGTGAAGTACTTATATATCTGATAAGGTATAAATCATTTTTGGAATACATGAAGTAATGATGTCGGTAAGTAGTAGTCCCTAAAAACTAAGTGGTTATGTAAGTACAAGTCCTTAGCGAGTTTTTGCTGGGTATGATTCAGACATTAAAATTCGTTCATCTGAAGAGCATATAAAGTTACAGTACATGCAAAACTTTGACATTAATGCGGTCATTTGAAAAATTTTATGAGCTTTTTCACATCACATGTGAAAAAATGTATTTCTAAGAAACTGTTAAACATGTTGCAATAAAATCCGAAAATTTTAGCAATAGTTTTATTTTATGTTATTTAAATTGAAAACTAATCTTTTTATTAATATAATTAGAAAACTAATTTCTTAATTTATTTGTATAAAACCTATTAAGCACATTTTTCTTTTTAAAAAATCTCTTCAAATTAAACCTAAAAAACCAAAATGCCATTTCATTAAATATATCATTAATATAATTAATAGCATTTTCTTTTGCCAACATTTTATAGCTAATATAAATCATATCAAAATGTTACCATCTTTATGTAACACAATAGGTTTTCCTTATACAAGTTTTAAAGGTATATATGTATGTCCTATGAAACCGGCAAGGAATTTACATCAATGAAAAGGAAAATGGTTTGCCAACTGACCAAAATATGTTTTCTTTCAAATAACCAAATACTTATTTGGGTAAACATGAATGAGTAAATAATTCATTTCATCTGGTATACAAATCTTTTGACATTTATTTATTAATTAGTTGGATTTGCTACACAGGCAAACAAAGAAATATCCTTCATCAAACTGAAAGGTATAAATTCTTTGAATATAAAACACAAAAATCCTCAACTTTGATAAGCAAGTATTAATCGATTTAAAAGGAAAGCAGACATCAAGCTTAACTTTTAACATTTCATAAGGGTCAGACCAAAGGATGGCATAAAAAAATTACAATGTTTTTACTAAGAGCTAGTTATATACATATGTATATGTATGTATTTTTTAAGAAATTAATGATGAAATTGCCCTTTATTTTCTATATAAGAAACAAGATTAGAAAGATATTATTTTTTTTCTGCTGCTAAAGGAAATTTGTTGATAAGAAGGTTATATAAAAAGGAATATTTTCCTACAAAAAAAAGTAAAAAGGAATTTAATGTATCATAGATAAGAAAAGTATTAAGAATGTTAAATCTTTTGTATATTTTTGTCTTAGTTTTTGTCGTATGTGGTAAATAAGATTACGCTTTAATGGTTCAGTTGTTTATTTTTGAAAAGTGATTAATTATTAAAAAAAAAACTCAAGCAAAGAATGAAAAGGTCATTTTGTCACAAAATTTAGTTCATTCGATTACTATGGAAAAAAAAAGGTTAAAAGTATTGACTGAACATTGTTGACACCAAAAGTAAAATAAAACATTGTTTCGACTTTTCATTTTGATAAGATTACATCAAAAGTTTTGGCACCTTTGATTAATATGGATGTCAAGTTAGACAAACGTACTGAAGGACATAC
>NC_060950.1:18497752-18499537 GCF_022045245.1 Lucilia cuprina
GAAATGGGACCGAGTTTTGTTCAACCCTACATATAATACATTTGTATGTCCTTCAGAAATTTACAAAATTGGTCCAAAAAATTTGGCATTCTTATTGAACTGGAAGAAATTTTTCCATTCACTCTGTTTTACAAATACATTGTATTTATATGAAAAACATATTTTTAACTCCTTATTAGTAAGTACTTATTTAAATAGTGATTTGGAAGCAAGCGTAGTATGTACTTGCCTCTAGTGTTATTACCGTGTTAAAATGAAGAGTTAAAAGCTAATGAAAAAGTAGTGAAAAGTGGCTTTTTTTATGTAAGTTCTTGCTGCATATTTCAACTCTGAAGCTATAGAGATCAGACTTAGCACAATATTGTTTCACATTCCACAATGTTTGGCAAAAATAAGACCACGTTAAAAACTAATCTCCAAAATTCTAATTCAACTGTTAGAAATATTTCCATTCACTCTGTTTTTTCTAATACATTGTATTTATATGAAAAATATTTACACAAATTTTATGAGATTTTCTGTTTTGTGCTTTCATTTTCTCCTTTTTTCCGATGGTAAATCCCTTCTGGTTGTTTTCTGCAAAAATCTTCAATTATGCATATGATTTGTGTTTTATTTGCATAATAAATATGATGCCCTTTTCGGTGCTGCTCTCGCATTATTTGTTCTTTAAAGAATTTAACTAAAAATTATATAACTTTGAATAAATGATAAGTGGCAAATAAAAAGATGAGCATCTGTTGGCTAAAAAATTCAATAAATAAAATGTTGGCAAAGTTAATTTAAATATTCATTTTATTTATAAATGGAAATAATAAATAATATTTTTTTAGAGAAATAAAAAGAGTAAAATGAAAAAAGTATAACAATAAAGAGTAATATAAAACCTTTTTTAAATAAATATTTCAAATTACTTTGATTTTATAAAAAGTAAAATCTTTTAATATTATTGAATTAAATATTTTTATTTTCTAAATGGCCCCTTTTATTCATAACAATTTTATTAAAAAAATTGTATTAATTTTTTTTTTACTTTAATTAACTTCATATCAATAAGGCAGTTAAAACTTTACACCATAAAATCTATTTCCAGATGTTCGGTATTTTAATCCTAAATGTTAATTTAAAATTGTAAATTTTTTATTAAATTTTAAAGTATTTTAAAAACAATTACTCAATAAATGTTGGCTACTATTCCGCAGAAAAGATAGTTTCATAAAGTAAATTACAATTTTCCTATCGTCCAATATTTTATAGATAAATCCATAAATCATATTTTACATGAGGAGGAATTGCCCCTTCAAAAAAAAAAAAAAATCTTAAACAAATCAACTTTGACAAATGATTTAGTTTAACATTTTATTAATTGCTTAATTCAGGACATTGGTGGTAATCAACGTTGCTATTTTTCTAGTTTTGCTTACAAAACACTTCAAATGTCATGTACCTAAATAAAAACACAACTGCTATTTAAACAATGAAATAAGTGAAATGAGAAAAAATAAAGCAAAACTATACATCAAGCTAAATACAAGTAGAAAGGTTTGAACAGAAGTTCCCGAAAATGTATTTAAGATTGTTTGCAGCATATAATCATACCACAATTTACAGTTGCTGTAAGTTGAGAACCTCTGTTTCAATACCTCATTGTAAAATAAATAGAATGAATGGAACAAAAACCGTATTCATAGGTAAACCACAATCAGCTAAACATTGAAAGAATGAACGAAAAATGAACCACACATATTCCAACAAATAAAATGACTTTGATAATAGAACCCAATA
>NC_060950.1:18499637-18506894 GCF_022045245.1 Lucilia cuprina
TCTTATAATTACTAATAAAACGATCAAAATCTACATAAATGACTTTGAAGTAGACGTAAATTCATATACCAAAATTTATAAGGATAGGCCCATATTTACCCCTTCTCCCCTATGAGCCCTCTTGTAGAAAATCTATTTTTTTTGTCAACAATAAGTAAAAAATTTCACAATAAAACAAATTATGTGCTTTATATAAAAAAATCCACAATTTTAATATACTGACTGGTGTAGGGTATTATATGGTCGGCAATGTCCGACTATAAATTCATACTTGTTATTCACTAAAGCGGTGTTCTATCTATACTATTTAGGAATGTGTTCTTCTGAAATTTGATAACTTGACTTAAAAACACTCATATTGACATTAAGAAATGTCGGTAAGGCAAGGTCGATAAGGGAATGGATTGTACAACGCACTTGAGAAAGAATTTTTTCTTTAGAACACTATGATGGATTGTATCCAGGATACTGAAAAACTTGTTGTTTTTATATAAATGATATGAGGAATTAAAAATTAATAGCAATAATCTACTTTTTGAGTCGTACGACTTTTAAGTAAGTAGTTAACTTTTTGAAGAAAAATATATCTTATAACTTATTTTCTCTTATTTTGCACCAATGATCTCGTAAAATGAATACGGTTTCACAATTATGTTTATAACATCATTTTATTGCCTCGATACACATTATGATTGAAAGTCAAATATTATCTCTCACATCTGTCATTCAACAACCATCCTTTAAAGATTGAAATCTTATACTCAAACAGATATTTTCTTAAATTCCATCTAAGCCATACTTTATTTCATTCTCCTTCAATAAATTTCCTTCCTTTTGAATTATTAATTCATAATCATCAACGATTACGTTCATGACTACTATTTCAACTACCTAGTCCTTGAATTCAACTCCATTTACAACATATCAAATCATTCAAAATATAAAACGTGCTTATCATTAGTGATGAAAAATCACTTCAACAAAACTGCATGAACAGAAGAAGAACATGATGCAAATCATTGTCATCTCTTCTACTGCATCATCATCCTCATCGTCATGATCATATTCTTTGGCAATGCCAAAGGAAAGAAAGAGCGACAGGAGCAGCAAGTGCACACTGAATTGTATGTATTAAAGGCATCAATGTCAATATCATTTTAAGTCTCTTTAGTAAAGATAGAGGCAAGTATAGAAAAATAAGAAATAATTTTAGCATTAAGCTTTAACAACAGCAACATCTTCGTCGTCATACTCATTGATGATGTGCATCATCGGCATTGAATATTATAAATATCGACAGCTCACAGCAGTTTTTGTTAATGATCATGCTGTTGTGCTGACATTTCTGTGAAGTTGATCATCGCAAAAGATGTCGAAGACACAAAACAACTGCAACAACAGCAACGAAATTATTGAAGTCAGCAACTCCAGAAACTCTAGCAACAACACAATAACAACTCTAATAGACATATGAAGTCAGTTAGTTTTAGTTAAGGCAAACACACATCAGTCATGCCTCATGATGTTGCTTCCCATAATACCACAACGTTTTGTGTAAAGAATTCACAAGATCAGCGCTCAGGGAACACTGTTGGTTTTTTGGTATTGAAAGAAGATATAGACGACTAGTCAACATAACTAAACTGATTGCTTGCATAGTTTAGTTAAATACATACTTGTACTCTTTATTATTATTTTCGAATGAAGAACTTCATTTTTTTTTTTGAGTTTTCTGCATACAATATCCTTCCATTTGTATTTCTTTACTTTTGTTAAAGATCAGTCAGCTGTCGTTTTAATGTTGTACATACATTGTATCTTTTTGCTTTGCATGGTCGTATCAAATTGTGCATGTGTATCTTTGGGTTTAAAGACATAATTCATATTGAATTGTTAAAAAATGCAAATATTATGCACACATTTTGCTAAAATGTCGAAGATATATTTAAGGGTTGCCAGGCCTTAGCTTTTCTTTCGTGAAAGTATTATTCGCATAGGCAATTTAAATGACTAAATAACCAAACGAAAATTTAGAACTGAACTAGAACTGAAATAGAACTGAGTTAGAACTGAACTAGAACTGAACTAGAACTGAACTAGAACTGAACTAGAACTGAACTAGAACTGAACTAGAACTGAACTAGAACTGAACTAGAACTGAACTAGAACTGAACTAGAACTGAACTAGAACTGAACTAGAACTGAACTAGAACTGAACTAGAACTGAACTAGAACTGAACTAGAACTGAACTAGAACTGAACTAGAACTGAACTAGAACTGAACTAGAACTGAACTAGAACTGAACTAGAACTGAACTAGAACTGAACTAGAACTGAACTAGAACTGAACTAGAACTGAACTAGAACTGAACTAGAACTGAACTAGAACTGAACTAGAACTGAACTAGAACTGAACTAGAACTGAACTAGAACACTAGAAACTAGAACTGAACTAGAACTGAACTAGAACTGAACTAGAACTGAACTAGAACTGAACTAGAACTGAACTAGAACTGAACTAGAAATAACTGAACTAGAACTGAACTAGAACTGAACTAGAACTGAACTAGAACTGAACTAGAACTGAACTAGAACTGAACTAGAACTGAACTAGAACTGAACTAGAACTGAACTAGAACTGAACTAGAACTGAACTAGAACTGAACTAGAACTGAACTAGAACTGAACTAGAACTGAACTAGAACTGAACTAGAACTGAACTAGAACTGAACTAGAACTGAACTAGAACTGAACTAGAAACTGAACTGACTAGAACTGAACTAGAACTGAACTAGAACTGAACTAGAACTGAACTAGAACTGAACTAGAACTGAACTAGAACTGAACTAGAACTGAACTAGAACTGAACTAGAACTGAACTAGAACTGAACTAGAACTGAACTAGAACTGAACTAGAACTGAACTAGAACTGAACTAGAACTGAACTAGAACTGAACTAGAACTGAACTAGAACTGAACTAGAACTGAACTAGAACTGAACTAGAACTGAACTAGAACTGAACTAGAACTGAACTAGAACTGAACTAGAACTGAACTAGAACTGAACTAGAACTGAACTAGAACTGAACTAGAACTGAACTAGAACTGAACTAGAACTGAACTAGAACTGAACTAGAACTGAACTAGAACTGAACTAGAACTGAACTAGAACTGAACTAGAACTGAACTAGAACTGAACTAGAACTGAACTAGAACTGAACTAGAACTGAACTAGAACTGAACTAGAACTGAACTAGAACTGAACTAGAACTGAACTAGAACTGAACTAGAACTGAACTAGAACTGAACTAGAACTGAACTAGAACTGAACTAGAACTGAACTAGAACTGAACTAGAACTGAACTAGAACTGAACTAGAACTGAACTAGAACTGAACTAGAACTGAACTAGAACTGAACTAGAACTGAACTAGAACTGAACTAGAACTGAACTAGAACTGAACTAGAACTGAACTAGAACTGAACTAGAACTGAACTAGAACTGAACTAGAACTGAACTAGAACTGAACTAGAACTGAACTAGAACTGAACTAGAACTGAACTAGAAATGAACTAGAACTGAACTAGAAATGAACTAGAACTGAACTAGAACTGAATTAGAACTGAACTAGAACTGAACTAGAACTGAACTAGAACTGAACTAGAACTGAACTAGAACTGAACTAGTTCAGTTCTAGTTGAACTAGTTAAGTTCTAGTTCAGTTCTAGTTCAGTTCTAGTTCAGTTCTAGTTCAGTTCTAGTTCAGTTCTAGTTCAGTTCTAGTTCAGTTCTAGTTCAGTTCTAGTTCAGTTCTAGTTCAGTTCTAGTTCTGAACTAGAACTGAACTAAAACTGAACTAGAACTGAACTAGAATTGACTAGAACTTAACTAGAACTGAACTAGAACTAAACTGGAACTAAACTAAACTAAACTAAACTAAACTAAACTAGAACTAAACTAGAACTAGACTAGAACTGAACTAGAATAGAACTGAAATAGAACTGAACTAGAACTTAACTAGATTTGAACTTGAATTGAACAAGAACTGAACTAGTGTTTTAACTTTTATAAGTTTCCATCTGGCAACTCTGAGTATTCAGTATTTAGAAGATCACTTTAAATAGAACCTTAGTTAAGTTATTTACGACATTAATATTCCTCTTCATTCTTGTTTGACAAAAAATAGAGGAAAACGAGTTCAGTGATGTTTGTTCATGCAAGTGATCTTGTTTATTTACAACAGTATTTGTTCCTTTCTGTATAATGTTGCATGTTTCCATGTATCGGTCTAGCATATACTGTAAATTGCGTAGGTAATGTTAAACAAGTTGTAAATGATTAATTATTTTAAATGTTCGCACAGTTGATGGACATGATGTGGCCAGTTATTTTAAATTATTTTTCGTATTCTAACCATTTAAATATCTGTTACTTGGAAATGTTTCTGTGTATGTAACAGCAAAATAACTAGATCGTTAATGTTGTCTCCTTGTAGTTTTAAATAGTTGTTGTTGTTGTTCTGCGAACCATTTACAATTTTAATAAATAGGGTTAATGATGTTGTTTAACATTATAGTTTATATAAATTTCCTATTCTATTTCTGATTTGCAAATCATGATTTACTTGTGTTCATCTTAAGTTGACTTTTCTTAATAAGATTAAATTTCCAAGAGAATCATCACTGTTGTCTCTGTATATGTATAAATTCTATTTAAAGAGTTTACTGAAATACCTTAAAATCAGTTCCAAGTATTTACGCTTTATTAATCATTGCTAATAGTTTGGTTTCTTTCTTTACAAAACGTTGATTGATGATTTCATCTTTGTAAAACATCATCAAAGGATGCGATCAATCATGATTTAAATTTGTAAGAAGAATAGACTGCGCTCAATGTCAGCAGTTTAAGCAATAATTTTTCATCACACATTTGTAATATGATCTTGGGCAATGCACTGCAAAGTAATTATTAATAAGTTGGCATAGTTTGAGGGTTAAATTGGTTAAGCATATTTGTGGTTTATGTTTTTATAAAGCGAAAGAATGAATTCTTTAAATAAAGTTATATATATTAGATCTTGTTATACATTTATGGCATAATATCCCGCATTAGCTGATTTTCTTAGCAAAATTCTAGTATAACAAAATTTTGTAGCCGTCTTCATGGAACTTAATCTGGAATGTAACTTGTATTCGAGAATGAAGTCTAGAGTGTGGGCTAAATAATTTAGACAATAACTATTTTCTTGACTAGACTTTTCTGGACTATAGTCTATAATCTGGACTGTGGCCCATAGTTTTTATTCTGGGATATAGTCTATAGTCTGAACTAGTCTAAAGGCTATGGTCTGACTGTATTTTTAAGTTTATACTACGTCGGGATAAGATCGGTGTTGTTGCGGAAACAACAGATACCCCACAGACGAGTGACTGTGGGAATGAGCATTGGAAATGAATTGGTATTAATTGTATATGGTACGGGATTAATGTGGGGTATGGGGGCCCACCCGTCTACATATAATAAATGTGTCATATGTTTTTCTCTTATGAATGTATCGTATAAATGAGATGTGTGCTGGGTTGTATGATGATGGATGAAAGGTATCATATACAAATGATACCATTGAATTTTCCTTCCTTGTCCACATATGTTTAGAGTATACTCTGTTCATATCAGAATTACCACAGCATATCTCTGTGAGTAAGAATAAAGTCCTCGGTTTATTTGATGAATTCGTACTTCGATCCACCGGTTACGTCTCTAGGTGCTGCTGCGAATCAACAGAGGCCATCCCATCTGCGTGATTGTAAACGGAAGTAATGGTTTTACATCTCGGAAGTTAAGCAACGGGCAGCAATGGTCAGAGATTAGACCTTCAAGTACTCTTCTCGTGTAATTCAGCAAAGTGGTTGTACATGGACCGGCCCAATCCATGTGGAAAAATTGCCACCTGAGTTCTTTATTCAAGGGCGATTCAGGGGCAATGGTAGACCGTTGTTCAACTCTACCCAGTGGATGAAAAAGACCACAGTGAAGTAGGGCATCATGTCAGCTACTTACGTAAAGCACTTCGACATTCAGTCTGAACTATAGTCTCAGCTATATTCTCTAATATGAACATCTATGAACTATAGGTTATAGCTTGGACCGTAGTTTATAATATGAACTAAAGTCTATAATTTTGATTATAATCAATAGTCTATAATATGGAGTATAGGCATAGCCTATAGTCCTTATTATAGGCTAAAATCCAAACTTTTGCATCTATTTCATATTGTAGACTATTGATTATAATTAAAATTATAGACTCTAGTTCATATTATAAACTATGAAATATAGTTTATAGCATTGACTATAGGCAGTAATGTATAGACTATAATATATTGTTAGGACTATATTTAGTAGTCTATGCTGTAGGCAATATTATGGACTGTAGCTTAGAGTAAGAACTTCTGGACTATCAATTTTATTCGGAAATACATTGTCAGGAGTTTAGACTTTAGTCTGGGGTATGGGATTTATTTTTTTTTACATTATATAGAATATAATGTGGATTTTGTGAAAAATCATTGTATCATCGGAGTAAGCTTAGACTTTTAATATTTCAATTTGTAACAAGTTTCGATCTTGATAGTTCTGTGGTCTTAAACCATTCTCGTAAACTATCCAAGTATTTAGCAACATATTAGTATGTTATATATAACTACATACATACTTATATACATTTGTAAATTCACACAAAATTTTATTGTAATTCTTAAAACAAATTACATACATAACTTCTCGGAAGTGCTACTATATACAAACGTTTATTTGTTTACTTGTACTTTAACGCTCTCCGCTTTATTTGTAAAAAGGTGAAAGTTCAATTGTTTTCAAAACTTCTACTGAAAAAGACAATTGTCTATTGATATGAGTCACCTTAAAATGTAAAGTCACTCTTAGAGTCAACCAGCTACTTTTGTCTTAAACACATATTTAGCATAACGTTTCAACTATAAATCACGATTTATTATTATTTTTTGAGGCAGATTTTTATATCGGTTTGTTACACAAGTGCTTCTTTTTGTTGAACAAATCAGGTAAACACTTTCAATTGTGTTTTAGAGCAGATAAAAAACTAAAAAGATATTTTTTCTTAAAATCTTGACAGTATGAAACACTGCTTGAGTACTAGTAGGTAAGTATTGTACTATATATGGTTAAATATGTGCCATTGTTAAGTATCTATATGTAAAATATTCCTATAGAAATTTG
>NC_060950.1:18506994-18509736 GCF_022045245.1 Lucilia cuprina
CGCACAGAATCCTCCGTCGGTTTGTTAGACTGTAAAACACTACAATCGGTCTATCTACAATCATAGACTTCGCTATAACCCGATTTTTAGGTATGTTAATTTTGCTATTAACAAAAGTTTAGTTAACATACAAAACATTTCAGCGAGTTGGACTTTTGGTCTCTTCCCAAGAAATCAACCCCATTTTCTACTTTGTCCTCCTGACTTAATATAAAACAATTAGTAAAAATCACAATTTGATTGTGATTGCCACAGTTTAGCAAAGGTTAAATATTGGCTTTCCCAAAAAAAAAGAAATTAAAATATCAAACATAAGGGGAAATTACACACGAGTATATAATTGCGTGTAACTAAATTCTAATGATTGATCCCAGGGGTAACATAACACTTTTCAAATAAAAAAACTTGGATCCAGTTACAACAAGTCTGAAATCTCACCACCAATAAATGTTAACAATCTTATACCTAATGGAAGTATGCAATGTGAAAAACATAAAATCTTACAGTTGAAGATGAGACAATCCAATAGAAGACATAGATTCATACATTCATTAATGCATTGTACACGATTTGTGGCATAAAGTCAATGCTGCTGGCGACGATAAGGTACGAATAGAGAAACGTGTAAAAAATATTAATAGCTATAAATAGTACTAACATCTTCTGCTGCTGCTGTTTTTTCTTTACTTTAACGTAAAAAAAGTAAACACTATAAAAATAAACTGACAGTTGGTCCAGCAGGTGACCTTCACTATTGGGGTGGGTTTCCATTTGTCAGTCATTTACAAAGCGATTAAGTGAATATGTGTATATGCTGCTGTTCATATGCAAAACAACATTTTTTTTTCAAAAAGTGTTTTGTAGATAATAAAAAATCCAATATTTTATGTCTTTTCCACGGCAGTATGTCTCGTTGTTTTTGCTTGTGCCTTGACTGTTGGGCTGCATGTTGCGTGTTACACTTGTATCACTTTGGCACACACGGAGTGTGAGTGTTAAATAATTTCACGTGCGTATCTGCCGTTGTTGTCTTTTCTCAACAACAATGTACAACAGCAAAGTGACACATGCAACCAACCAACTAGATTTTATTAAAAAAATTTAATTTAATTTTTTTATTATTATTAAAACCCATGCATTTTAGAGTTATATTTTTGGAAAAAGACTCGAGTCTAAATATATATAAAGAGTTGGTTGTTGTTTTCATTATTGAATGACAATTCCTTAACGGGGGAACATTGCTGTTAAATAACATTGCGTGTTTATCTAGTTTTGTATTTTCGGATTTTTAGAGAAAAAAGTTAAAAGGCGTTAAATAGGCATTTAAACTGGAATTAAATGAAGTTAATTTTTTTTTCGTTTTTAATTTCTGACTCTCAAAATCTTTTGGATTTTTATTTATTTATTTCAGCTTGATATGAATGACACACGCAATGTCAATGATATTTTTAAATTTTATGGTCGATTTAGTTTTTAATTGATGTAAGTTATTATTATTGTATTTTAAACAGAAAGGAGGGATTTTTTTAAAGGCAACTTTCAAAAGTTTTTATTATATTTATATGAACTATATTATTTAGTTACTAATAATAAGTTGCACTCATACTTATACATACATAGATTCTGTAAACTCTGTTCGTCTACTTGCATGTGTTTGCACTTAGGCCTGCACTTTTACTTAATTATCTAGTAGCTCAAGTTCTATAAACGAATTTTTTAACTTTTTAACTAGTCTATTATATGGTCTGCTTGCTGGTCCAGAATATAGATTAGTCCATAAGCTGGTCCATAAAATAGTAATTAGTACACGCATTAATGAATTGGTCTGTAAATTATTTCACAGACCGCTACTTAATTGGTCTATATTCGGGTGCTTGTAATGTACCTATACTGGTCTATATACTGCCCTATAGATTTGTCTGGTTTACAAAGTATTTTTTAGTAAAATTTATATATATTGACCCATGTATTGGAAAATTGAGTACTTTGGGTATATATGTAACCTTAATAGATTTATCTATTGACCGATCTTTAGACGAGTCTATAGATAAGTCCATAGAGTGATCTACAGACTTGTCATGTATTTAATAAACATGTCTTAAGGATGATTTTTGAATATGTCTGTAGAATGATATGTAGACTTGCCTCTAGACGAGTGTAAAGACTGAACTATAAACTGAACTGAACTATAAATCTATGTACTGATCTATAAACATTAGAGTGCTCCAAGCTTGTATGAAGAAAAAAATTTATCCTACAGGCCGTCCCATCCCCTAGAATTGTTCTATGGGTTATAAAAATAAGTCGCGCAAAAAATTAGGTCAATAGGACTGGTTGAAAAATGTAAAAGTTATTAAAAATTCCCCATGCCATTATCGTGTCTCAGACCACTTTAATTCGAAATGTGATAAAAAAATAAACACATTTTTGAAAATACTCTAATAAAACAATTGTATTACTTAAAATACATCTGTAGTTACTTGAATATGAGTTTTTGTCCTTATAGAATAACGTAAACTTGTTCTCAGCTATGGTCGAAAAATTTGATATTTTTAACGGTCGTTTCAAAATTTAAATTTTAGTTTTTTTTGATACTTTGTTAAACAAATTTCAATATTTTTGGGAGAACTCATAGGGATTTATGGACAACAGATTAGGGAATAAAACAGTAATTTCGAGAAAAACACATTTTTATGTACTAACTAACTACTAACTAACTAACTAACTAACTAACTAACTAAC
>NC_060950.1:18509836-18511044 GCF_022045245.1 Lucilia cuprina
TTTATATTTTGCTTATAAAAACCAAAATTGACAAAGCGGGCTTCATACATACTATATAGCCGTCCCTTTTTGAAGGGATTATTCTAACTCCAATTGTAAACAAATATAATAAATAACCATAATATATATTCCATGCTTCTTAAACTAGACTTTTTGTCGAACCACTGTGCGCTTGCGAAAAATTTCACACAAAGTTTTTTTATAATTTCTTGTAAAACTTCAAGTACCTATTTATTAAATGAAATATTAGTTGTCATTAAAAAAAATAAAACAACTTTTAACCCTAACATAAACACTTTAAAAAGGACTAAAATAACAACAACATACGTCTACAATGACATTAATAAACTGTCAAGAGCATGATAATGTAGAAAAAGTAAGTTTTTTTTTTTACTTAGTGCATACAAAATTTGTCACACGTTATAAACTCATACATCTAGTTTAGGTCTTTTACTTTTTTTATCAAAAGAAAAAAAAATGTTCCAAAAATAAATATTTGTTATAAAAAAATTGATACCCGTGGTATGGACGAAGAAAAACCCTTCAATATAACATTTTGCAACAGAGAATAAACAAAAAACAAATTAAAGAAAAATTGATACAGACGCAGGCGAACAGGGTGTTGTATTGAGATATGTAACTGCCAAAAAACTTATTACTAAGTAGTATATATTTTACAAAACAAAATTGTATCACATACTGTAACACCCTTTATAAGAGATGGCAACAGTATCAGAGTACAAAACAAGGACACGAAAATAACAACAGCTTACAACACCATTAACACTGTTGCTAATTAAAATAAATGATCGAACGTTGACAAAGGATACACATAAATAAAGACACAATATCAAACCCTTGCGAAAAAAAAGAAACAGTGATAAAAAATCTATTCTCCCTAAAACAAACAACCCTTGTGAAAATTACCCAAAAAAAGTTTAGTCTAGTTTGAATGCTAAAAAAAGAAAGAAGGAATCGTGTGAATCTTGTAAACATTTTATAGAAACAAATTATTGACTTAGGACGTGGGATGTTAATGTCCTACTCTATATATACAACAACATTTAAACAAAATCGCCCTCCTTTAAAACATATAAAACTTAAACAGGAAACTAAGTAAATTTCCATACAAATTCCATTTCATCATTGATTTTTCTTTATTTAAAAAACAAGTTTTTTAACGATCAAAATCTATTGATACCTTTTGT
>NC_060950.1:18511144-18512402 GCF_022045245.1 Lucilia cuprina
ATAGTCAAGACTATAGGCTACTCTATAGTCAATACTAAAGACAACCATATAGTCAATACTATAGACTACTCTATAGTCAATACTATAGACTCCTCTATAGTTAAGGATATAGGCTACTCTATAGTTAGGATTATAGACTACTCTATAGTTAAGACTATAGACTACTCTGTAGTCAATTACACATGCTTCTATTATTTTACTTCTTAAAAAAATTGGCAAATCTATTAAGAATTTAAATGTTTTCTTTAACGATATATTATAAAGATTTTCCACTAGCTTTTATCTTTTTTTTTAACACAAGAAATTATTTTTTTACCACCAAAAACTTTTATCGCTTTTAACTTGGTTGTCTGCATTTGCCTTTATGTGCGTCTGTGTCTCTGACAAGTGCAGAAAATGTTCGAAAACTAAACATATTTTTCTTATATTCGAAAGATTATGGTTAAAAGAAAATATTGTATTTTGCATGGATTTTTATTATAGAGTTTTTTTTGGGTTGAAAGAAAACTTTTCTAAAGATTATGTTTATTATTTTTGTTTTTCGCATCCGACGCGTCGATTTTCTTGTTACAATCATTTGAACAGTAGTAGTTTATGACACTTTAGTTAAAGTAAAAAAAAACATATTTTTGTTATAAAAATGTCAAAAGTTTGTGGCGTTTTATTGTTATTTTATATATGTTTTATGCTGTCTTTAGTGTTTAAGTTTTATCCTGTTGTTTATTTTTATGATTTATCGGATAACAATTTAAAAAGTAACAATAATGTTTTTATGCATCATTTGATTTTTATTCTATTTAGGAAGAAGTGATAATATTAAAAGGGAATATCATAGATAGGGATCCAGTTTATTCTAGGAAAATATATACTGAGTGGTTGATTAGGTAAACATTTCCTCTCTTAAAGAGTTGAATAACTCTTGTCCCTATCCAGACAAGAGTAAAGTTGATCGATTTAAGTCTCTAACTAGAGTAGAGTTGATCATCTATAGTCTCTGACTAGAAAATATTAAGTCTTTGACAAGAATCAACTCTAGTCTTCATCTAAAGTAGACTTTTGTCAAACCAGAACCGATTGATGAGATCTAGCTTAGGGTAGAGTTTGATCAACTTAAGAGTCTGACTTGAATTAAGTTGATTTATCTTTAGTATCTGACTAGAGCAAAGTTAATTAACTTTAGTATCTGAATAGAATAAAGTTAATCAACTCTTATCTCCGACTGGATTGATTTAACTAGTGTAGAATTGATTAAATGGGT
>NC_060950.1:18512502-18514017 GCF_022045245.1 Lucilia cuprina
TAATTATCGTTTTAACAGCATTCAACCAACCACCCAAAAGCGATTTACAGCAAAAAGTGACAAATTCACATACAACACTTTCACTTTTTTTGGTGGGAGGGGGAGGTGGATAGCGGTGAAGGAGTCATCATTATATTATGATCTGTTTATCATCTGTGTTTAAATAACATCATAAAACTAATTTAGACATTTATTATTATTTCATCTATTTACGCATAAATGTTGGCGATAATAAAAATGTTGGCGATAATAAAAATGTTGACTTTCGCCTGCTATAGATATTGTATGTTGTTGTAATTATAGTTGCATATAATATTTTGCTGAAAGTGCAGTATGTTTTACTAAACAGTTTTTTTTTCTTTCGTTATAATAGTAGAGACAACCGAATATTCGGTTAGGCAGTTTTTTGACATAAATAAAAATAATTTCTTTTTCCATAATACATATGTAAGTAATTTAATTTTAATTTGACTATTTGTTGCATATTTGTATATCCGTAAAATATTTACATTAAATTTATTATTGCAAAAAGTTATAAAAAATTTGTTTGTAACTTTAAACTTTTAATACTTAAACGCCTTCGGTTGTATTAAAAATACATGCTGCTGTATTCGGTCTTTCCATCCATTCATTCATCTGTCTGCTGTAATGACAAACAAGCAAATAAATATTATGTTTGCAACATTGATCAAAATACATTTCATTTTTTATTTCGGTTATTGTTATTTGTTTTTTTTTTTTGCTCAGTACTCGTTCATTGTAAAAATATTTCAATAAAGTGGCGCCTAAAGCAATTTCAACAACATCCAGCACAACATGCAACACAAAATGCAGTCTTTGCAGTTGCACAGCATTTGGCTTTAAACGAGTTAGGGCAGTTTTAATTGAAACTTGTTGAAATAATAAACCCATGCGAAAAATAAAATATCCACACAAATGCAACGCTAACAAACAACTAAGAGAGTTTTAATTGTTTTTAGACAATTCATTTGTTAAGATTAGTTTATTAGTGTTGTCTTCAAGTTTAAACTATTTAGTAATAAAATTTACTAAATAATTAAATGATTGTATAATTTTCATAATAATTATTTGCTGTTAAAGATCGTTAAGTGAATATTTTGAAAGTGATCTTTAAAAATGTATAAAACGCGTATTGGTAGGCTGATTGAATGGATATATTTACTGAATGTTATTGCAAAGAATTTTTTAAACAATATTAGTCTGGTATGCAATATCCGAAATAATATCACTCTCAATATATTTTGAAAGACGGACAATTGCAATTAAAGTTCATCTTAATCCGCACGTGCAGTTTAAGGCCGTATTTGGAGCTTATTAGGCTCTTCCCCTTAGATATTACGACATCTTCTGAATAGTTGACAGGTCTACGTCCTTACTCAGTCTCTACGAGGTTAGGTATCGTGGCTACATACAGTAAAGGTGTCAAAGTGACACCATGTGCTGTACCGCGAAATACTATTTTCGTAATAGTTATATCGTTGATACCGCAGCTTA
>NC_060950.1:18514117-18517149 GCF_022045245.1 Lucilia cuprina
CAAATAACTGTTCACTCCTTTTAAATAAAGCCCCATTTGGAATAGAAACGTTGTAGGTGTGAGAATGTTTTCTCAACGGTAACTTGATATCAATTTCTATATAATAGACGAACAGACAGTTAAGCAGGCAGGCAAACGGACAGACTGATAAGTACATTTGTATGTGCACCATACATACATATGCAATACCAAGTTATATTTACAAGGATTGAGATACACTCTTGTATCTGTATGTAATTGTAGCTATAGACACAATGTATGCAATGTTTACTATTTTATGGATGAAATGAGAAAAATAACTGCAATAGCAACAAAATATAAAAAAGTAGAAATCATTTGCCAACCATAGTTATTTCATGTGTGTTTGTGATGTTAAATATATAAACATTAACCCAAAAACTACAACATTTGGGTCAGTTTAAGGCAATGATATTATACCCTACATCAGATAAATTAAACAATAGAGGTAGGTTGGAGTAAATAACAGAAGACTTCAGTATTGTAATAACTTTTTGTGAATGGAATTTTCGAAATAATGATCAAAAAGGAAAAATTATCCGAAACAGAAAATCTGCTTACAGGAAAGTTTTAATAATTTTACATATATATTAACTTACGATCGTTTTTACTGTACATGCCGAATACTGACATAAATTAAAACATAAATAATTATATCATTACTGCAATATTTGGTAACTGTCCCGAAAAAGGATGACTGATCCTATATAAGATTACAATTAGACAATTAACGCATTGTATATACTCTATTAATTGGGATGTTCCAATGTATAGAATCGAATAAAATGTATAGAGTATTCATTATAGTTTACTTAGTGACAATATAGTAAAGCTTCAAAATTGTATAAAAAAGGATGCAGTCCTTGTTAAAATGCCGGGGTGCTCAATGTACATAGTACATTTGCTTGTGTTTATTCTAGTGTATATTTGTGCTGATTTTATTTAGCAAATATTGTAGCTGTCAATTTGAATTGTAAATGTATGTATGTGTGTACGTATCTTTATGTGTGTTCTCATTTACAACATTATATTTGCCTTCATTCAGCCATATATGTAGATAGATAGACAGACAGACAATCAGCCAACAAAAGTTTTTAAACAAAAGGATTGATATTGCAATTAGTTTGGCATATTAAATTTCATAAATATACACAAATATTGAATTGAACAACAAATGTAATTAAAATGTTTTAGGAATGTCATTTAATGGCAAATCATTCATATGTATATATGTTTATGTAATATTATGTTATTATGGTGGGAATCTTTAAGTATTTAGGAAAAATTAAGTTAATACAAATGAATGTTTGTTAATTAGTAAAAATATATTTTACGCTTTTGAAAATTGGTGTGAGTTTTGCTTTTGTGTATTTTGGTTTTTCTACCCTACACCCCTATAGTATGAAGGGTATATTGGGTTTGTGCTGATGTTTGTAACACCCAAAAATATTGGTCCTACAATCTTCTTAAAGTATACCAATCGGTCCTGAATCACTTAGCTATGTCCGTCTGTCCGTCTGTCTGAAAATTGCTGTGAGTTTTTCTTTTGTGTATTTTGGTTTTTCTACCCTACACCCCTATAGTATGAAGAGTATATTGGGTTTGTGCTGATGTTTGTAACACCCAAAAATATTGGTCGCAATTTCAAAATAATATGATGAAATTTTAAAAATACTCTTGTTTTGCTCCAAGGACAAAAGCTATTGGAAATAATACAACCGTACCCTCCGAATAATGCCTTTGAGCTTACAATTAAGTTAAATGTTCTATTAAGTCAATAAAAGTCGATAGAAGTTAGTTTTATAAAACTTTAAATGACTCCGATTTTTGTAATGATCGGTCCTCATACGGCTCTAGCCCCCTTATAAACTCCCCTTCATACAATGACTTGAAGGTCAAAATTCACTTACAAACACTTTGAAGTAGACGTAAATTCCTCTACCAAAATTTTTAAACAAGTTTTTACTGGGCATTCTTAACTTAAGGGAATACACGATCGGATATAATTTATAGCTAATTATGATTTATTACATGATACCTACATCTATGTAATAATTTTAAACTTTGTGAAAACCCTGGTAAAGTCATACACAGAAATCTAACTACTTAAGTATGTGCATTTTGTACTCATTATCAAAAAAGAGTATTGATTTTGTTATTCCGTTATTTAATATATCACAATTGTGATCTGTTTGTAGTAAAATATTTAGTTTTAATTAAACAGCCTTGTATCTTAAAATAGTTTAGCCAGTTATTTTATAATTACATGTTTTGAAAACTAGACAATAAGTGACATTTACCTTCAAAAAAATGCATAAAAAACACACATTTCTTCAAAAAAATGCTTTACTATCTTAATAATCACAAGCGATGCTTACTATGCGGTTCTCAAAAAAGCATATGCCTACATTAGAAGACAACCACTTCCACGTTGTTGTTGTTTTTTAGTGTTCATTGAAAGAACTTAAGTAAACTTTTAGTAACGGCAAAGCACGTCTTTTATTTAACGTTGGCGTATTAATAAAAGTCGTACTTTTATGTCGACAGAAAACATCATTTTCTACTAAAAAACTAAAATTTTTATAAAAAATAAAAATTTTGTTAAAAAATGAAATTTTTAATAAAAAATGAAATTTTTATTAAAAAATGAAATTTTTTTAAAAAATTAAATTTTTATTAAAAAATGAAATTTTTATTAGAAAATTAAATTTTTATTAAAAAATTAAATTTTTATTAAAAAATTAAATTTTTATTAGAAAATGAAATTTTTATTAAAAAATTAAATTTTTAATTAGAAAATTAAATTTTTATTAAAAAATGAAACTTTTATTAAATAAATAAATTTTTATTAAAAATGAATTTTTATTAAAAAAAATGAAATTTTTATTAAAAAATTAAATTTTTATTAAAAATTCCATTTTTTAATAAGGGAAGATATAGATGAGACAATGAAACTTTTATATACTCTTAGTTACCACCTTGTATATTGGTTAACATATATAGTTATTACAACT
>NC_060950.1:18517249-18520667 GCF_022045245.1 Lucilia cuprina
AACTAGAACTGAACTAGAACTGAACTAGAACTGAACTAGAACTGAACTAGAACTGAACTAGAACTGAACTAGAACTGAACCAGAACTGAACTAGAACTAGAACTGAACCAGAACTGAACTAAATTTCCCTTTTGATAACTTCATTACTTAAATATTCATTACAACGTACATATTCTTTATAATAGTTTTTCTGCAGCAAATATTATTCTATTTCGCATTTAAAACTATGTATTTGCTCACAGGTATTAAACGATTTCGTACTTTGAATACAAATTTGGAATTGTGTAAAAAAAGTTGTTTTGCAAACCATTCTTAAATTTGTTACATTTTTTGAAATAAGTTGAATTTTTTAAAATTCTTGTTACCTTAGTGATTACAATTATTTTAATATTACTTGTTTTGCAACAAAAATTCGTATGTTTTCTTCTGTTCTCGAAAATATATTGAATCTCAGATGCATAGGTATTAATTACATGTAAAATGTAGTTTTTCCTTGATGCTGCGGTTGGTATTGGTAATTGTGTTTTATGTATTTTTTTCTTAATCCATACTAATTACTCTGGTAATTAAACTGATTTTTAAACAGAGTATCAGACATTTATTTTTAAGAAGCATAATAAAGAACTTCACGGTATTAAATGCGTACAATGTAACAAAATAAGAAATTAATTATTACAGATTAAAATTGAATAAAAAATGAATGAAAATCCTTGGTGAATAATTAAAAAAATTGTATATTTATAGTATGAAAAAATCACTTTGCGTTTAATTGTTATAAAATAATTTAAGGGACTGAAATGTATATGTTTTAAATTATAACAACAAACTTATTTATGCGAGGGCTATGGTAAGACTTATGTACTGAACTTACCGCCCATTAAGTCAGTTATTTGCAATATTTTTAATAACTAAAAAAATAGTTGATACAAAATGTTTGTTTTTTACAACAAATGAAGCTGATTTTATGTATAAAATGCATAGATTTAACTTAAACAATATTAATATATAAAATCAATCCACTCACTCCTACTACCGCAATACACTGTTAAAACAAATATAAAAATATTTTTTTATTCTACACCAGTTTCTTCCTTTTTTTATTTGGTTAACACAATAATATTTTATGGCCTATTGAAACATATGCTACCCAGATCAATTGGCAATAGAATATGTATATAACCGAAAAGTATAAAAGAAAATCCCCATTGTCATCAATTGGATTTAGTCAAATCTTATAAATAAAATCATATAAAAAATAAATATGCCAGCAAATCTTATTATTAAAATGTAATTTTTGTTTTGGCAATCCCGAAAAAAATATTATTTGCAAATATTTTCAACATCTTAAGATGCTGTGCTATCCAGGAACATAAACATCCCTTATGATGACGGTTAAATGGTACAAGAATTGCATACCAAATAGAGAATAAACATTCACATATTTATGTTTACAATTTGAGTTTTTTTCTGCGTTTCAATCTCTACCGTACTATGACCGTATAAAAAGTAGGTCAAATATTTCAAAACTTTTATTTGTTCAAAGTTTTTTCTTAGCTTTTTATATGAACAATAAGTATGTTTCCTTGTTATAAAGATTAACAGTAAATGTTCTTATTTTGGCAATTCCCAATTGATAAATTTAATTTAAAGTTTTACGATTTTTTTTTCATTTCCTTTGACTTTTTAGTCTTTTTATGAATACAATGTAACGTTTTTCTTTCTATTCTTCCTGTTGCCAACTTTTATTTAAATTTTTTATTGCATTTGAAAAAAAAGAAAAAATAGCATAACAAAGCATGGAACATCACGTAACATTTAATCAGAGATTTCATTATTGTTTGAAGGAAACTTTGCATTTCAAGTATTTAAAATATCACAGTTTATTCTGATTATTAAATAGTTAATTTCTGTTTGAATTGCAATAAGAATTCAAGACCCTGGAGAGATGTTTCCCATGCTAAAGTGCTATTTTTTAAAAGATATAAGTATTATATACATATGAAGGATAAATGTCATGTCCTTTAAATTTAAAGCGAATTACGAAAGGTGACGTTAAATGTAACATATCAGCGGCTACGTTTAAGCCGGCTTAGCTTTTGAGCCGAAAGAAGACGACGGCGGCGCGGCTTGAAAAATATTGCCGGCGGCCAGCCGCCGCCGATTTGAACCGTTTCGGCTTGTATCTCTGTTATGTGGTGCTACAGTTAGACCCCATGTCGAATCATACCAAGGACTAGCCGATGACTGAAATGACATACCCAGTTTATAGTCGCAAAAGACTAGAGGTTGTCATGACTGTTTACATGTGTCAATTCTGTAATTTTAGATAAAATGCTGAAACATTTAAACTACGATATTTTGTAGTTCCACTAATGATCTAGATATGACCGTGCATTCTGTCTGTTGAAATCACACAGAGGGAGCTAAAATTTCGCATAAACATTCTGTACTAATAAGCTTTGTTTGACGAATTCACCTAACCTATACCAGTGGTGTCCCAAACTAAAATTATTTCAAAATTATATCAACGCTCATAACTTGATCGGACAAATATTGACCCAACTCCCCATTAGGGGTCTGCTTCAGAAAATTCGAAACTTTTCTAAAAGATTGAGCGACAATATACGAAAACTAAAGATTTTGAAAATCGGGAGAGAATGGTACCCTATCCGCGACTCTTCTAAATGAGTCATTTATGAGACCCACTTCTGATCAATTATGGCTCATTTTTCAAACTTTTTTGAGTCATTAATGAGCCATGTAACTGGTACTTTTTGAGCTATTTCGGAATCATTTTATAGTCATTTTTGAGTCTTTTCTAAGTAATTTTTATGTTTGTTACATACAAATACAATACAACAGAAAAGAGTTTTTGATCTTTCGACTGCGCGAAATTAATCTACAAACTAAATTTTAAAGCAATTATATTTCAAACACCTGGATGACCTATTTATGATTGGTATACATTTTGTTATTGTTTTTGTTTTTCAAATAAATCAGATTTTAAAAATTAGTTCGAATTATTTAGACTTAGTTTAGTGATTAGTCGACCGCAGAAGATAATAAAACATATAAAATTATTATAATTAAAGAATGATATAATTTCAATTTCCTTGATAGAGAATTGACTTTATAACTTCCACACAAATTAAAATACTTATACGTTTAATTTTATAAACGAAATGAGAATTTTATCAACTCATTTTAGGCCACACAAAATGTTTGGCTAACTCTTCCAAAAGTGTATTTTCTGAGCCCCATTTCTAATCAGTTTCGGGTCATTTTTGAATCGTTTTTTGTGACAATTTTAAGTGCAGGTTTAGCAATTTAATTACAAACAAAAACAATTACATAAGGAACAACTTTAGATCTTCCAAATGCTTGAAATATGACCACAAAATAAGTTTTTAAAACCATC
>NC_060950.1:18520767-18521885 GCF_022045245.1 Lucilia cuprina
TAAAATAGTAAATGGAAATGTGTTGCATCTTAAAAGCATTTGATTTAAATGGGTTGATGTCTCTTAACGGCAAAATGTCCATTTGTTTAGTTTTATTTTTCTATTTAACAAAATGGGCACAAATGAAAGAAAAAGTTAAAAAACTGAATTAATTTGTAATAAATTTAAATTATGCAAGTTAAATTGTTTCTTAAAATTTTCACATTTATTTAAGTATTTAAGAAAATTTCTTGATTTATATAACTTACACATCAGTTTAATCTTTTAACATTTGTAGTATGTGTTCACTCACATTAACCCTTTTTTTTTTGTTTGTGATAATTTTTGTCTCTCATTCTGGCTTATTATTGTTAAGTGTCTTATCTGCTGCTAAAATAATTTCTTAAAAGGTGACATTCTTCATACCTCATGGGCAATTACAATACCTTTAACACTTGCCATCACATAAGTCATACAATATAAAACGTGCACGTATGCCACACTGCAACGAGTTGCTTGCAACAACGCTATATTAAATCTTCTTCTCTTTTTGTGTATGTGTATGTGTGTGTATGCTGCTGCATCTGCTTGCAGTAAAAATTCCTCTTTACGCACTAAATACGACACAAGCAATCCTAAGAAGCGGACAATGTGAGTACTTTTTCAAGTTCACACAATTATAATATATTGTCACAAAAAATGTACATAAATAGGGATGAAATATTGGTAAAAAAGGTACTTTTTCTTTAGTATTTTTTAATTTTTCTTTTAAATATGATTTTATGATCATTTAACATATGAAATCCTATCTATAAAATTTTTCACAAAATATTTAATTCAAAATAATCCCAACAATAGTAATATTTTACATCAATTTAGTACAATTTTTAATGCCCTTAACTCATCTCTATTATAACTAAACCAACGTTTATACATATCTTTCATAAGAATCTTAAAATTATCTTAAGCAAGGTTGCACAGCAATTAATCTTAAGATCTACACTACTGATGCCAATGAATTTATGGTTCACAACAAAAAGGGGTTTTTCTTTTAGACGCACAAGACTAAATAATGTTAGGAGATATGCCTAAAACGACAATTTCAACGATAATGATATTTATTTACTTCGCGGGACAAA
>NC_060950.1:18521985-18527313 GCF_022045245.1 Lucilia cuprina
TATCTATCTATCTATCTATCTATCTATCTATCTATCTATCTATCTATCTATCTATCTATCTATCTATCTATCTATCTATCTATCTATCTATCTATATATCTATATATTCTGCGTAATTATATCAAACAAAAATGTAGCAATATGTATATTTTATCTTTTCATAATATTAAGTAATTATCCTTTCTCTATTACTCATTTCATTCCGCAATTTCACACTTACATCTTCTGATTCTGTATAATTTGCTTACGCTCTAGAGTTAATGAGATGTTAATCAATACTATGAAGAAAATTAATTATATGTACTACATACGTATACAGTTAATTAAAAATTATGTATATACGTTTTCTTCATTACCTTATAAGAATTTTTATTTTTTTGCTGATATATTACTTTATGCACATGTAATTACAGGTGCCAGTATTAAGTAAAAACTATAAAAAAATATATACTGAAAATATTTCCTCACGTATTTACTGAACTGTGAAGTATGTTTAAAGAAGAATATTTTGTTAAATACCACAGACAGATAGTTTTAATTCTGCCATTTTTCCAGGCAGTTAATTTGCACAAGGACACGTTGCTCCGGTGAGCATAGTGTGAAAATAAAGACAGAAGTGGTAAAGAATAACATTTTATCAATCTACAGTTACAATCTGCAAAAGTAAAATATAAATATTAATATATAGTTTCCTTTTTTAAAAGATCAATAAGATATAAGTAAACAAAATAAAGTTTGTGAAATTTTAATTTTTTTCAATTCATTATTTTTACACCCTGCTAAGACTATAAAATAAATTAATAACCTCTATGATTATGTACATAATTATATTAGTAATAATGGAAAAAAAGAAGGAAATATTTCCTGTTATTAAAAAAAAGTTTTCTTTATGATAGTTTTACAATAACTCTTTATTGATTTTTTCAATAAATATATTCCCGAAAAAAACATCTGTTCCTCCACATTCATATACTTGTTATATATTGCAAAGAAAGAAAGAAATTTTAACTATTGTTAAAGAAAGTAGTTTATAAAAAAGCCATTTATTTCACGTGACCATAAAAAGCCTAAAAATGCCCTTCATTTAGATTACCCCTTTTTAAGGAGATTTCTTTTTAGCGAACAATGGATTTTTTTATAGACTGCCCGTAAAATCTTAAAGAAAAACTAAAAGGTTTATAGTTTTTCTATAAATTGTAAACAATACAATTGCTTTGATAGAAATAATTTCTATTGTTTGCAACACAAGTGTCTTTTATTACTTGCTGATTTTTTTTATCAAAAACATATAAAAGGAAAACTATGAAGAATTTTAACAAAATGTCAAATGATTATTTTAAATTTGTAATAAGACAAACAAAATATATTAAGAGGTTGACCCCAAAAAAGATACAAACATATGCAAGAAATGAAAATAATGTTTAATCAGTTTTAATATTAAATTTCAAAGTCATGTCAAAAACGGCAAAAACATAAGATTCGACTTACTTAAGAAGAACCTAGTTCTTTATCTCCCCTCCCGTTTGAACTATATCGTGCTTTGAAAAATCAGATAAACTTAGCCTTCCACCAAAAATTCCACATTCTGGCTAAACTAGAAAACCTAGAGCTTAATCTGCGATTACTTTTATTTCCCACTAAAAATCGATTTTTGAGTGAAAACATAAAAGTCAATTTTCTGGCTAAACTAGAGGCCCTAGGACAAAAACAATTAAAATCTGTGATCACTTCTATTTTCTACTAAAAATCAATTAGTTTCTGGCTAAACTAAAGGCCCTAGGGCAAAAGCAATTAAAATCTGTGATCACTTTCATGTCCCACTAAAAATAATTTTTTGAGTGAAAACATAAAAGTCCATTTTCTGGCTAAACTAGAGGCCCTAGAGCAAAAACAATTAAAATCGGGGATCACTTTTTTCCACTAAAAATGAATTCTTGAGTAGAAACATAAAAGTCCATTTTCTGGCTAAACTAGAGGCCCTAGGGCAAAAACAATTTTTTGTTTTTTTCCTAGGGCCTCTAGTTTAGACAGAAAATGAATTTTTACGTTTCCATTCAAAAATCCACTTTTAGATGAAAATAAAAGTGATCATCGATTTTATTTGTTTTTGTCCTAGAGCCTTAAGTTTAGCCAATTAAACAATTAAAATCGGTGATCACTTTTATTTACCACTAAAAATGGATTTTTGAGTGAAACATAAAAGTCCATTTTCTGGCTTAACTAGAGGCCCTAGGGCAAAAAAAATTAAAATATCTGATCACTTTTATTTCCCACTAAAAAGCAATTTTTGTGTGAAAATATAAAAGTCCATTTTCTGGCTAAACTAGAGGCCCTAGGGCAAAAACAATTAAAATCTCCCACTAAAAATGGATTTTTGAGTGGAAACATGAAAGTCCATTTTCTGGCTAAACTAGAGGCCCTAGGGTAAAAACAATTAAAATCGGTGATCACTTTTACTTTCAACTAAAAATGGATTTTTGAGTGGAAACATAAAAGTCACTAAAAGTCGATTTTTGAGTGAAAACATAAACTAAAGGCTCTAGGACAAAAACAAATAAAATCGGTGATCACTTTTGTTTTCAACTGAAAATGGATTTTTGAGTGGAAACATAAAAGTTAATTTTCTGTCTAAACCGAGGCCCTAGGACAAAAACAATTAAAATCGCTGATTACTTTTATTTTTCACTAAAAATGGATTTTTGAGTGAAAACATAAAAGTCCATTTTCTGGCTAAACTAGAGGCCCTAGGGCAAAAACAATTAAAATCTGTGATCACTTTTATCTCCCACTAAAAATCGATTTTTGAGTGAAAACATAAAAGTCCATTTTCAGGCTAAACTAGAGGCCGTAGGGGAAAAACAATTAAAACTCAAAAAACCATTTTTATTATCCACTAAAAATGGTTTTTTGAGTGGAAACATAAAAGTCCATTTTCTGGATAAACTAGAGGCTATAGGGCAAAAACAATTAAAATCTGTGATCACTTTTATCTCCCACTAAAAATCGATTTTTGAGTGAAAACATAAAAGTCCATTTTCTGGCTAAACTAGAGGCCGTAGGGAAAAAACAATTAAAATCGGTGATCACTTTTATTATCCACTAAAAGTCGATTTTTGAGTGAAAACATAAAGAGGAGGAAAATGTTTAGAAGGTGTCTGGTAACAAGTAATTTAAATAATTTCTTTTTCTTATTTTAATTAATTTTTTTTTATAACAATGACATGTCTATCTGTAAATATTCATGTATTCATGCCCGTTGGCTCATGCCAACAATAAGAAAAATCCTAATAAAGCATGAACATAGATATATTGTTGTCCTAAAAACAGGAAAACAGCGACAACAAACAAACAAGCCATCTAACAAATCCCTACCTTTAACGGAAGATGCATTTATTATATTGTGACACATGAAGAAATTACGTTTCCAGAGACAAGTAGCAGGCACCAGGCATCACTTCAAAAACCAATTTTCATTTGTTTATACAAACATCAGTAACAGCAGCAAATTGCATGCAATTTATACGTGAACAAGTAAGAACACACAGACAAGCAAACTACGAAACAAGTACAAGTACATTAAGATGGAGAAAAGGCAAAAAAAAAAAAAACACAAATAAAAGAGTCAAAAGAATCGTTATAAAAAAAGTGTGAAGGAATTTAATGAATTATATAAACAAACAACAACTAGACAAGTCAGCAATATAAAGATTGTCTATAAAACTCTCATCATAGAATAGAAATAGAAATGAAAACAGCTCAAGAGGGGGAAAACTCACAACATTCCTCTATGCCAAGTATGAATTCATGAAAGCTTTTCAAGTACTTTTTGTACAACAGGCAAAAAACAACCAAACAACAAAAACAGGAATTGTCATTATTATGAAAAAAAAAAAAACAAAAATGGAAAATAACAACAAAATAATACAAAAATTGTACTTCATACGATAAACAAAAATATTTCTTACATTAAGACTTTCTCAATTTAAAACCACAAAATGATGCAGCTTAATGATGCACGTGCTGCATTTTCCAGCACAGTACAATACAACAATGCCAACTCATTGCACTCAAAAGAGCTTTTGATTTGTTTTTCCATTTTTTCTTTCGAAGTTTTTGTTATTTCCCCTCATCTGAAGCCAAATAAAAATTTAAAGTTGAGAAATAAAGCGTTTTTTGAGCAGTATAATTGAAGAAAAGGATAAAATTTAATATTACAAAGAATGTAATTTTAGAAGAATTTTTAATATTCCATTGTTAGGGTTAAAATGATTATTTTTTTAATATTTATATGAAAATGTTGGTTGTATTATATAAATGTATTACTGTATCACTTTAAAATATTATTTTTAAGCATTTTGATCAGGATCTACTTTGTGGTGAATCTGTAGAATATATTGCCTAGGAATTTCTTATAACGAACGTTGTTGCTGCTTTCATTGAATGATGGGCAATAACAGAGAAGGTGAGGTATTGTTTTCTCCTCCTCATTCTTACAACTTCTACAGTAGTCGTTATATTTGAGATCCGTTTTGGCATGATTGCCAATAGTACAGTGTCGCGTTATGACTGATACCAGCACTCTTATCTGTTCCCTGCGAAAGCTTAATAATAAGCTTGACCTGGGAGCATCGTATGGTGGCCAAATTGACCTCGAGTTAAGACAGGTAGTTTCACTGAACCAACTGATTAGAGTCATATCATATAGTTCAATCTGAACCAGTAGCTTACAGTTAGTAAGAGAGATACCAGCAAATGCGTCCAATTCATCCTCCCCTCTCATCGCACCATTCCTGGCAAGTTAGTCAGCTATACAGTTTCCCTGACAATTATTATGTCCAGGAAGCTATATTAGCGTTATCCTAGAATGTCTCGCTATCTCGTTCAATGATACCCGGTATTCATCGGTTAACCTAGATGTCGTAAAGACAGCCGCTAGAATTCTGATTGCAGCTTTGTTGTCCGTATATATACATATATCACCAGATATTTGATAATACCTTAGCCAGGAACGCAATAAATGTTTGTAGAAAGTTGGCTGAGAGATCAATTAATATAAACCGTGGATTTAAATTGGTTTTTATGGCTGTATAACCAGCACACTTTAATGGATAATCACTTTATTTCATCCTTTCCCAAAATTTGCCGTTTAGTCCATGCAAATGTAGTTTGGTCCTATAAATTTTGATTTGAAATAAAAATTAAACAATTTAAACCTGCAAGGAGCTGTTTGTTCTAATTTAATCACAAAATTTTGCCAATCATAAAAGAAGAGCACCTCTATACCAAATGTCAGTGGGGTTAATCTGCAGCTTATTGGATCGATGCTCA
>NC_060950.1:18527413-18528497 GCF_022045245.1 Lucilia cuprina
GCACTTAATTAACTATGTACATATATATTTACATATAGCTTTGATTTACATATCTTGGATAATTAAGGAATTTTTTTATTTTGAAACATAATTTTTTTATTAAATTTGTATCTTATTTTTAAAATGTCGAATTATTGATCCATTTTTTAAGGAATTACAATGAAGTAACTACCAAGTAAGCAGTTTCTCTTTACGGCAGTGGAATACATTCACAGAGAAGATGAAAGACCGTTTCTTTCTTTTTCCTGACATTGCAACTTAAACAGTGATCGTTCAAGAGAATCTTCAAGCCGACTTGCATATCTGCCTATCACCTATAGTCCTGTTATTACTGCTTTTAACCTCGATATGTCCCGCCTATATCGGTTTATAAGGTGTCTTGTGCATTTCTCATTGAAGGAGGGCCACAATAACTTGACCCCTTGAAACGTGTCTAGATTTTCCCAGCAATTTTCAGCCGTTTGAAGAATAAATTTGAGGATACTGCTCATGATAAAACGGAGTTGCTACTGAAACGGCATTGGGAATATCAAGAGTATTCAAGGGTAATGTCGGACAGGCGCTTCAGCTTTGACAGATGCTTTCATGCTTGGCCTAACTAATATGGAAGAGGTGGTATAAGAGTTTATTGAGACAAAAATTTGTATGTTGCCGCGAAAAATGAGGTCATGTAGCACCCTACAAGCTGACATTATAGTAAATATTTCAGACACTACATTTGTTGGGAAGACGGTGAAATATACTTAACCCAGCTTCTTTACAGAAGACAAATATCGTACGTAGTATATTCTTCCTTAGAAGCAATATCAATTATGGACCGATCCATATAGATTGTCTTAAAATTTAATAAGGACCAAGAATATAAAATTTAATAAGGACCAAGAATATATATATACTTTAATGGGTCTATAACCAATATTTCGATGTGTTACAAATGGAATGACAAAATCAATCAAATCGTATTGCTTACAACGAGATATAAACAACCTTTTGATGGTTGTCTCATTAAAAGTAGCAAACTTTTTTAAAACGTCGATAGAAGCATCATAACAGACACAGTTAATTTAAGTAACGTGGACCAAGC
>NC_060950.1:18528597-18529941 GCF_022045245.1 Lucilia cuprina
TAACTAACTAACTAACTAACTAACTAACTAACTAACTAACTAACTAACCAACTAACTAACAACCATAACGAGAAACTTATAGGTGTGGTAGGGTGAGTAATGGAACGATCGACAAAAATCTTTCTTGGAGAGATTTTGATTCATATAAAACACTCTTGTGTCAAATTTCGTCGTGATAAACCATTCTTTGACGTTATGTGGGGATATAGTCATCGTCATACTGCTGTGTTTTAACTACCTGAAGGAGGAAAATCTTTCTTAGAGAAATTTGGTTCATATCAAATTTCGTCGCCTAACTATAAGCAATTTTTTGATGTTATGTGTGGATAGAGTCATCATCATACTGCTGTGTTTTACGGGTTATGGCTGACCGTTTTCAGACTTTATCGTGCTTTTAAATAGTCTTTGAATCTAATGAGAACCCAAAATATACTTATATACTTTTGTGGATCTACAGCCAATATTACAGTGTATCCATCCTTTTAGATCATGGTTATAAAAAATAAAACCCAATTTGTTGATATTTATTTCAAAAAACTTTCCGTAGTGTACAAAAATCCCACACTACTTCATTATACATTGTAAAAGGAAATTATATCAGTTTTATGGTGTCTTATTTCACACATTTGTAAAATGAATCATAGTGGCTATTGACATAACTAAATTATATTGAAGCAAATAGTTTTATGATTATTACAGAATTAGATTACTTATTTTGTTTTATTTTTATGAATAGTCTTCTTGAAAGTGCGTTATTTTATAAGTCTGAAGTTTGCGAGTTCGACTCAGTCTAGTAAGTCTATCAATCATATTTCTGAAAACTTTGTAATGCAAATGTGAGTAATATAATAGTTTCCAGATATACCAAAAATTGTATTTAATTTATATAGTTAGTGTCAATTCCCCCATCGAAAGTCCGCCCGTTCTTCTTTAAATGTTTACATGAATGTCAAAGTTCTTCATGCAAAAATTTGAGGATTCTAGCTCTTATTGTTTCTCAGATATACAAATTTTCTATTTAATTCATTTGAGTGTTCTAACTCCCTTTGATGAAAGTCCGCCATTTATTTCCCAAAATGTTTAAATGAATATAAAAGTTTTTCTTGCAAAATTTTCCGAATCTGGTTATTTTTATTTCTCATATAAACAAATTTCGTATTTAACTTATATGGGTGGTGCCGCTCCAAAATCCAAAAACAAATCAGACAAACTGAAAGACACTATAAAGATTTCAAGTAAATCGATTCCGCCGTATATAAAGTCCAAACAAACATACATACATACATACATACATACATACATACATACATACATACATACATACATACATACATACATACATAC
>NC_060950.1:18530041-18531270 GCF_022045245.1 Lucilia cuprina
AAAAAAAGTACCAGACATTAAGGGAAAGAAGAGAAAAACTGTTAATTCAAGTCAAATAAATTTCTAGAGTTTTGTTGATATAAACGAATGGAATTATACATGTAGTTAGTTAGTTATTTAGCACAAAACTTATTTTCAGTACACGACTACTACGAAGAAAGTTGAAGAATAACATTCTTAAGATGATATTTAATTTCAAGACGTTCTGAAAGTTTCATTGGATTATCTTGTAAGCTAGTGTAAATTATCACTGTCCACTGCAAAATTGTCTAGACGTATTGGCCTTCCGTTTTATGACTTCTGTAGAAGTTGTCAAAATGAGTATTCGTCGGTAACCTGTAACTGTCCTGCCTTAGCTGCCGTTCATATCCGGATGCTTGGATCGACCTACCTTAGTGATCTATCTGATTTATAAAACATTGAATTGGATCGACTTATCGAGTTCCGAAATCAAACAGAATTGGTGTGAATCTTAATTCTGAACCAAACTAATGACTCTCTGTTTCTTCGCGTCGTATTTCCTTTCCTGACTTCTATATATTTTCTTTCTCTATTAACTATGGACCCAAGTAAAGTCGCAATTCCTGTAACAACCCAACCTAATAAACAATTCATATATTTCTAAAAGTATATGTTAAGGATTTATTGAAATAAAAGGTCTTTTATCATGAAGGTGATTTTATATTATCGATAATGTATATTTAAGATAGAGAGTTTTGCATTCAGAATTTTTATTTTTTTAAGATAGAGAAATTTAATAATTGCTATAAAATTGCCTTTTGAAATTTATGTCACTGGTGCGGGATAGTTTTCTGGATATTTTGCCAACAAAATCTTATTTTCATGAAAATGACAGATAGAGACTATTGAATATAGTCCCTCGATATCGTTTTGTAAACTTTTTTTTAACAAAATATTGAAGTGAATGAAGTGATAAATATTAACTTCATTTAACATAGTGAATCTTGTAAAAGCAACTTAAAAACTTAACAATAACTTCGACAAATTATTTAGCAAATTAAAACAAAAGCACAACAATAATGAATTTTTAAATTCTGTTAATATATCTGAAACCCTCTCTATTTAACAAGTTCTTTTATCAAATAATATTCTCCAAAATCAAGTACGTATTTACTAAATACTTTAAGTATTTATCATAAAAGTTTAAAACCATTTTAATCAGAAACAATCAACAGTAATAAGGCTTAACGTTTTCGAAACCTATATAC
>NC_060950.1:18531370-18544649 GCF_022045245.1 Lucilia cuprina
AGACTAGACTATAGACTAGACTATAGACTAGACTATAGACTAGACTATAGACTAGACTATAGACTAGACTAGAGACTAGACTATAGACTAGACTATAGACTAGACTAGGCTAGGATATAGACTACTTTTATTGTCGGGAAGTCAGCTTTTTTATTGAAATTGTGTTTTTAAATTTGTATTAAATTTTATAATAGTAAACTAAACCTTAAACACTTGTTTTGTAACAGATTCTCTTATGTATTTGTAAATATGTATGTATGTATTGTATTATATACCTTGTAACACGAATATTTAATTAAATGTATATGTATTTTTTACACTTTAAAACTATTTTTCTATTAATTCTAGCAAACAAATACCAACAACTAAATTCCTTCAATATCTGGCAGTAGTTTAGTTTTTTATTGGCTACATTTCATGTACATAGAAGTGTATTAACCATGCAGTAAAAACAAACTAATAAAACATTTAGATTGAAAACCAAATAAAAAAAGGCATAGGACAAAAATCTGACAAAGCCAACGTAAAAGAGTAAAAAAAATAGAAATGTTGTTAAACCAAATAAACATGCGGCTGCCATTAGGAAAATTAAATTTTTTCTCAGCCAAAAAACTAACTATACACATATACTTAGTTTTTGCTGCAGTATTTTTGTTTAAACAAATATGAGAAAATTCAATAAAATCTATAGAAATGAATTTAAATCAAAATTTGCAAAGTAAATTTTTGAAGTAGAGATTTTTTGTTAAAATATTTTACTAATTTTTTTCAACAAATAAATACGAATATGTTGGTGCAAAATTTTTTTTGTTTAAAGTAAATTTATTTGTTACTTGCAGTATAAAGGAATGAATATCTCTGGAGGAAAATGTCAACAATTAAGTAGTCATTTGGGGAGATCATGTTAGAAGAATATATACTTATGAAGCTTATATAGTTAGTAAATTCTTGCTGTAATACTTACAGTCATTTTATTAACTTGGCGGTGAATACGTGCCAATCGTGTTACTTAATGGTGACAAGTGTAAAGGTCTGTTGTGAGTTTTGTTTGTCTTTTTTTAAAGGCGCTTGAAAATATTGGAAATCTAAATGTTACGTGATGCATTTTTCAAAATGACACTAAGATTTAGATTTTCTTCTTTGTGTGCGAAGTATTAAGACATCAAATTATAAAGACAAATGGGATTTTTGGTATGCGATTTTTGAGGATCAAGAGTTATAAAGTAAATACTTTACTTTATAAAAAAATTATTACGTTTTTCGTAATATTTAAAATTTCGTTAATATATAAATATTTACATAAACAAATATTCATTAAATTCTGAAATTTTTCGTACATCTATCTATATATATGAAAGAGTAGCGTTACTGACTGACTGATTCATCATCGCACAGCCCAAACGGCTGAATCTAAAATCATGAAATTTTGACAGTAGATGTGTTTTTGGTTATGAAGATCCACTAAGGAGGAATTTTTGGATATTTCCACATTTACGGGTAAAAAGGAGAAAAACGGGTAAAACAGGTTTTCTTAATTATCTTACACAATATTAGTGATACAAGAAAAATTTTAAATGCACTTGTATCTACTCTTAAAATAAGCAGATGTGTTTCTGGTACTTTTTTGAAATTCGTACTTTTAAGGGGTAAAACTGTGTAATAAAGGTGATTTTGGTACCTTTTTTGTCACTTTATAACTTTTGAAGTAATTAATATAATCAAATTTTTCTAAATATTTTGGATACATCTCTCAAAATTATGAGACACTTACATCGTACTTTTTTAAAATTCAGTCCCTTTTGGGCTGTAAAAGGGAGAAAACTGTATTTATGGTACATTTTTAGTACATTAAGAAAATTTTTTCGGTTTATTGAATTATTGCTATTAAATTATGGACTAACTCTGTAATATTTATTGTAACAAAATGTTTTATATTTCACTGGGGAAAAAAGTACCAAAAATAAAAAACGGGAAATTTAATATTATTCAAACTCATTGGGCCATTTTTTATAAAATATGAAAAATTAGTTTATTTACTCCCATAAAATAAGCTGTTGGTATATTATTATCATTTTGGTATTTGAGTACTAAGGACTATATTGGATCAAATTCAAGTAAATTGTTTGGTACTTTTTGAAAGCACTATTTTTCTGGAGCAAATAAATGCAGATTTGAGACGTTTGAGTTTTATTTGTGGTATATAGATTTAAATACCATTTTTAAACTTAATTCTTGAAAAAGTATATTTCTAAGCATAAAGGGGAAAAATTGTACTCTTTTTATTAGTATTTTCACTTAGGTAAAATTTATTCCATTTTTGGTACTTTTTCTTCCTTCAAATGATACTCTTTGTATGTTTTTTAATATGAACTTAAAATACATGATTATTAAACATATACAGTCCTCATTAAATAAGATTATTTAAGAGACAAATTTTTGGTACTTTTTATTTCATAAATTGTACTAATATTCTGTAAGTGGGAACTATTTGGTACTTTTCTATTCTTCAAATAGTACCTTTTAGATTCTTTATAATGGTTAACCGGAACACACGGTCCTTATTAAATGAGAATTTATTGAGAAAGATTATTGTACTTTTTCGTTTTTCCGATGGTTCTTTTTGATATTTTTACGATACTGAAAATAAAATTTAAATGTAGGGACCTTAGTGAATGAGTATCTACTGAAAGGGACTTTTGGTACTTTTTCATTCATCAAATTATATTTTTTTAATATTGAACACAGAAACATAAAATTTTTTAATAAATGATAATCTATTAGAGGTATTTTATGGTACTTTTTTCAAATATTACTTTCAAAATTTTCTATAATGTGGACGCTAAATGAATGAAACTAAAAATACAAGCTTCTTACTGAACGCGAATTTAATCACGTGATATTGAACGTATAAAACTGAAACATTATAAAAATGTTTAATCAATTTTAATTTTCTATAAAAGTAGACAAAATTTTGAATGTATTTAAGTTAGGGTAGCGAAGCACCCAGGGTATGCTAGTTTTTAATAAAAGTAAACAAAATTTTGTATGTATTTTAATTAAGTTACGGTAGCGAAGCACCCAGTATATGCTAGTTATTTATAAATCGTTAAATTTACTTAAGTCAAAGCAGTTGAAGTTGTTGCATTGTGAAGTTTTTTATTTCAGAATAATTTTTATCGAGTCGTGTTCTTTAATTGAAAGACTGGAATGACAACATAGATAAAACAAGATGATGCACATATCTCACATAATTGCATTTATTTCAACATATTTTTTATACACTCACTCCTGTATATTTCAACAAAACACCATAAATATCTAACTCACCTAAGGTTATAGACATTTTAATTGTCTTATACGCGACAATTTGCCATTATCTCTTACAAAACAAAATACAACTCCTCATCCCATCAAGTTCATTAAAGCTAAAGGCAAAATTTTGTTTAAATTATTTGGTTTCACTTACAACTAATAACATAAACTCAATACACAATAATAGCTTTAATACAGCATATTGTTTTACTAAGAAAAGAATTAATTTCTTTTTCAAAATCCTCTTTACAATGATTGATAAGTTTAGTTACAAACGTTTTTTTTTTGTTTCTTTTTAATTTTAATCGTGTCACATGCTTTCTTTTTTCTTACATGATTTTGTTCCCAAAACTTTTATTTTCGTTACAATATTTTGGCCAAATATAAAATCACCCATACTAAATAAACTTTGTCAATATAAAGTTTGTTATGTTATGCTTAATACAAAAGAAAATGCTTAAAGAATTTGTCACTAATCTTCTTACATGGAAAAAGTTAATACTTTGTTCTCAATCATATGGCTTAATTTGGACAGCAAATCTTTTTCTGCTTAAGAAAAATTAAAGTATATAATAAAGGACCTAACAAATATAGAAATTAAACTTAAAATACCGCATTCACTTATATATAAATTTAGTTAAACTACTACATTTTCTAATTTACTACATACATACATCTATTACTTTCCTCTCAACTAAAAAATTCTCTAATATTTAGTCATTACTGTTGCATCTGCTACTCTCTTGTATGTTTCTATAATTTTCTCTACTAAACTTTATTGCCAAAAATCCCATATTTACATAGACCAGATCCATTGAAACGGAAATGAACTTCAGAACACAACAAAAAAACATCAAAGCTAATCATCTGTAAAAATTGCCTAATGGAGAGTTTAACATAATAAAACTGTTAGTCTATAATAAAACAAGACAAAAAAAATAAATAAACTCGTCCTACATGTAAAAAAAAGTAAATGGATAATATAGAAAACCATTTGCATATGTCCTTTTTATTCTAGAAAATGCCAACATATGAAAATGGTATATATTTCAACTAAAGCAAAATTCATAACTAAAGGTCAGTTGAAGAGTATAACACAAAAACCATATGATTCGGAAAGGGTTTTTTATATTGAATATATTAGAAATATATTTGCATTGAAACAAAACATAAATATTATGGGTAGAATACTTTTTTTGAATAATCCTTCTTTCATGGACATAAAGAATTTGTATGTTCCTTTGAACTAGAACTGTACTAGAACTGAACTAGAACTGAACTAGAACTGAACTAGAACTGAACTAGAACTGAACTAGAACTGAACTAGAACTGAACTAGAACTGAACTAGAACTGAACTAGAACTGAACTAGAACTGAACTAGAACTGAACTAGAACTGAACTAGAACTGAACTAGAACTGAACTAGAACTGAACTAGAACTGAACTAGAACTGAACTAGAACTGAACTAGAACTGAACTAGAACTGAACTAGAACTGAACTAGAACTGAACTAGAACTGAACTAGAACTGAACTAGAACTGAACTAGAACTGAACTAGAACTGAACTAGAACTGAACTAGAACTGAACTAGAACTGAACTAGAACTGAACTAGAACTGAACTAGAACTGAACTAGAACTGAACTAGAACTGAACTAGAACTGAACTAGAACTGAACTAGAACTGAACTAGAACTGAACTAGAACTGAACTAGAACTGAACTAGAACTGAACTAGAACTGAACTAGAACTGAACTAGAACTGAACTAGAACTGAACTAGAACTGAACTAGAACTGAACTAGAACTGAACTAGAACTGAACTAGAACTGAACTAGAACTGAACTAGAACTGAACTAGAACTGAACTAGAACTGAACTAGAACTGAACTAGAACTGAACTAGAACTGAACTAGAACTGAACTAGAACTGAACTAGAACTGAACTAGAACTGAACTAGAACTGAACTAGAACTGAACTAGAACTGAACTAGAACTGAACTAGAACTGAACTAGAACTGAACTAGAACTGAACTAGAACTGAACTAGAACTGAACTAGAACTGAACTAGAACTGAACTAGAACTGAACTAGAACTGAACTAGAACTGAACTAGAACTGAACTAGAACTGAACTAGAACTGAACTAGAACTGAACTAGAACTGAACTGAACTAGAACTGAACTAGAACTGAACTAGAACTGAACTAGAACTGAACTAGAACTGAACTAGAACTGAACTAGAACTGAACTAGAACTGAACTAGAACTGAACTAGAACTGAACTAGAACTGAACTAGAACTGAACTAGAACTGAACTAGAACTGAACTAGAACTGAACTAGAACTGAACTAGAACTTAACTAGAACTTAACTAGAACTGAACTAGAACTGAACTAGAACTGAACTAGAACTGAACTAGAACTGAACTAGAACTGAACTAGAACTGAACTAGAACTGAACTAGAACTGAACTAGAACTGAACTAGAACTGAACTAGAACTGAACTAGAACTGAACTAGAACTGAACTAGAACTGAACTAGAACTGAACTAGAACTGAACTAGAACTGAACTAGAACTGAACTAGAACTGAACTAGAACTGAACTAGAACTGAACTAGAACTGAACTAGAACTGAACTAGAACTGAACTAGAACTGAACTAGAACTGAACTAGAACTGAACTAGAACTGAACTAGAACTGAACTAGAACTGAACTAGAACTGAACTAGAACTGAACTAGAACTGAACTAGAACTGAACTAGAACTGAACTAGAACTGAACTAGAACTGAACTAGAACTGAACTAGAACTGAACTAGAACTGAACTAGAACTGAACTAGAACTGAACTAGAACTGAACTAGAACTGAACTAGAACTGAACTAGAACTTAACTAGAACTAAACTAGAACTAAACTAGAACTGAACTAGAACTGAACTAGAACTGAACTAGAACTGAACTAGAACTGAACTAGAACTGAACTAGAACTGAACTAGAACTGAACTAGAACTGAACTAGAACTGAACTAGAACTGAACTAGAACTGAACTAGAACTGAACTAGAACTGAACTAGAACTGAACTAGAACTGAACTAGAACTGAACTAGAACTGAACTAGAACTGAACTAGAACTGAACTAGAACTGAACTAGAACTGAACTAGAACTGAACTAGAACTGAACTAGAACTGAACTAGAACTGAACTAGAACTGAACTAGAACTGAACTAGAACTGAACTAGAACTGAACTAGAACTGAACTAGAACTGAACTAGAACTGAACTAGAACTGAACTAGAACTGAACTAGAACTGAACTAGAACTGAACTAGAACTGAACTAGAACTGAACTAGAACTGAACTAGAACTGAACTAGAACTGAACTAGAACTTAACTAGAACTAAACTAGAACTAAACTAGAACTGAACTAGAACTGAACTAGAACTGAACTAGAACTGAACTAATTACAATTCTAATAAAGCAAATCTTCATAAAAGCGTTTTAATTACAATTCCTAAACTATAAATGTACACCACTATCCACCAAAAACTGCTTACATTCAAAGCACGTCTAAGAATTCTACACTAATATGTCTTGTAAATTTTTGCACACGTTTTAACATTGACATTTCGTTAATTTTCTTTTTGCAGAAATACTATCACTACACGTCTGCCATGAGTAGTGCATTGAAGGTAACAAAATGTCAAAAAAAAGAGAGCAAACTTTATTCATTCTTTTGTTGTCATTTAACTTAATTGCCAGACATTAATTTGTCTCATTATATACCTTTTGTTTTCAACAAGTTCCAATGGATAAACTTTGAAATTTGGAATTCAAGACGCAATAAACACACTCTCACCTAACAGCACATGAGCACGTTTTACTAAAATTGCTGTTTAACTATGTGGGTATTAAAGATTAATTGTAAATGAATGAAAACAATGAAAAAATCCTATAATTAATAAAAGTTTTAAACAGCGTTAGAGAAAAAAATGTATGATTAATATTGGATGTAATTAAAAATAGCTCATACGTTTCGTTGTCTGCTTGTATATATCATATACATACATATGTTGTAATTATTATTAAATTGTTATTTTATTTCTAAATATTCGTGAATTAAAATATTTAATAAAAATCTAAATGACTTTCGAATATGTGCATGCTCACTTTATTTGACATTTATAAACAATAAAATAATTAAAATGTGATTAAATATTAATTAGAAATAAAAATCATAACCAGACAACAGACATATGCAAAATATGAGCTGAAAAGTTACAAATCACTTGTTCATTTAATTGGCAATAAAAAAAATTGCATTTTACAATTTTTAATATTCTATAAATATAGAAAATAAAGATTAAATTTCCCCAACAAAATTGGTCAATAATTACTTCCAATAATGCATTATTAGTGCATTACCATTAATTAACTTCTGTTTAAAAATTTATTACATTAAAAACTTTACCCATAATTTATTATTAAATTATATTTGCGGTTCGTTTGCGGTTTTTATTTCTGGCCAAAGTTACAAATAACTATACTTTTCTGGCATAAACTAGTATTTTTACATTTTAATTGCCATAAATTTGACAAAAAATAACTAAATAAAATAAAACGTTTATTTGTAAAAACTAGTTTTGTAATAAATTGTTTTATTAAACTATATTTTTTATTAAATTTACTTTTAATGAAATTTGTTTCAACTTTATTTGCAGTTAAGTAGTTGAAATTGTTTGGAATTGAAAAAGTCGTACCTACTCTTGAAAAATATTTACCAACCACCAATTAAAACAACTAAAACATTAAGGTGAAGAGTAAGAAAATGTAATAACAAATACAGGAAATTAAAATCAAGAAATCAAATAAATTCTAAAAACAATTAGCCCAAGATGGGCTACTTAGCTTACAGTTAGAGTAAAAAGAAAGCAGAGTTAAATTTTCAAAAATAAAAAATAAAAATAAATAAATAAAATTAAATGAATTGCTTTAAATTTGTTTAAAGCCATTTGTTAAAAAAAATCAGAAACACATTGGCCATTAGTGTGATAGGATGTTGTAAGGTAAATAAAATTGAACTTATTTCAAATAAAACTTGTAATGAAAATAAAAACGATGATAATTGCCAAATAGAACGTATGTATGCGTGGATGTACAGATATATTAGGGAAACATTTATAGTTCAGTTCTAGTTCAGTACTAGTTCAGTTCTAGTTCAGTTCTAGTTCAGTTCTAGTTCAGTTCTAGTTCAGCTCTAGTTCAGTTCTAGTTCAGTTCTAGTTCAGTTCTAGTTCAGTTCTAGTTCAGTTCTAGTTCAGTTCTAGTTCAGTTCTAGTTCAGTTCTAGTTCAGTTCAGTTCTAGTTCAGTTCTAGTTCAGTTCTAGTTCAGTTCTAGTTCAGTTCTAGTTCAGTTCTATTTCAGTTCTATTTCAGTTCTAGTTCAGTTCTAGTTCAGTTCTAGTTCAGTTTTAGTTCAGTTCTAGTTCAGTTCTAGTTCAGTTCTAGTTCAGTTCTAGTTCAGTTCTAGTTCAGTTCTAGTTCAGTTCTAGTTCAGTTCTAGTTCAGTTCTAGTTCAGTTCTAGTTCAGTTCTAGTTCAGTTCTAGTTCAGTTCTAGTTCAGTTCTAGTTCAGTTCTAGTTCAGTTCTAGTTCAGTTCTAGTTCAGTTCTAGTTCAGTTCTAGTTCAGTTCTAGTTCAGTTCTAGTTCAGTTCTAGTTCAGTTCTAGTTCAGTTCTAGTTCAGTTCTAGTTCAGTTCTAGTTCAGTTCTAGTTCAGTTCTAGTTCAGTTCTAGTTCAGTTCTAGTTCAGTTCTAGATCAGTTCTATTTCAGTTCTATTTCAGTTCTATTTCAGTTCTAGTTCAGTTCTAGTTCAGTTCTAGTTCAGTTCTAGTTCAGTTCTAGTTCAGTTCTAGTTCAGTTCTAGTTCAGTTCTAGTTCAGTTCTAGTTCAGTTCTAGTTCAGTTCTAGTTCAGTTCTAGTTCAGTTCTAGTTCAGTTCTAGTTCAGTTCTAGTTCAGTTCTAGTTCAGTTCTAGTTCAGTTCTAGTTCAGTTCTAGTTCAGTTCTAGTTCAGTTCTAGTTAAGTTCTAGTTCAGTTCTAGTTCAGTTCTAGTTCAGTTCTAGTTCAGTTCTAGTTCAGTTCTAGTTCAGTTCTAGTTCAGTTCTAGTTCAGTTCTAGTTCAGTTCTAGTTCAGTTCTAGTTCAGTTCTAGTTCAGTTCTAGTTCAGTTCTAGTTCAGTTCTAGTTCAGTTCTAGTTCAGTTCTAGTTCAGTTCTAGTTCAGTTCTAGTTCAGTTCTAGTTCAGTTCTAGTTCAGTTCTAGTTCAGTTCTAGTTCAGTTCTAGTTCAGTTCTAGTTCAGTTCTAGTTCAGTTCTAGTTCAGTTCTAGTTCAGTTCTAGTTCAGTTCTAGTTCAGTTCTAGTTCAGTTCTAGTTCAGTTCTAGTTCAGTTCTAGTTCAGTTCTAGTTCAGTTCTAGTTCAGTTCTAGTTCAGTTCTAGTTCAGTTCTAGTTCAGTTCTAGTTCAGTTCTAGTTCAGTTCTAGTTCAGTTCTAGTTCAGTTCTAGTTCAGTTCTAGTTCAGTTCTAGTTCAGTTCTAGTTCAGTTCTAGTTCAGTTCTAGTTCAGTTCTAGTTCAGTTCTAGTTCAGTTCTAGTTCAGTTCTAGTTCAGTTCTAGTTCAGTTCTAGTTCAGTTCTAGTTCAGTTCTAGTTCAGTTCTAGTTCAGTTCTAGTTCAGTTCTAGTTCAGTTCTAGTTCAGTTCTAGTTCAGTTCTAGTTCAGTTCTAGTTCAGTTCTAGTTCTAGTTCAGTTCTAGTTCAGTTCTAGTTCAGTTCTAGTTCAGTTCTAGTTCAGTTCTAGTTCAGTTCTAGTTCAGTTCTAGTTCAGTTCTAGTTCAGTTCTAGTTCAGTTCTAGTTCAGTTCTAGTTCAGTTCTAGTTCAGTTCTAGTTCAGTTCTAGTTCAGTTCTAGTTCAGTTCTAGTTCAGTTCTAGTTCAGTTCTAGTTCAGTTCTAGTTCAGTTCTAGTTCAGTTCTAGTTCAGTTCTAGTTCAGTTCTAGTTCAGTTCTAGTTCAGTTCTAGTTCAGTTCTAGTTCAGTTCTAGTTCAGTTCTAGTTCAGTTCTAGTTCAGTTCTAGTTCAGTTCTAGTTCAGTTCTAGTTCAGTTCTAGTTCAGTTCTAGTTCAGTTCTAGTTCAGTTCTAGTTCAGTTCTAGTTCAGTTCTAGTTCAGTTCTAGTTCAGTTCTAGTTCAGTTCTAGTTCAGTTCTAGTTCAGTTCTAGTTCAGTTCTAGTTCAGTTCTAGTTCAGTTCTAGTTCAGTTCTAGTTCAGTTCTAGTTCAGTTCTAGTTCAGTTCTAGTTCAGTTCTAGTTCAGTTCTAGTTCAGTTCTAGTTCAGTTCTAGTTCAGTTCTAGTTCAGTTCTAGCTCAGTTCTAGTTCAGTTCTAGTTCAGTTCTAGTTCAGTTCTAGTTCAGTTCTAGTTCAGTTCAAGTTCAGTTCTAGTTCAGTTCTAGTTCAGTTCTAGTTCAGTTCTAGTTCAGTTCTGTTAGCAATGTTTACTGTGCGGGTAATAAGATAAAATAACTTCCATGAAATATAAAACAGAACAGAATTTTCTTACTTTGCTCAAGGTGCGAAGACTACAGTCAGTATCACTTATAACATTAAATAGTAGCAGTTGTAGAACTACTATAGATGGAAGTAATAGTTGCAATCTCTCTAATGGCCACTAGTTCAAGTGTTTTCTTCTTTTATTTGTTTCTTTTTATTCTATTTGGTACCTACTTGTAGACAACTTAAGTCACGTTATATTCCTTATTTTTAACTGCACTCACATACATGTGAGGATCTATTTAGTTGTGTTCATGTGTTTCTTTACATACTAACACTAGTATGAATAGATCCCCACAGCAGTAAAACAGCTTAAACTACCAGGTGTCCTTAAATATGTGAATAAACGAGCATATTTGAAAGAGTTGATATGTGTTTGCTGCAATATTTAACATTGTTGTGTTGGTAAAACAATTACGTTTACGTTTTGCTACTATTTAAAATATGGGATATGTGTAAGTACATACATCGGTTTTGTCATTCCCTTTATAACACATTGAAATATTGGTCCTGGTCCAAGACAAGTATATTTATACCCTACACTACTATAGTGGGTATGGTATTATACGTTTGTGTGTGAATCATTTTTTGAGTCAATTAAGACATGTCCGTCCGTCTGTTCGGCTGGCTGTCCATGTAAACCTTGTGCGCAAGGCACAGGCCGCAATTTTCAAGATAATTTTATGAAATTTGGACCAAGCATGTTTGCATTTAAAATGATTGAAATCGGTCCATTATTTCACCTACCCCTCATACAACCGTACCTCCTGATTGGGGCTTTTAACGTCATAATTATGTAAAATATGCTATTATCTCTCTTAAAATTGGCACAAATAAGTTTTATATAAGTATAAATGACTCTGCAGATTTTCGTAATGATCGGCCCTTTTCTTTGACTCTAGCCCCATACAGACCCCCTTCAAAAAATGCCTTAAACGTCTAAAATTGACTTGTAACCATTTGTATCGCAATGAAACTCAACAAAACTAACTGTTATTTTAAACTATATCCTTTTTCCAAAATTACCGATGATCGGCCCATGTTTGACCTATACTCCTATATAAAGCCTCATTTATGAAATTTTGTTTTTTATCAAAAAATTGCTTAAATACTTTGAAATTAAGTTAAAATTCAACATAAAAGTTTCTTTATGAAAAATATAAACTTTAACTCATGGTGTAGGGTATTATATAGTCGCCCATGCCCGACTTTACTTTTCTACTTGTTTTACATTGTAATTATTATTATTATATACGTCTAAAACTGAAAACACGATATGGGCCAAATAATATGAGCTATGGAGCTAATATTATTACTAATTTACTCTTTCAAAAAATGTGTTTCTTAATGACAATTTAATTCAAAACAACTGGGGACCTTTCGCCTATAATACCCCTTATTCTGAAATTTTATTTCCTAAGTTTCTAGTACCATCTTTGTTATTATTTTTCTTAATTTTTATAACATTTGTAGCCGCCACTAAAACTATATAGAGAAAAGCAATCTTAATGTTTTTGTTGTCTGTTACAATTGTTTGTTTAACAAAAGTTTCTTTCTTTATTATTTATCCTAAAGGAAAGACGACTTCCGTCTTTTTTAACTCAACTTTTTTTTTGCTTTTTATTTCACAAAGTTTTACTAGAGGTTTGAAAGAAGAATAAAAACTACAACTGTGATATGTTGTAATGATTGTTGTCATTGTAGTTGTTATTAAGTCCCCAGTATATTTGAGTTAACTCAATGTTAAAATTTTAAAAAATATTTTTCCAAAAACGTTAAATTAGTAATTTGCTAAATTTTATAGCCTCTAACTAGTGCAAAGAAGTAATATACAGAAGATATATATTTCAGAATTAGCTATTCACTGTAATTGAAACAACAACAAAATTTTTTACTGATTTATTTATAATATTACATATTATACTTTGATAAGAAATATTTATATTTCGAAGCTCTTAATCGCACTGCAGGGTGTTTGTATGAACGTATTGTTATTTGTGGTTATTTGCACATACATGTTGTATATATACGTATTAATCTGTTAGTACGCTCATATATGTATTTTTTTAAATTGTCTGTCATTGTATTGCTATACAATGTATTTGAAGTGTTTTACAAACAGAGATTTACAATTAAAAATAATGAAAAGAACATTAACAATTGCTAACATCTCCTTCGGTATTTATTTTCGGTCTTAATTTTTTAAATAGAATAACATAACTAGAAAATTAGAAAAATTTAAGTATTTTTTCATAACATTGAGTATTAGTTCCGTTTGAGTTCTGTTCTAGTTCAGTTCTAGTTCTGTTCTAGTTCTGTTCTAGTTCTGTTCTAGTTCTGTTCTAGTTCTGTTCTAGTTCTGTTCTAGTTCTGTTCTAGTTCTGT
>NC_060950.1:18544749-18562622 GCF_022045245.1 Lucilia cuprina
TGTATGTAGGATGTACATTATACGTGTATATAATATTCTATTTTCATATGAATATTTTAATTTCTTATTTCCACAAAGCGTTAATTTACTTTTTTCGATTTATTGCCTACAGCATATGGTATATTAGGAAAGTTTTGACAACTACTCGTATACCATATTTATTTTACGGATTTTCTTCTTTAATAAAAATGAGAAGAAACAAAAACTGAAGTCGTTTGATAAACAGTTGTAATCAATAGAAACTGAGAAACAAAATTTACAAGCTTAAGGCATTTGACTTATGAGATGTTTGTTTTTAGAAACTATACCCAATAGGAAATATAATATTTATTCACAAAAATCAGATGTTTTAAATGATTTCAATGTTTTAACAGTTGAAATATCCTGTGAAAATCTGTAGATTCATAACAGTTTCTCATACAGAACTTTTATTTGATAAACATTCAAAATTTTTATACAATTATTATATTTCATTCGATAACTGGTAGCTTTTGCCTTATTGATTTCTACAGGTACCTTTAGCAAATTGTAAATTTCGTATTACAATGCCTTACAAAACAATGATTACAACTTTAGGCCATTTGTTTTATTAAAATGACCATCTTTTTAGTTCGTTAAACAATATATTTGTATTATTAGAAAACAAAATGATGAAATCAAACAAGACAATAAAGGAAGAAGTTCTTAAAAAAAATTTACCAACTTCCATAACATTTGTTTATAAAACTTTTCATTATAAAGTACTTGTAGCATTTTTCTATAGAAAACTTAAAACTTTAACAATAAGGACTTTATTTTATTTAAATTAAAAGGCATTTCTCACATAACAATACTAAATAATTGATGAAATAAATGAAAATTAAAATCATTTAGTTGAGAGTGAGTTGCAGAGTTTATTAGAAACTTTTCAATAACCAATTGACTTTGACCACTACTATACAATTTTATTTGGTGCATGAAATGCAGCATACAGAAGGTGCATTTAAAAGTTGCTTAAATCATCAACAAAACAAGTGAAAATATTTAGTCGGTCATGGCCGATCATGTGATACCCTACACCTGTGTGTATGTTAAAAAATTATGATTAGTTTTAATAAGTAAAAATAAATGAAATAGTTTTTAACTTAATTCCGAAATATTTTAACAACCCAGCACAATATGTTCAAATTTTGGTAATGAGTATTGTAGGTAATGTAGTTATTTCACACATTACTTGGTAATGAGTTGTCGTTATCAGTAACACAAATAATTTTTTTAATAGAATTTGTAGCCAATTCTCTGTAGCGTATGTCCAATAAGGAATTAGTTAGTATTTTTAACGGTAGTTAAGGAATTTGTAAGTATTCCTAACCGTAGTCGATTTAAGAAGTTTTTTTCAAGAAATCTTAATATTTACATATGTGTATAAACCATTCCAGATAGAATAATAAAATTACTTTTTAATGGGGTATTGAGTAAGAGAATAGACTATCAAACATAAAAATAACTGTAAAAGTAGGTTTAATTTCAGAAAAGTTGGGTAATGAGAATTGTAATCAGTTATTTTTTGATCATCGTCGAACAAAAATAAGTTGTTATTCAACCAAAATGTAACAACTTACACTTTGCTCCAATATAACTTGCCTACTTACCGGGTAAGTAAAGATTTTGCTGGGAAGCTTTCATTACCATTTAAGGGGTTAGAATGCTTAAATATAGTTATATAGTTAAATATAGCATTTTAGGCCATTACTTTAAAAATCACTCAATGCAAATCGTGTGAAAAATCCTATACAGCATCTATATATTCACACAGTAGCTGATGAATGAATTAGAAAGTAATTATATAACACATTATAATAACTAAAATAAGAACGTTATGTAGTAGTCATTGAAAATTATGTTTATAGCTTAGTGGTTCTAATTGCAAGTCTTGCTAGTAATTTTTTTTGTCAAAGAAAGTGATTTTATAGAAGAATTCTTATTTCATTTTTCTGAAATGTAACTTTATATTGGGGCCAAGGTAAAATTAGGCCCAATCATTTCGAAAATCGGTAGCGTAATTTAAACTTAAAGCAAAGATACAAGAACTTTTTACATAAATAATTATGGATTCAAAAGTTCTATTTATAGGGTAAGTTTGTATGGGGGTTATTTGAAATAATGAACTGATATTAGTCATTTTTAATAGGCTTGAAAGATACATATGCGCTAAATGCCATTTGAATGGACAGACGGTCAGAATGACGAACAAAAATACATACTGACATAGACGGACATAGCTAAATCGATTCAGAATTGCAAGAGGTTTAAAAAAAGGAGGATATAAGACGACGATAAAGACGGACTTACAGACGGTTCTATGGGGGCTAGGTGAAATAACGAACCGATCTTAAACATCTCCAATAGACTTAGTCCAAGAAACGTATACATATGCTAAATGTCATTGTTATCTGGAAAATGTCGATGTGTAGTTTTATAATATGATTTACTTGAATGGACAGACGGACAGAATGACGGACTGACAGACGAACAGAAAGATGGTCTGACAGACGGGCAAAGCTAAATCGATTCAGAATTACAAGAGGCATTAATAAAGGTGGATATTGGATGAATATTTATTTGCATAACAAACACCACGACATACCCAATTTATACTCCAGTTTACCACAATCATAGCAACAATTTATTTTCAAAGTACAAGAGCAATTCACACTAATTGCATTGGAATATTATATTTCACTTGATTTCTCATACCCTAAGCTCTACAGTGATCTTATCCTGATGTTTATAGAACATATTCAAGAACATTAATTTAGGCATAAACAAGTATGAAATTATAGTCAGGCGAGCCTGACATATTACAAAAATAAAATGTGATTTAGTTATCATAATAAAACATTTAAGTTGAATTGTAGCTTGTCTCTGATATCCTTATGCCATTTATTGTTGAAAAAGTTGTGGACATTTAAGTCATATTTTGAAGGGGACTTTTTATAGGGGCTAAGGTGAAATGAGGCCTTATGAATTTAGAGATCATGAGGGTCATCAAGGCTAGTATATAACATGTTTTTGCAGCTTTTTGTCGACATAAAAGTATATTAAACATAATTATGATCTTAAAAGCCCTATTTGGGGGTTCAGTTGTATGGGGGCTAGTTGAAATAATTTACCAATCTTAACCATTTTCAATAGGCTTCGTCCTTGGGATAATATAAGATCATGTACCAAATTTTATTGAATTATATTCAAAATGGACAGTCAAACACACAGGCATACAGACGGTCAGACAGACAGACAGACAGACAGACAGACAGACAGACAGACAGACAGACAGACAGACAGACGGACAGGCTTAGCAACATCGACTCAGAAAATGATTCTGAGCCGATTGGTATACTTTAAGGTGGTATATGACCAATATTCTTGTGCCTTATAAACTTCAGCACAAACCCAATATACCCTCAACACTAAAGGGGTGTAGGGTTTAAAAAGGCTATAATAAACATTCGCTGAACGACTCCTTCAGAACAATCATTTTATATTAGTTTTGCATTAGTAACTCCAAAGATTTTTATATAAAAGAGTTATTTGACTTTAATCTTTCTCTAATGAAATACTAAATTTAATTATCTGCTATTTTGATTACAAAGTTTACATTTACCTATTAATAGATAAATCCAAGTCTGATCTGACGTAGAACAAATATTTCTATACATCAGCATAAACCAATATATAGCCACTATAGCAGTAAGGGATGTGTATTGATGTGGGCCACATAAAACTTTCATGAAAACCTATCTTTCACGATTAAAGTAGTTAAGTTTGAAGGTGAAAAAATGGCCCAAACTTTTTTAAGAAATCTATTTAAAATCTCAGGTGTAGAATATTTTATGATAGATCATTCTTATAACCTATTTCTGTCTGTGCCATAAATCATTGAGTGTTATCAAACAGTTTGTATTTTTATTTATTTATTTATTTATTTATTTATTTATTTATTTTCATTTTATATATCCATATACATGTATATTAGGGATATCTTTAAATTTGTTTTTGGATATTTTGAAAAAATGTTATCTATTTATGTGTGATGTTTTTCAATTAATCGAATTTTTGTAACTTGTGCATAATATTTATATGAACTGCCAATTAGCCTGCCGGACAGACAGACAAATATAGTTTGTAATTTGATTTTGTATCAATGATTGTAATTAAAAGAGTTAAATGCTACACGTAGTGTTAGGAAATTTATAAAATTTAAAGAAACTTAAAGTGCAAATTCATTTATTATGTTTAGCACAATATAAATATATCAAAAAGATGCTTCTGGTAGATTCTCCTTTATTCAAGTCCCTATATGTTAAATTTAATTTTTCTATGTTTAATATTATAAATAATTCAAAAAGTACAAAAAAAATCTTAATAATGTTTCTTTTAATAAAAAATTAGTTCCATATTCCCTCATTTCGTCTAGGACCACACTTTTTCGAAAATTATGTTCACAAAATATTCCAAATTAAAATCTAAATATCAAGGATGAAACTCAAAAGATTCAAATCTGCCATTATTTGTTCTGGAAAATGTTCCCGTTTATCCCCTTTCTGGTACCTTTTTTCCAACAAAAATATCAAATATTTTGTTTAAATATTACAGAGTTAGTCCCCACTAATGGGGACTAATAACTGCTTTATTCATAAACATTTATCAAAGGTTTTTGATAAAAATTTAATAATAAGACCCTTAAATACATCAATTAATCTAAAAAGTTTTCAAATTGTGTTGAAAAAAAATAGCAAAATGAAGTACATTTTCTCCCTTTTTTACCTAAAAATTTAAAAAAGTACGAAACAGGTGTCTTGTAAGTTTAAAAGATGTGTCCAAAGTATTTACAAAAATTATTAAATGATTATTAGTTAAAAAGTTATAAAGGTACCAAAACCTCTTTTGTTACACAAGTTTCACCTTTTAAAGGCACGAATTTAGAAAACTTACCAGAGTAGGAGTATATTACTTTTCAATGTAAGTTTTTGCTGGGTATAAATTACTAAACTGTTTATGAATGTTCGGAAAATCCCCTTTAAATTAATTGAGGTACTTAAAATGTTAACCTAAAATGTTAAACATATTAAAATTTAATATAATTATTATCGCAATAAATTCATTAAATACTTCAAATGATAATGAATAATAAAATAAAAATAACTATTTGTTAAAAAAAAAAATCGTAGTTTCCTAAAATAATACTTTATGTTTGTTTCCATAAAGAGTTTGCAGTTGCAGTAATTGGTAATATGCTAACGAAACAAAGTCCTCTTTTAGATTTTAGTTTTTATTAAAAAAAAATTAACAGAATTCTTTTCGACTACAGATTTATAACTATTAACTTAAGCTAAAACTTGTTGAAAATTTCATAAAAATTTATTTAACATATATAACAGCTTATTCCCTAATTTTTAAAATATTTAAACAAATATTAAAGCTTTTTGAAAACTAGACTTGATTACCTTTCCATTGATATATAATATATGATATTTGACCATTAGTAACACTATTTAAATAAATAAAACAAATTATAACATTTGAACAAATTTCTACTACTTGAAGGCCTCTGTTTAACACTGCTTACTATGCGCTTCTCATTATTTCTTGTACCATTGCTGACTGCTGTAGTCACTGTGTTGTTGTTGCTTTTTATAGAGATCTTGTTTGTAGGTCTTAAGTAAACTTTTGCCAACGTGTAATACGTAAATGAAAAAATGTTTGGAATTATACAAAATGCGTGTTTTTTTCGTTTCTAGAATTGAGAAATTTATAATTTTTTTTTGTAAATTTTAAAATTGTTATGTTTTTAAATAAAATTTTTAGTAAAAATCTATTTTTTTTATAAAAATTTCACTAAACGTTTATTTTGATATTAAAATTAATAAATTCATAACATTTTATTAAAGGTTTATTAGACAAATTTTTATACAAAATTTGTTCTGTAAACCTTTGATAAATTGTTATGAATAAGGCAGAAATTCTTTTACCAAAAATTAATTTTTTAATTAAAAAATTTATTTTTTCCTACAAAGTCAGTTTTATTGGAACCGAAATCTTTATATCAAACTTTAATATGTGAAATAATAAACAGCAACCTCTATGTTTTTTGATAAAAATTTCAGCATAATAAATAAAAATTCCCATTCATTGGTTGACCGTTTTTGTTGAGTTGATTGAAGAAGTGTACAAGTGTTAAATGAAGCATTTTTCATTTGGACTATGGATTTTTTTTCTTTTTTTGTACAGGTAGTGGTGGTACACAATACTCAACTACCCTTTGCTAACTTACACATTTGCATTGGAAGTTACTGGTCATTAGTAGACCCAGCAAACAAGAATTGGTGATTCAGATACCCATCACCAAAAATAGATGAATGTATATTGAATTTATCATTTCTTTAGTTTTTACATATATTATGGTTCTATTTGATCTAGCCAATTTCGTCTGTATATCTGTAGGTCACTTAGGTTAGGTTCATAGGAGAAATACTCCCAGGCTACTATTGGAACTATTTTATGCTCCTTTCATGAAATAAAATGTTTGTTGATACAAAATATTGTTCGCTGAAAGTAGTTTTTTAACATCAATCATTTTCCTTCCAGTTTCCTAGACGTAATTCTTAAGAGTTTTCCAATCAACGTTCGTGAAGGATTTTATTTCCGAAATAATATCACAATATCCAAGATACAAACTTCTACGAATGCCTGGCATTGGCAAAGAGAGTGCACTAGAGTTTTATTGTCCTTTACTCATGATCTACAAACCTCTGAATCCGCACGTCAAATTTTGCATAAATGAGCTCGTAATCTTGATCATGCACTCGTCAGGATCGTCCCACAGGATCCTTGTGGTTCCCTTTAATTACCAAGCAAAAACTGGGTAATGACTTTCAATTGTAATTGCTTACCTAACAACATACTTTTCAATGACTACTACATATCGTCTGGATTACTAGGAAGTTGTCTAATAAGGTCTTACTAATAATGTGTTATATAAATACTTTCTAATTCATTGGTCATTTTATCCGCGAAGTGCAGTACTTGTCTCCAATGACATCACCGTGTTAAAATAATGACTTAAAACTATAATTTTAATCCATTACATGGTAATGGAAGTTTTTGCTGGGTATTTAATACCCTTATGGAGTAATCTGTGTATTAATGGTTTTCATTATTTGATCTAATATTTCGTTTGACCAAGATATTCTATCTGTGATCAGCGTTTTAAAGTTTCTGACATATTCTGGTATGCTATTAGACACAATTGATAATTGTGTATAGCATACAATGATGACGTGTACTAATACCGGTTTTGGCCAGTTCGCCTAAAGTTATGAGGCGTTCGGCTTTATATAATAAATGTTTCAATAGTTGTAATATTTCGCCACGTTTTCATAGCCTTTGCTGACGTAGTAATCATGGCATCAGGTTTAGAAATCTTATGAATTTTAGTCTTTTTTGTGAATCGCCGAATTAATATTGAGGCCGTTTGCTTGAGCCCAGCTCAAGGCCGCATTCAGAGCCTCCTCAACTCACCAAATAATTTAGATACTTTGCCAATTAATGAAAACACGATAGTGTTTTAAAGGGAATTAGTATAGAGAGTAGAGTTCAATAAGGCCTATAAAAAACAAAGTTTTGCCGATTTTTCTAAGGATGCAATATTATAGCCAAAGGTATGAAAGTTTCTGAACTAGATCCATTACTATACGCAGAGAAAAAACATAGTTCGACATGGTTACTATAACTAAACAATGTTCACTGTAACAATACATTGTTATTAAAAACATATAATTGTTATTTTTATTCTATTTAAACAATATTGTTGTTACTGTAATTATTTTCATGTTTATGGCAATTATTTATTTGAGTATGACTCACTGAAAAATAATTATTTTTTAATAACTAACTAACTAAATAACTATTGAATGAGTTCAAATAATTCTCATTTGGTTTATAACGTTATATGTATAAGTATTTCACGTTGAATAGAATAATGTTTTATGTTTTTGTGAATCAAATTGAAATTTGTAATGTAGGGTTTACTTTTTTAGATACTGTATTTTATTGAATTAGTAATCGAAATAAATTTGATTTTGATATATATTTTTAACTAAATTTTGATCATAGTGAATCATAATATATTCATGTATAACAAACAATAATATGGTAAATGAAAATTATTATTATAAAATATTTTAGCTGATTTTTATCATAATATGATATTTTAAAATTGTTACAATAACCAAGAATATCTTTAGACTTCAATCATAATGTTAACCATAATATGTTGCTCTAAGAACATGGTTACCCCAACCATGTTTTTTCCTTCCGTGTAAATAATGTGTTTCAAAGTCTCATTGTCCTCTCATTTTCGTAAAGGCAGAGTGTCAACTGAAATAAAATTTACACTTATATGTTTGCTGGACGTAGCCAACCAATTATGAACAGGATAAAAGTGGAACAATAAAGTTTTTACTTTATTTATTAGTTTCATTCAGTCAATCACAGCTTTTCATTTATTTAAGTGAAAGTATATGAACCCTGTATTTCTCTAAGTAGACAAAGAATTCAATATTCTATTAATAATTATTCAGTTTATATAACTCCAATAGTTATATATTTAGATGCTAAGATTTAATCGTCCTAGAAAAATAACTTTTTCAGTGACATCTAGAATTGCAGGGTATTTATGTACATTTAAATTCATTGAAAATAAATTGGTTAAATGATTGGTTTCAGTTCATAAGAGCTTTTCTCTTGAACATATACATATTTATACCCTACACCACTATAGTGGTGTATTATACGTTTGTGCTGATGTTTTTAACATACAAAAATATTGGTCCAATACCCACCTTAAAGTACACCGATCGATTCAGAATCATTTTTTGAGTCGATTTTTGGGCACAGGGACGAATCCTATTGAAAATGATTGAAATCGGTCCATTATTTCACCTAGCCCCCGATTTGAACTTTTTATGCCATAATTACATCAAATATTCTGCTATATCTCTAAAAATTGGCACAAATAAGTTTTATATAAGTATAAATGACACTGCAGATTTTCGCAGGATCAGCCCTTATTTGACCCTAGCCCCCATACAAACCCCCCTTCAAAAAATATCTTAGACGTCTAAAATTGACTTGTAACCATTTGTATCGTAATGAAACTCATTTATAATATATCCTTTTCCCAAATTTTACCGACGATCGGCCCATATTTGACCCATATAAAGCCTCATTTAGAAAATTTAGTTTTTTTTATCAATAAAATGCTTAAATATTTTGGAATTATGGTAATATTCAACATAAAAGTTTCTTTATAAAATATAAAAATTTTATAAAAAGTTAAAATTTTAAAAATATACTCATGGTGTAGGGTATTATATGGTCGGCCATGCCCGACTATACTTTTCTACTTGTTTTAATATTCGTTAGCGTGAGATTTTTCATTTATGTATACATAAAAATAGCTAAATACACTCATACAAATGAGTAAAAATAAACAGTCGGAAGTAATATTAGTCATAGAGTGCATAAACTACGTTAAAGTGGTTAATTAGATAAAATAAAATTTCATTAAATACGTCATTAACAATTGTAAAAGTTTATAATTTAAAAAACCCTGTTTGTGTTTAATAATATTGCAATTTTGTTCGACACTGTTGCAATGATTTCATCATATCAGTTAGATATTCAACACTATAAAGTGATTTTTCAATTAATTCAACTAATAAATTCTATACATCTACATAGAATTTTATACACGTTTGTGTGTTTATCAAGTTGTGACAGTAGTATAGAGTTGTATATACTTTTATAAACATCTACATAGAATACATGTTTGTGGGTTTATCAAGTTTATGACAGTAGTAGTAGTATATACTTTTATGAGAGTGATTATATTTTTTATACATCAATTGACCATTAATAAATTGTAGAGTATAAATAGTGTTTTAAGTTTTTAATATGTTTTTGATTTATGTCAAATTAACCTGAAATGATTTGAGTTTTATATGGTTTTATTATATAGAATTTATTTACTTATTGTTTGGTTATGAATAGAAATAAGAAGTAAAATAAAATAATTATAATTAGTTCAATTTATGATTGAAAATAAATATTATAAAGTGGGAATAATAAATTTATTGTCATTTGCAAAGTGGGTTTGATGAAGTATTTTAAAATGATGGATATAGGATGACAATGATTAAAATTTAACTTAAAGAGATCTGTCTCCAAAAATGAATCATGTATTATTGCCTAGAGAATGTATCACTCATTTACTACAAGACTGGTATAACTGAAATTAGTTTTTTTAACTGATTGCTACATAATATAATTTTTTTAAATACTGCATATCTTTTTTTAAATGAGGACGCAGATCATTTTTTATCACAAAACTACATATCATATATTTTTTTTGAACAAAATCCACGTCCATGAGTATTTAAGAGTTAAAGGAAAAATCTAATGTTTAAAGTAGAAGAGCTCGCTTATAACTCGTTGTGTAAAGTGATGATGATTATAAACGTAAGGCCGGATAGTCGTCAATTTCTTGTTTATGTAATTTAAATCGGACTAGTGGTTTTTTATTATTGCACAAAGTAATTTAATATATAAATTGAATTTAATACTTCATAATTGGGGAATTCACACGCTGGTCATACATCATAAAATAATAACACAAAAATATGACTGCTGTGAGCAACCCTCATAAGTAAGTGTGCTATTTGAAATTTGAGCCAGCTACAGATATTTTTAGAAAAAATGGCAAAAGCAAGTCAAAAACTGATATAAAATGCGTATTGGTGGATTATCAAATTTTAAATATTTTGTTTTTTTTTAATTTTAATAAACGAAATTGTTTTAAAACATAAACAACTGTTAATCACTAAGCCAGAGAAATATTTTCTGACGCCTGTTATTTTTAATAATTCCGATGGCTGCCAGTCAGAAAAAAGCAAACAAATTTTTTTTTCTTTTATTTTTTAATTTGATTTTACAAAAATTAATAACTTTTATAAATATATTAATAAAATCTAATTAATTCAGAAATTATAGAACTTTGCACAAATTTATGTCCAACAATTTTTTAAACTATCATAAAACTTTTGTATATTATTACAATACGACTTGATAGCACACCGTGTGAATACCCCAAATATGTATTGTTTTCTGTTTGTTTAATTGTTAATACGAATTTGTATAAAATAAACTTTTAATTTAATATCGTTTGGTTAATAACTCCATCAAACATTTTTCTTCGTTAATAAATACTATTACATCTAAAATATGGGATTCAGATTGTTTCGATTTTATATTGACGCTATATCCGATTTTTTTGTCGCTTACGTCTTTTTTGCCGAGACAAATTTTTGTGATATAATCAACGTTGAGGCGGTTACGTCTAAATTCTCTGTTTAAAAAATATTTTTTGTGTATGTCTTTATATAATTTGTATAAATCTGAAATTGTGTAATAAATACTTTTTTAGAAGATTTTAAGATCATCTAGCGATGTCTGTAAGTCAGTCTTTTTGTTGAAAACCGGATAGGTTCCGAACGTTATGAGCTTGAATGATGAGATTCTTTAAATATGTTTATTGATGACAAATATTGTTTTTTGTTAATAATGGGCAAAAAGGGTTCGTGATTTCATTTAGCCTCAATACAAGACCTCCCGGGAAATAGTCAAAACATTAATAAATATGTTGTTTATGTTGCAATCGCTATAAAATTTTGCAGAAGTCGGTTATATATACCTGTAAATTATGTTGGGAAGTATTACAGATATCAGGCAATATTTGACCCTAGCCTCCATATATGGATCCTATAAGACAATGAATTTTTCCATACAGAAAATAAGTTTACAGTTAATAAATCTTTCAAAAATTAAAAAGGTATGATGAAATTCTACAAAAAACATTTGTTTTTAAAACTAATAACGCGTTTAAATTCTGTAGACCTCAGTCCACAATTGAAAACTTGATTCAGTTCTTAAATCAATCCATTCCCCAATAGGAACACCCGAAAAAAGCATATATGCTTACGCAAGCATATATTTAATAATTTTAAAGATTCTAACGTAATCAATAAAAATTTTGAATAAAATTTTTGTTTCTGAGATAAACGAAATTTTTTTTTTTAATTTATATAAGAAGTGCCAAGACTTCTTTGGAAGTCTGACCGTTATTCTCTAAATCTTAATATGAATGTCAAAGTTCTTCATGTAGAATTTGAAGATTCTAGCTCTAATAGTTTCTCAGAAATACGAATTTTTCTTGTTAATTCATATGGGGACTCACAGCCCGCCCTTTCTTCTACAACATGTTCAGATATATAATAAAGTTCTTCTTGCATAATTTAAAGAATCATGTTCTATTACTTTCCCAGATAAACGAAATTTTGTATTTAATGCATATGGGAGGCGCAAAGCCGGCCCCTTTGATAGACCGCCCGTTATTCTCTAAATATTCACATGAATGTCAAAGTTCTTCAGTTAAAATTTGCAGATTATAACTCTAATACACGAATTTTTCTATTTAATTCATATGAGGGATCCAAGCCCCCCAGAAAGTACAATCCTTTTTCTCCAAATGTTCAGATGACTATTAAAGTTCTTAGTGCAAAATTCGAAGAATTTAGTTTAAATAGTTTCCCACATAAACGAATTTTTGTATTTCATTTATATGGGAGGTGCCACGCCTCTAATATCTGCTCACTTTTTGTCCTAAATAAACGTATTTACACTAAGTCACTCCGACACGTTTTGAGGACTCGAACTCTTATATTATCTCAAATATACGGATTTAATATTTTCTTAATATGGACGTAGCATCTCGCCCACTTGAAATTTCAAAACAAGAAAAAGCCTATTGTTCCTTCCACATAAAGAAGAACACACAGTGGAAATTTCAAAAGATCGGTTCAGTAGTTTAGCCTTCTATAAGATACAAACAAACATGCATTGATTTTTATATATATTCAACAATTAAACAATAAACAATTAAGCATTAAATAATTTAAATTATAAACAAAATATGTACTACTATGATATACAAATGGAGTTGTGACGGATGTTATATATTTATATATACAAAGTAAAATTATTTTTTTATTTTAATACAATTTTAATATGCTTTTGGAGCTTCCATTGCTCTATAGTTTACAACATATCAAAAAAAAAAAGGAAAAAAGTTGTCTGCAAAAATAATATGAAGCTGATTTCAATTTTAAGTTTCCTACCACCACCAGAACAATATATTGAACATTTTCTGCGAGAATCTCCTACGACATTGGGAAATCTTATCTTCGTGGGAGATTTCTAATTCGAGGTTGCTTAAACCTGCAGTTGTTAATTTCTAACAGTCTAACCACTAAACACTTTATTTTTTCCCGCTGTTCCGACGATGAAAATGTATTATTTTGGTATTACTAGTTAATCAGATCTTTTAAACCTTCATAGATTGCAATCAATAATATATACCGTTTGCATTGAAAAAATACTTAAATTGCGAGTCAGAAAAACTTACCAGATATTGGCTAGTTGTAAAAACCTCACAACCTCTATTCATAACCTACTCCACCAAACATAAATATTAATATTATCATAATATGGAGATCTTCTCAGGAATTGTTGGGAAATGTTTTACTAAACAATTTATTACCGTTTTAAGTACTAAACGTAATGCCACAATTAGTTAGTACAACCAAATTATGTAGTTGTATTGGTGTGTATTAATTTGAGGTTGCATCCAAAACAATAGATGAGAACAACAAAACCAACAGCAAAATTTATTTTGTACTTAGCTGGATGAATAGGTGGTCTGCGGTTATTACCACAACTACGCGAATGGTTTGAGTAGTTTTTAAATTTGAATAGTTCTTGTATTCTCCACGAGTGCAATGGAAAATTAAACCCAGCAAAAGCTTGTATTTGTAAAATTATTTTTCGTTATTTTCTTTAATAACTACTAACTACTAACTAACTAACTAACTAACTAACTAACTAACTAACTAACTAACTAACTAACTAACTAACTAACTAACTAAATAACTAACTAACGAACTAAATAACTAACTAACTAACTTACTAACTAAATAACTAAATAACTAATTAACTAATTAACTAAATAACTAATTAACTAACTAATTTACTAATTTACTAACTAACTAACTTACTAACTAACTGACTAACTAATAAGCGACTATACAATACACCTGCTTCTCCATATATCCTGTATATATGGCTGTTGCTTTGTGGTATCGGTCTATAATTGAGGATGTTTTAATTATTACTTATAAATTTAGAAATTGACTATATTTTCTTACTTATTTTATCGCTGACATTGTCAATTAATTAACTACTAATATTTACTACCGTTGTCGGTATACAGTAACTTATCTATACAAATATATATGAACATACATACATATGTACTAGTGTACCCTGGGCACTTCGCGACCAAATTAAAGTAATAACTTCTTTTTACAAAATTAATTTATTTTTATGAAAAATTATTAAAATCTGGCTAATTAATATAAAGTATAAATGAGTTATTATATTTTAATTAATGATTATAAAATATAAAAAAAGTTGCAAAAGTACTAAAAAGATTTTCATTTAGTAATGTTATTTTTTGTTTCTGTGCTCAATTTAAGGACGAAAATTTCCCTTTTTTATTAAATCGTTTAGGACTAATAAATGTTGGAGTATTTAAAGAAGTTCTACTAAAATTAGTACCACTTTTGCATTTTCCGCAAAGAAATAGTAATATTTAGAAATAAATTTCAAAACACGCAGTGTTATACTTTAAATATATGTATTTGTATATTTATATCACAGGTGAAACTGAAAAGATTTAAATCTGCATTCATTTTCAGAAAAAAAATTTTTTCAAAAAGTTTGAATAAGTTTGGTATTTTTTTTCTCCCCAATGAAATAGCAAATATTTTGTTTCAATAAATATTGCAGAGTTAATCCTTAATTTAATAGGAATACGCCAAAAAATCTAGAACGTTTTCTTAATGTGCTACAAAAAAATGCCAAAACTACAGTTGTCTCTCTTTAACATCCAAAAAGGAGTGAATTTAAAAAAAAATACAAAAATCCATCCCTAGTAGATCTACATAACCAAAAGCACATCTACAGTTATCGTGATTCTCAGTTGATCAGTTTGGGCTGTGCGATGAAGAATCAGTCAATCAGTAACGCAACTCTTTTATATATGTATATATAGAAAATAGTTATAAATAGTATGAATGTATGTTCATATGTATATATATATATATATATTAAATAACCGTTTTAGTATAGTTAGTTGTTTGTCTAGCGCGCCAAAACCATTGGCGGTTTATTAAAGGACACAATGTAACTATATAAGTTGTAGAGCATGTGGTTATTGAATGTTTTACAATTGATAATAATTTTGGGTTTATTGTGGTAAAATATATTTTTTAGCATGAGTTTATTTTGAAAGTTAATACAAATAGAATTTAAAATTTTTTACTCAAATTGTGTTGCATATGGAACTAATCTAGATTTAAAAGGCTGAGTATTTTATATGTCATATCCCAGCTAGCATTGGGAAGATTAATCAGATTGGATGATTAATCAGTAAACAGAGTTATTTTTTACTCCTTTTGAATACCCAAAAGTGATTAATAACTTGAGAGCTTAAAACGTTGTTCGAAAATCATATAATTGAAAATTGATTATTTAAAAAACAATAACATTGCTATATATACAATCATAAATTAATCATCCTGGTGTTTAATATATGATGGCTTTAAAAACTTATTTTGTGATCATATTTCGAGCAGTTTAAAGATCTAAAATGGTTTCTTATATAATTGTTTTTGTTTACAATGAAACAGCAATACTTATACTTAAAAATTACTCGAAAACAATCACCAACAAGTTAGAAATTATAGTCGGGCGAGGCCTATCATATAATACCCCAAACCTTTGACAAAAATATAATGTAATTTAGTTGCGAAAATAAAGCATTTAAGTTGAATTGTACCATGCCTCCGATATTCATACTTAAGCCGTTTATTGTTGAATAAAATTGTGGACATTTAAGTGAAATTTGATGGGCGCTTTTTATAGGGGCTAGGGTCATATGAGAACCTATTATTATGGAATTCGTGAGGGTCATCAAGTCTTGTATAGAACTTGGTTTTTGCAGCTTTTTTGTCGAGATATGAGTATATTAAACATAATTATGATCTTAAAAGCATAATTATGATCATGAACAAAATTTCATTGAATTATCACAAATATTGGGACCTGTAGTTTGATTACAAAGTTTACAAGCCTTAGTAGTATGGGATCTAGGTGAAATAAATAGGCTTCGTCCCTGGGACAATAGAATATCATGTACCAAATTTCATTGAATTATCTTCAAAATTGCCAAGGTTTAGATGGACGGACAGACAGACAGACAGACGGACATAGACAGATCCAAAAAATGATTCTGAGCCGATTGGTATACTTTAATGCAGGAATAGGACCAATATTATTGTGCGTTGCAAACATCAGCACAAACCATTAAAGTGGTAATGAGTCGAAACTGATTAGAAAAGGGACTCAGAAAATACTCTTTTAGAAGAGTTGTGTGGCCTAAAACGAGTTGATATTATTCTCATTTTGTTTATAAAATTATATGTATAATTATTCCAATTAATGTGATATTTATAAAGTCGATTTTCTGTCAAGGAAATTCAAATTATATTATGCTTTATTCATAATAATTTTCTATGTTTAATGATCTTCTAAAAAAGATAAATAATTCCAATTAATGATTAAACACTTTCAGGTGTTCAAATATTATTGTGTATAAATATATTTTGTAATTATATTTCGCGCATTCGGAAGATCAAAAACAGTTTTCTGTTATATTGTATTTGTCTGTAACAAACATAAAAATTACTCAGAAAAGACTCAAAAAAGATTATTATATGATTCGAAAAAAATTCATTAATGACTCAAAAAAAATTAAAAAATGTGTCAGAATTGATCAGAAGTGGGGCTCATAATCGACTCGTTTAGAAGAGTTCCGGGTAGGATACCATTTTCTCCCGACGAAAGTATCTTTTAGGATAAGAAAATGAGCACATATATGATAATTTTAATCGTACAGAAGAGTCATAAATGACTTCAATGTGATCAAAAATTTCAAAAAATGCTAGCTAGTGTGATATACAAATTTCCGTTCAGTAGAGATTATTAGGAGGCCCTTCGACATCCAGTAAGATTAGTAGCACTCAGGATACTTTCCAATAAAGGTTATGAGGACTTGAAAAAATCGAATAAAGAGACATAATTAAAGACAAACGTATATTATATCTTTTTGGTATCCCTGACTGCTGAATAACTAAATCAATATACCAACCATAGAAAAATAAATAGAAGTGTTACTGAGAGTAAGAAATATTACTCTCTTACATGTACAGGTTCTGTGTGAATTTAATACAATTGTATGAGTATTTTTATTTTTGTTTACATAAAATAACAAAAATATGAAAGTACAGAATGTATCCGAATACATCATACCCTACCACATTGCGAGTAAGTAGCAATAAGTTATTTAGTATTTTTTAATGTAGAAGTTATATTCAAGAGATTGATGTTTGCTTAATTAATGAATGTACTACTCATTATAACAATATGTAATCAAAATTTCGTATATATAAAATTTGTTGAGCCTAATTTTATAAATACCCTTGTATAGTATGTACCGCTTACAAAAAAAGTTCAATAGGCTAATTTATGGACGGATTACATCATTACATCGACGCAGGTGTTACAAACTTTAAGACATAAACAAAATTCCGTTCCCA
>NC_060950.1:18562722-18567184 GCF_022045245.1 Lucilia cuprina
ATAATAGGTCCTCATATGACCCTAGCCTCTATGTAAAGCCCACATCAAAATTTCACTTAAATGTCCACAATTTTTTCAACAATAAACGGCTTAAGTATGTATATCTGAGGCAAGGTACAATTCCACTTAAATTAAATTTTTGTAAAAGGTGTAGGGTATTATGTGATCGGCCTCGCCCGACTATAATTTCTTACTTGTTTCAAATTGTTAATATACTTCACTGGATACAAGAACATATCGGAGTTCACCAGTATAATGATCGAGATCACTGTCACTCATGACACCACCTTCATTACAACTTCATTATCTATAATGATAAACCATCAAAGGGCGAGTACAGAAATGTTTTAGCTAGCTCATTAGTGACAGCAGCAAATACTAAATCTTGAAAATTGCTACAGCCGTACACTAGCAACTAGCATTTATTGAAATTTTTGATCACATTCGAGTCATTTATGACTCTTCCGCACGATGAAAATGATATATGATCACGACTCTACGCCGCGACTCTTCTAAAAGAGTGTTTTATGAGCCCCACTTCTGTTGAGTTCCAACTCATTATACCCTACACCACTTTAGTGGAGAGGGTATATGGAGTATGTTTATGAGTAATTTTCAAAACATATTTTAGTAAGTTTTGAAACTTTTTCTGAGTCATATACAGAATAAACAAATAATACAGAATAAAGTTTTTAGATCTTCCGACTGAGTGAAATATAATTGCAAAATAAGTATAAACAATCATATTTCTAACAGCTGGAGGATCTATTTCTGATAACTGTACATTTTGTTATTGTTTTTCAAGTGAATCATATTTTAATCAATATTTGGAATAATTTCTAAAACTCGCTATTAATTAATCAGTAGGGTCATCAATCACCAGACATTGTTTACTGATTAGTCACCCAACTATTTTTCATTTTGAACCATTTGTTAATGTATTTGTTGTTGTTCCGTTACAAACAAAACTGCCCGATTCATTATACTGAACAATCATCTAACAATCTTCCAAATGCTAGTATGGTAGTAACATTTAAGAACGATCTATTATGCATATGTTATGCACTACAAGTAGAGAACTCCGTTGTGACAAGACCACTCCAGTCATCAGTATTTTATCGTGATATTACTTACAGTATAAAACCGTGAGAAGTTTCAATTTCTATTTCTCTTGATTAGCACCTGGAAAGCCGTATCCTCCTTATTTCTATTCTTACAAATCAGCTCCCAGTCGATAAATTGAATATATCCCACCTACTTCTTAAGTTATCCAGTTATCTACTTGTATCCTGATCATTAAATCTATTTTCAGTCTTTTTAATAAAAGGACCAGAACAAACAAACTTAAATGAATCTTCACGGAGTTTCTATTGAAACTGTGATGAAGATTTACTCCTATCTCCTAAATTCGTTATATAAATATCATACTCCATTCCAAATAATCTCTTATTTGTCATAATACGTTTAAATAACAAAATAAAGTTAATCATGCATCCATGTTTCTCCTCCAAACATTTGTTTCATTGTAATTCAGTTTCTATTAACAATATAAAATATATATATAATTTTGCTTAAAATTTAACACTTTTTATTTATTTCTTTTAATCCATGCAGGATACAAAGACACAACTTAATTCGAATATATAATCGAAATATTAACTTAAATAGCTCTAGCAAAACCAACACGTTTGTGTTTCAAATCGAATGCGGTATAGTATTTACCAATGAAAACATCACCCAAAATCCACATATTCATGCCAGCATCTTCAAAAGCGGTAGCGCATTGACCATCGGCTTGAAGAACATAATCGCTAGGTTCCAAGGTATAGATACCATCACCAATGTGGAAGTTAACATCGGGCAAGGCATCAAGTGTGGAACAGTCCAACATGAATTCGAAAGTAGTCTCGTTGAAAGTGGCACCAATGGCAGTTAGTAGATCAATAAAAACATTGGAAGGAACACCAATTAGAGAAGTGCCGGTATCAGCAATAGCCTGGCAGTAGCGGCAAACACTAGTGTCCTGGACATGAGCAGCTCTCATTTCAAATTGCCAATAACCTTCGGTGGAAACAGGAACATAACGTAGTTCACCAGTATAATGATCGGGATCAGTGCCACCCAAAACCATGACACCACCTTCATTGGAAGTACCATTACGAGCCAAGTAGAAAGAGAATACCTCAGTATCGACTAAGTCTTGCAAAATCATATTGTAGAAGGGTGGCACAACACCATCAACAGCAATACTTTGGAAAGCCATACCGATGAGACCATCAAAGGGCGAGTACACAAATGTTTCACCAGGTTCGTTAGTGGCAGCAGCAAATACTTGATCTTGAATAGTCAAACCTTCAATAGTTACAGTATCTTGTACCAAATAGCCAGACAAACTGCCACTGCCATATTGTATTGCGAAACTTTCACCAATATATTGATAAGTTAACGAGTTGTTACCATTATAGCTGTTGTGATCTTTACAGGCCATGTTCTTGGAAGAGCAAGGTGCTGCAGGAATCCACATATTGGAGGAACCGGTATCAAAAAGTACCAAAAACTCCTGAGGTGGAGTACCAACGGAAATTTTACCATAATACGAATCATCTACATAGTTGAAAAGTTTCTCCTTATACACTCTGCAGCTATCTCTTAAATTATATTTTCCCCTTAATTTCACCAATTCATTGGACTTTTGTTTCGATTCACGAATTTTATACAAAGGCACGCTAACCAAAGCGGCTTCCGTCAACAGGAATATACCGAGTAACGCAAATAATAATTTCAACATGTTGGCGAATAACTTAATAAACTTGTAAGAAACTGTTCAAAACATTTTCATTATATACCAAAATTTTTATCAATACAAAATAGATAAACATTTTAGAAAATAGATAATGTACGCGTATAGAATATATGAAGAACACACGCCGTAATAATAATAATTGATCGATTTAGGTCGCATTAATTATAAATTTAATAATGTTAAATAAGTTTAATTAGTAAACAAATCTATGAAGGTTAATAATTGGTTTGTTTACAACATGTTAAACAGAAAATTGTGGTAACAGTCAGAAGTGTGATGTTATAACTATTTTCATTACGATAGCCAAAATTTTATAGGAAAATTATATGGTGACATTCTAAATAATCAACTAAAAATTTGTTATATAGCCAGGGCAGAAATTTATGTTTTTTATTTACAAAAGCAGAAGAAAATTTGGAGTTTTATGATGGTTTCAATTCTTTCATAACAACAAAAGTCTTACTGATCTCGAAACCTGCTTTAATTAAATTTAATTCAGTATTATATGTTAAGAGCAATTTTTCATTCAATCACAATCAAAAATGATGAAGGGTATAACGAATTTTTCATTTCGTAGGAAAGCTTCAAAATATTGATCACAGACCAAGAAAATAATTTATATTTTGTTCCCTTATTAAATTTTCAGACGATGTAGCCATTTCCGTCCTTCGGTCCTTTATTAGGATCGGTCAATAATTGACCCCTCAGGAAATGCATTCTCTTGTTTCTATAAAATCAAAGTTTATTTGCAACAAGGATTTGAAGGTGAGTTGGTATAATATTACGGGAGGAGAATATGAAAAGACGACTCGTCTAACGAGCAAATACGTGTTCTGAATTTTTTACAAGAACAACTATAAAATCAACAATTAAAAAGTTATAGTCGGGCGAGGCCGACCATATAACATCGTACAACTGTATACGATTAAAACGTGATTTAGTTTCCATAATAATGCATTTATGTTGAATTGTACCTAGCCTCATATATACTTAAGCCATTTAAATAAAACTGTAAATTTAAGTAAAATTTTGATGAGGGTTTTTTACAGGGGCTGGGATCAAATGAGGCCCTATAATTATAAATTTCATGGGGGTCATCAAGGATAGTATAGAACTAGGTTTTGCAGCTTTTTGACGAGATAATAGTATATTTAACATAATTAAAGCACTATTTGGCGGATTGAGTTTAAATAATGGGACCTACGTGAAATAATGAACCGATGTTAACTATTTTCAATAGGCTTTGTCTACGGTACCACAGAAGATCATGTGCCATATTTCATTGAATTATATCCAAAATTGGGACCTGTATATTGTTTACAAGGTTTACAAGCTCTATTTGGGTGTACATTTGTATGGGTCCAGGTGAAATAATGGACTGATCTCAACAATTTTCAATACGCTTTGTCCTTGGAGCAATAGAATATCATCATGTGCCAAATTTCATTGAATTATTATCGGACAAGCGGACGGACAGATAGAAAGAAAATGTGCCAAATTTTATCCAATTGTCCTTAAAACCTAAACATTGAGCACATGCTTTACATGAGAAGTTATTTAGTTAGTTAGTTAGTTAGTTAGTTAGTTAGTTAGTTAGTTAGTTAGTTAGTTAGTTAGTTAGTTAGTTAGTTAGTTAGTTAGTTAGTTAGTTAGTTAGTT
>NC_060950.1:18567284-18572050 GCF_022045245.1 Lucilia cuprina
TTTGATAAGGACCCAGAATATATATATTTTGTTGTGTCTCAGATGAATATCTCTTGGTGTTACACACGGAATGACAAAGTTATATATACCCTCTATCACCACTGATGGTGGTGGAGGGTATAATAATGTAGGGATCATACAATCGGACACACCTGTGCTCATTGTCTATTTTTCTACTAAAACATAATTTATTTTTTATTTTTTTTGTTTTATATGTTTGTGTATATTTTAGCCATAAAAAATGCCAGTTTTTGAATTGATTCTTTTTATTATACATTTATGGAATTATAAATGGTATTTATCTTAACACTTAATATTGCTGTTGTGGTTATTGGTGGTTTTGTACGAAACATTTTTTATGTCAAAATATTATTGCTTTTTAAGCTTTTTGATATTATCTTGAAAGCTAGAAGGTTCTTTTGTAGTTGTTGCATTTTAATATGTATTTATATCTACCCTGGGTGCTTCGCTACACTTACTTAAATTAAATACATTCAAAATTTGGTTTACTTTTATAGAAAATTAAAAATGATTAAAAATTTTCTTAATGTTTCAGTTTTATACGTTCAATATCACGTGATTAAATTAGCATTCAGTAAGAAGCTTGTATTTTTAGTTTCATTCATTTATCTTAAAAAGTACCGTAAATACCTCTAATAGATCATTTAATCAAAAATTTTATGTTTCTGTGTTCAATATCATACACAATTCAAAAAATATAATTTGATTAATGAAAAAGTACCAAAAGTCCAAAAGTACATTTTAAATTTTATTTTCAATATCGTAAAAATATCAAAAGGCACCATCGGAAAAACGAGAAAGTACAAAAATTTCTCTCAGTAAATTTTCATTTAATAGGGATCGTGTGTTCCGGTTAACCATTATAAAGAATCTAAAAGGTACCATTTAAAGAATAGAAAAGTACCAAATAGTTCCCACTTACAGAATATTCAGTCAAAATCATATATGTTAAAATTAATGTTCCCAGGTTGAATAATTTAGAAAATTAAAAAAGTACAATTTATAAGATAAAAAGTACTAAAAAGTTGTCTCTTAAAGAATCTTATTCAATGAGGACCGTGTATGTTTAATAATCATGTGTTTTGAGTTCATATTAAAGAACATACATAGAGTATCATTTCAAGAAAGAAAAAGTACCAAAAGTGGAACAAAGTTTACCTAATTGGAAAGTACTAATAAAAAGTGTACAATGTTTCCCCTTTTCGCTTAGAAATATACTTTTTCCAGAATTAAGTTTACAAAATGTTCCGTATTTATATCTACATATCACATATAAAACTCAAACGATTCAAATCTACATTCATTTGTTCCAGAAAAATTGTGCTTTCAAAGAGGTACCAAACAATTTACTTGAATTTGGTCCTTTATAGGCCTTAGTACTCGAATTCCAAAATAATATACCAATAGCTTATTTTGTGTGAGTTTATTTACTACTACTTTTACTACTATTTACTACTACTTTTACTACTATTTACTACTTTTTGAAATTTTATAAAAATTGGCTCAATGAGTTTGAATAAAATAAAATTTCCCTTTTTTCCTTTTTGGTACTTTTTTCCCCAGTGAAATAGCAAAAATTTTATTACAATATTATTATTACAGAGTTAGTCCGTAATTTAATAAGAATAATTCAATAAACCGAAAAAGTTTTCTTAATGTGCCAAAAAAAGTACCATAAATACAGTTTTCTCCCTTTTTCACCCAAAAAGGACTGAATTTCAAAAAAGTACGAAACAGGTGTCTCATAATTTTGGGAGATGTATCCAAATAAAGGACCAAAAAGGTGCAAAAATCACCTTTGTTACACATTTTTACCCCTTAAAAGTACGAATTTAAAAAAAGTACCAGACACCCATCTACTCATTTTATGAGTAGATACAGGTGCATTTAAAATTTTTCTTTTATCACTTATATTGTGTAATAATTAGAAAACCAGTTTTACCCGTTAATGTACAAATTTCCAAAAATCCCTCCTTAGTGGATCTACATAACCAAAAACACATCAAATTTCATGATTCTATGTTCAGCCGTTTGGGCTGTGCGATGATGAATCAGACAATCAGTAACGCCTCTCTCTTATATATATATATTGATAAACAAATATGATTTTATTTTTTTCACCAAAAGATCGGCTTTAGTAATAGAGAAAAGTTTCTTTAAGATCGATTCATTAGTTTGTAACTAAATACTAAAGAACTTATTTATAAATCAAATTTTGCTTTATAAACCTTTTATAAAATAAAATGTGATCATGAATAAGCAGTTAAATATTTACATATGTATGTACATTAAAAAAGTATTTAAAACATTGAATAAAAATCTACTTTAACTGTTCGTAAGCACTTAGCAGTCATTCCCACATCTTAGCTTCGCATAGGAAATAATTTTTATAACAATTTCCGAATTAATATCCGTCTTTGTAATATGTGTTATTAATTAAAATTTATTGCAATTGAATTGAACCAGAATTTGTATAATATTTTTGTTTAATACAATAACTTAAATTTAATTAAAAAAATTTAAAAATCGTTTAAATCCCCAAAAAAAATCCTTCACTTAAAAGCAAATTGATGATTTTTGACTTCCTGTCATATATGTATATATTTTTTATGATGTGTCTCTTTACTCCTGTCATTACCTTTATTAATGGTTGTCAGCATAAATTCTTTACAACGTATTTTCACTTTTATGAAGGCAATTTAACAAACATTTTCTAAATCGTTTAGTTAGTGATACATGCCCCATCATCATGGTGTTGTGTCACTAAAATAAACTGGACTTGTTGTGTTTTTTGTTCATTTCATAAAAAAAGGATTGTCATGAAATGTTGTTGTTAGCAACATTCTACTTACAACACGTTTATATTCATCTATAGCACAGAGTATAGTGAACTGAAAACTAAAATGAATCCTTTAAAAAACTGTATGTTTTTCTTTTATTCCCCATAACCATTTATTTTGATTGTCGTGTTGCCGTAAACTATTTTGTTTAACATTATTTAACTATAAACGGTTTTTGTGACTATAGGTTTTTTTCGCTCTCCCTGAATTTTTCTACATTGTTGAAAACGTAAATTGTCGTTTAGTATTAAATTTATTTCACAGTATTAAACATCTTTTTGTTTGTTTAGTTTAGAGCTCAATTGACGTTATGTTTAAAAACTTAAATGAAGAAATATTGGCTTAAACATTATATGTTTGTATGTCTAGTTACACTTTATTTCAAATTCATTTACATTATTCTTAAAGGAGGAGTGAAATGAGGTTGTTTGAAAAAAGGGGGAAATTCTGTTTTTTATTGTCGTTCGAAAATAAATGTGAATATTTTCTCTACAGTCTAGACAGGTACAAAAAAAAAGATGATGGGAATGTTTGTGGATTTGGTAGTGGAGTAACTTAAACATATATCATTCAAACAAATAACTTTCTCACCTATTCCTTGCAATTGAAAAGTAATGAGTTATAATGCTAATAAAACCACTTTTCACTACTTCTTCATTAACGTTTTAATTCATTATTTTAACACGATGTTGTATATTTTGCTTACAAAGAAGTTGTTGAGTAAGTTGTTTTGTTTTTAATAATAACAAGTATGGAAGTATAGTCGGGCGTGACCGACCATATGATACCCTACACCAGTTATGAATATTAAATGTGATTTATTATTATAAAGAATAAATGATTTGTGATTTACTCTTTACGATACATTTAAGAAATCTATGGATGAAAATCTAATTTTTGAAAGAGGCTTTATATGAGGGCTAGGAGCAAATATGGACCAAGCCTGATAAAGTTTTGTGAATATATTTATATAATATTTAGTTGTCCTAAATTTCATCGCAATATTTATGTTTATAAGTTATTTTTGGACATTCAAGTAATTTTCTGAAGGGGACTTTGTATGGCAGCTAGGGTCAAATGAGACCCGATCTTTATGAAATTTGGCAAATGTGAAATAATGGACAAACCGACTTCGGTTTGTTAGTTAAATATTCTACTCACTGCGTAGCTATTTTATGCGTGTCAAATAATGGTTTTCAGATACAAAGTTAATGTTGTTTTCTTTTTTGTAAAACACAATTCTTAATACGCAATTAAAATGACAAAGGCGAAAATAAAGTACTTCTATTTCAGATTAAAAGAATGTCATTACTCGAGTACTTCAAAGTAATGCAGTCAGCAAGTAAATAGTCACTGAAAAGTAAGGGGTTATGAAAGTACAACCCATTACCAGGTTTTTGCTGGGTTGTTTTCTTTTTTTATAAAACACAATTCTTTACACGTAAAAAAAATGACAAAGCCGAAAATAAAGTACTTCTATATCAGATTAAAAGAATGTCATTACTCGAGTACTTCAAAGTAATGCAGACGGCAAGTAGATAGTAATTGAAAAGTAAGTGGTTGTGGAAGTACAACCCATTACCAAATTTTTGCTGGGATAATATATAGATTAAAAGCTATTTTAAAGCTTTTAAGGTTTCTCTGATTTTGGATGAATCTGAAAACGTTTTAAAATAGCTTAATGATGTTTCCAGTTTTGTGGAGATTGACCAAATGATCTTATCAATCTTTGTCTTTCATCTTTAAATCATCACTACTGAATAAGACAAATTATATTTGCAAGTTGTCATCGATTCGTTGAGCAATGTGTAGTGATAGGCACTATTAGCTAAAGCAGATACCAGTCTCCATTTTTCAAATGAATAGCAGTGTTTCAGGTTCAAGAGATGTAGTAATATTGTAGTA
>NC_060950.1:18572150-18576587 GCF_022045245.1 Lucilia cuprina
CTAGTTCAGTTCTAGTTCAGTTCTAGTTCAGTTCTAGTTCAGTTCTAGTTCAGTTCTAGTTCAGTTCTAGTTCAGTTCTAGTTCAGTTCTAGTTCAGTTCTGGTTCTTGTTATTTTAGTTTTGTTTATTTACGTATTTTTAAATAACTTCTTAGTTTATGAACTTTTTTAATTATCTTTACAAGTACAATAGAAGCTTTTCTCCTTTGTCCATTGTTTGTAAACAAATAAAAACTGAATTTTATTTCTTTCTTATTTCTCTAAAAATGTTTTTATAAACATTTTAATCTACTCCTTATCTTTACTTTATCACTTTTTAATTTAATATTGCAAAAAATTCTACAGTTATTTTTTATTCTATATAGAGAAAACATAATTAAAATAAATTGTCATAGTACCAACTGGTCTCGGTTGAAGTACAAGAATTTATAAAATAAAGTTCTTTGTTTTTGCTTAACTCTAAGTCAAAACTTTGATTAGAAAACAAATGTCAACTTAGTGATTGGATCATTAAGTAATGCTTTTAATTTGTATTGAAGAATTATTAATTAATACATTTTAATATAAATACAATAAATATGTATGAGACTATAAAAGTGCAACGAAAATTATTTGATTTGTTTGAAATTTGATTGAAATAAATTTGTATGCTGTTTTTATTATTAAATATTTATTTAGAAGAAATATTTCAAAAGGTTTTTTTTTTGTTTAAATATGTAAATATAAAAGAGATTTGTTAAAATCTATTTTGAAAATCTTATTTGATGCTATATTATATATTTTTCGTTATTTCTATTAGAAACCCAAACATTATTGACTGATTGTGAATTCTGTCCATTAAGAGGAGAGCGAACGGAAATTTCTATATAATTTAATAGTCAAATAGTTTACAATATTTATTGCCATAATACATGTTTTACTTGTGGCAATCTCAGTTCAGAATGGTTACTCCGTATTTCGATTCGAAAAAAGAAGCTTTTGAAACTCACTGCATTTATCATTCAAATTCGAAATTTTTCTTTCAAATTGAGTTACAGAGTAACTCTCTACACTTTTTATATATCAGTAGAAAACTTTGATTGTAGTACAATCTAGTAGTAGTTTGTGTTCTTCACGTTTCCTCCCTAACTGTCTTGAAGCCACCATCCTTCTTCCAATTTTAATCGACCACAAATCTCGTACTATTTGTATACCCACAATCAAAAAAGGAGGGAGTATATTGATTTTATCAATCCGTTTGTAACTTATACATTATGGGTCCTTATGATATTTTAAGACGATCTAGACATGTCCGTACGTCTGTCTGTTGAAAGTACGATTGAGTCCGAACCGAACGAGATAGAGAAAATTTTCCACAAATATTGTCTATAGGTAAGGATTGTTTGAAATATTGGTCCAGGTTTTTGCATAGCCCCCATACAAGTGGACCCCAGAAAAATAGCTTTATTAGGCACATCTGTACGATTATAGATATGAAGTTCGACATGAATACGTTTCATATGATCCAAAATCTCCCTAACAAATTTTATGAAGGTCGGTCCATGATTGACCCTATATAAGGCCCTCTTCAGAAAATTTGTTTAACTGACTTAAAAATACTAGTATAACAATGAGATTTGACATAAGTCTCTTATGATTCAAAACCTCTGTACCAAATTTTATGTAGATCGGTCTATAATTGACCCCCATATCAGTTCCTCATCACTTTACGCTCATTACTGGGTTAAAAATACGAGTTTAGTGATGAAATTCAACACACATAAGTTTCAATGAAGCCAAGATCTCTCCATCAAATTTTATGTGGATCACCCCATATAAGGTGCCCTTCAAAAAATTACTTAAACGATAATTACTGGCTAAAGAATACAGAAAAAAGAAAGAAAAGCTATGAAATTCGACCCACATATTTTTATATGAATTAAAATCTCTCTACCAAATGTATTGAAAATCGGTCCATAAAAAAATTACTTTAACGATCTTTGATGACTTAATAATACGTGAACACAAACACTTATAGAAACATTAATCTTTATATCGAATTTCATGCGGAAAGTGTCGTGAAGTGATGTTCGATGTAAAGATGTTTCGTATAAACCAAAATTGGTCTAAACAAATTTTATGAAAAATGGTGAATTATTAACCCTATCTCTCATACAAGGTCTTCTTCAGTTAATTTGATGTTTATAGGGGAGCATTCCTTTTATTTTAACAAATTCTGGAAGAACTGGATCATCACAGAACAAATTCCTATATTGGACAATATTCTACTAAACAAGAAATATTTTGTTGTACTATTACTGTTGCTGCTGCTGATAACTTAATCCGATTTATCATTACTTATTACGTATGTGCTATGTATATGATGATAATGACATAATGGTGATTTAGTTGATGACATTTCTTTGCATGCATGAAGAAATTTACATGCCGTGTAGGCGACATTCCATAGCGTTTATTAAACGAACAATGTGTATTTCATTTTAGTCCCAGCAAAAACTTACATAGAAGTTTTTTTTTTAAGTACTTACTAGGAGATTTAAATAAGATGTTTTGTTTCTGAAAAAATGTAACGTATGACTATAATTCGACTTCGTTTGTGTTAAATACAAATTTTAAAAACAAGGCTTAAAAGCCGATACTTTAAAGACCAATATTTTGGAAGTTACAATAAGCAGCATAAACCTAAAATACCTTCCGTACTATTGTGGTTTTTAAAATTAAATAAAACTATGTAAAATTGTTGATATTTATTTAAACATATTCTAAATATGTAAAAACAAATTTGTTGTAAAAATATGAAATTCAGAGAAAACAAAACAATTTGTTTTAGAAAAATAAAAGAATATGCAAAATATGTTATAAAAATGTTGAAAATATGCAAAATATATGCAATTTAAAGCAAAAAATGCCATTTATGCATTTATAACAAAATATGCAACAACAAATCGATGCCATTTTGTAGCAAATTCTCTGATTCGAAAAGAAAACAACTTAAAACTTATTTTGAGTTACTGACTACAAACATACATTTGCATAGAAATCCTTGCCCTGGTAATAATCATTGAAAAGTGAGTTGTTGAATAAGTTTAAGTCATTACTATGCTTTTGCTGGGCTGCTACTCAGTAACCATTTTTAACGTTTATTATCCTCATATTGTTTTTTTTTTCAGCATTTGTGATTTTGAATATAAACTAATTTTGTTTTTTGTAAGATTGATGCTTTTCTACATGCTGTAGTTACAAGTTCATTTAGTTTGTGGAAATTTTTCTTTCTGCTCCTGAATGTTTGTAATAACTGTATCATTTATTCGATTGAGTTATTGTTAGTTGCTCTCCTTAGTTATGTGGGTGTTGAAGGATTTCCATTTATATTTCTAAGGATAAGTAATATTTTTAGGCACATTTTTTTGTGGCCATAAAAATGGAACATTTATATTTTGACACGTGATTTAGTAAAAAAAAAATGTTTTCCTAAAATGTGATTAATGTGTGAAGCTATAAAACCATAAAGCAGTCTTTTGACAAAAAAGGTGAAAAAAGGTTGTTGAAATGTAATTTTTGTAGAATATAAAAAAACGTGCGAAAGGAATATGGAATTAAAATTGGAATCAGTAAATAAATGGATTAAATTTTATAGTGAGAAACTTTATAGAGAGAAACTTAAATATTAAATAAATCTACAACACTGTGTTCAACATCTATTTTATTCATATATGGTTATCTTTACTCTATTATTTTTATAATCTCAATTGTTATCTGTCTTTTTAAGACAATTAAATTATTTTTGCTATTTCTTTTTTTTTTTTTGATTTTTCTAATGCTCATGTATTTAATTATTTACTTCGATTTCATTTATCTACTATAATTAAAGTTTTAACTAATGATTTTAATTATTTAAAAGATTGACATAATTTTTTGCCATATCTTGCCCCACCATGTATCCGGGTTAGCCTTATTATTAGGAGAGTCCGTGGCAATTGCTATTGTTGTTGTTATATTATTGCTATTTCCGGTTGTGTTTTGAACGGGACTCCAGGTAGTGTTAAGTAGAGGTGGTGAGGTAGTTGTGAGATTTTGTATTGGACTTAAGGTAGTGTTATGCCAGGGGTTCCATGTGCTATTCACAGTGGGTGGTTGAGCGGTACTGTTCTGCCAGGGACTCCATGTTGTGTTAGGCCATGGGCTCCATGTTGTATTGGGCCATGGAGTCCAAGTCGTATTTACAATTGGGGGATTTGCAGTACTATTTTGCCAAGGATTCCAGGTGGAATTAGGCCATGGACTCCAGGTTGTATTAGGCCAGGGATTCCAAGTACTATTGGGCCAGGGGTTCCATGTTGTATTAGGCCAAGGACTCCAGGTTGTATTTGGCCATGGGCTCCAAGTAGTATTGGGCCATGGGTTCCATGTTGTATTGGGCCAGGGACTCCAAGTAGTA
>NC_060950.1:18576687-18579790 GCF_022045245.1 Lucilia cuprina
TGCTCCTCAAACAATTTTTATAAGCCACTTATGTTTGAAATATCTGAAGTGGTATGTTTTGTCTGTCTTTAAGTATGTTTGATGTCGCCACAGCATTATGAAAACATAAGGTGTTACTAATTTCAATTTCAACCACTAAACATTCTTTTCAGGCGATTCTCGAATATGAATGTTAAAAAGGTTGAATTTGGATTAAAGTCATATGGATTTGATGTCGGAGAAGAAAAAAAAAAAACGAAATAATTTGTTGATGACAATTGTGGCTAAAACGTTTATTTTTAGAATGCAGTAAGGAGGAAGCTTTAATTTTCACAAGTAGTTATTCAAAAAGTTGTGGTGAAAGAGAAATAAGTAGCATTTAAAATGACGAACATTTTCAGACATAACCCATACTGTCACACATAGAAAAAATTATCGGTAGTTTCTTTTCAATTAACATGTTTTTTTATTTCTTAAATTTTTATTTAAACAAATTTTTAATTGTCTTAATTTTCACGTTGTTTGAAACCTAAGTATACAATTTTGATTAAATTTTTAATTGATTCAATTAATTTTTTAATTGATTCAAAAAAATATTTGTTCAGTTGTGACAATAGAGATATTTTTTAAATGCTGAACGGTTAAAGGTCGAGTATTCCATTAATGTTGAGTGTAATCGATTAAAAATTTTATTGTTTCAATCACCTTCTTAATTGATGTTTAAAAAATTCTCTCCCAAACAGTTTAATTCATTTGATTAATAAATTAATAAAAAATTAATTTGATATTTTTTAGATATATAATTTATACAATTAATGAATTAATAGTAAATCTTGTCTCAATTATTGACACTAATTGTTCTGATTAATACGTTATTTGGAAAACAAAAATATTTTTTTATATTTTTACAAATTTGGTTATAGGTGCAAAACTTGCTTGATACAATTATTTTGATAATTGAAACTTATTTTCAGTTTTTTTCCTGTGCATAATAATATAATTTTAGAATTTTCCCTTATACTTAATAAATTAATTAAATTTATTTCTTATTCGTTCCCCCATACAAATACTTTTTTATTTTCATGCAAATACATAAATATTTAAAGCTTTTTATTACAAAAAAAAAAAGAAAAATAGCAAATATTAAATTGTTTTCTAGTATTTCCTAAAAGAAACACTGAGCCTAAATGACACAAGTAAAGAAAAGCAAAAAATGCCAACATTACTTGTTTTTTTATACTGTCCCTATAAAGTGTGATTTCTGTCAGTTTAGCCAAGCATCGTTTAACACATGGTGTCGCAAATGAAATGACAGCCTGAAATAAATTTGCAATTTGTTAATGTCAAGGCTTGTAGTCGTACGTTTTCTACGTTTGCCATTTTGTAACAAAATAATGTCGACATTAATAATATCAAAATAAAAGTAAAATAATGGAATTAAAAAAATACGGATTTTTTTCTATAACGTTTCCTTTTCCGCATCGAAATATTATTACAAAACTTATACTTACACTCCTCTCGGCACACAAAAAACTTATTTTTCGTTAATTTATTGTTTAAAACCTGTGTTTAAAAAACTGATTAAATGTTTAATTAATATAATTAATTCAATTAATTCTATCATCAACAAAAACAATTTTTTCATACAGTCTTTATACCCACCATCAAAAAAGAAGTATTCTTCTGATACCCCTAAAAGTATATATGTTAAGGGTCCTTATAATATTTTAGGACGCTCTAGTCAAGTCCGTCCCTACGTTCAACCGTCTGTCTGTTAACACAGATTTTCTACAGATATTTCATATTGATTTAGTTTGTTAGGTATTCAAATCGGACAATATCGGTCCACGATGCCGCTCATAACTGTTTTGTAAAAATTTAAAAGGGATCGATTCATATTTGACTCTACACCACCCAATATAAGGGTCACAATCAGAAATTTAATTTAACTGTCATAACTGTATAAAATAGCGATGAAATTCGACATCAATATATTTTATTGGATACTTAATATCTTCGTTAATATTTGAATGGATCGGTCTATAATTAACTCTACTCCTGATCATATCATACCCTACACCACTCAATATGTTTAAAATATGGATTATTTTTTAAATAAAAACATTTATTTTGTTTTTTAGCTTAATTCCGTAATATTTTAACTTTTTGTTGACAAAAAAATAAATTTTCTACAAAAGGGCTCATATGGGGCTAGGGGTAAATATGGGTCTATCCTTATAAATAGAAATTTACGTATACGAAGTAATTTATGTAGAATTTAAGCGTCTAATTTGTGTTTACAAGTGTCATCTAGAAGGCAGTGTCATTTAGACTTTAATAAAACTAAGTTTTGCCAATTTTTGTTGACATACTAAAACATTTAACATAATATGGAGGCTAGACGAATCAATAGACCTATTTCAACAGCGTTCGTCCTTGGACCAAAAGAAGAGTATTTCAACAAATTATCTTAAAACTGACGAAAAAATATGATTCTGAGACAATTTGTATACACAGAAAAAACTGAAAATGAGTTTTAATTATCAAAATAATTGTATCAAGCAAGTTTTGCACCTATAACCAAAATGATGATATCAATTACCAAATTTGTAAAAAAGTAAAAATATATATATTTTTTCCAAATAACGAATTAATCAGAACAATTAATGTCAATAATTGAGACAAGATTAAAAATTGATTAATTCATTAATTGTATAAATTAAATATTTAATAAATATAAAATTGTTTTTTTTTTATTAATTTATTAATCAAATAAATTAAACTGTTTGATAGAGAATTTTTTATAAATCAATTAAGAAGGTGATTAAAACAATCAAATTATTAATCGATTACACACAACGTTAAAGGAATACTAGACCTTTAACAATGCGTTCAGCATTTTGAAAAATTTTCACTTTATTGACACAATTTAACATATAAGGCGTTTCATAAATTGTAAATAAACTTGAATATTATATGCCTAAAATTTTATGGACTATTTAAGAATTATAAAATTTTGCTAGCACAAAAATTCAAAAAAAATATTAAAAATAAATCTAAAATAGAAAAGAAGGCCAGAAATTTTTTTCAATCAATTAAAAAATTACTTGAATTAATTAAAAAT
>NC_060950.1:18579890-18581106 GCF_022045245.1 Lucilia cuprina
ACTAGAACTGAACTAGAACTGAACTAGAACTGAACTAGAACTGAACTAGAACTGAACTAGAACTGAACTGGAGGTGGACTTGTACTGATATAGTTTTCCAACAAAGCTATTAGATGGCACTATAACGGAATGAAAAACTTTCACAAAACTACTGTAAATACAATAAACGAAATTTAGTGTCCAATGCAGTCATGTTTAACCTACATCACTTTCTTATTTCTGTTTTTATCAAGAAAATTCCTATTTACCTACAACTATAAATTTTACAGTATTTTAAACTCCATTACATTTTCTAACTATTTCAATCATGCCAGAAAAATCGATAAGAGAAAAACCTCTTCTTAGATTCCTATTCCAAATGACGATGTCATTGAAAAGCCATAAAATATTCTAAGTAAGTGGTTATCAAACTGGTCTCAATGGTTTTCATTAATAAAATACTCATACGCTTAGAATTATCTACATATACCCAACCACTGCATTCATTCCAATGCACCAACTAGGCCAACACCAAATGAAGATTAGTACGAGAATGCACAAGTGCAAGTAGAAGTGAGTGAGTATTTTTGTGTGGTGTGAAAATGCCATTGAATAATCAGTTTATTGGAGTGGTGCAGCCGCAGTTGAATGCAAAGGCATCAGCAGCATAAGCAATAATGTTTATGTGTATTCAATGAATGCAATATTTGTTTTAGCTCAATGTTTTGAGTAGAAGTTATAGTATGTATGCAGGCATCAGACAGGCAGGCTGACTGGCATCTTTGCACAAGAAAATCATGATTATAATGGGCAAATAAGCATTATACCAATGCAAGTACAAATAATACACTTGTGTAACTTTAAAATCAAGAGAATTTGTCTTGTTGGCTGAAACGAGTATATGAGTAGTATTTCGTTGGAGCTTTTAGATTATGTGATATTGAAGACGTTAAAGATGGTAAAGGGTATGAGTACAAGATTGCAATAATAAAGTGTATTTAATTACTTAATGCTAATTGCTATAGACATTATTAAATTATTTATATGTTTGTAAGAAATTTTACTAAAATGTTGAACAATTCAATTGATTATGGTTTATAGATCCTTTTATTGAGAAATAATTGAAAATATTGTGTAAGTAATTATTTAAGTTTGCACTTCGAATTTTAAAAATAGTGACAATTTATTTACTACTAATATTTTCGAATTTAATATTTTAGAAAAATTATCGTCTAGT
>NC_060950.1:18581206-18582312 GCF_022045245.1 Lucilia cuprina
CCTTCAGTATACACGTGTTGGCTGCGGTTTAAACCTAAATTCATGGGAAGAGAATGTCAGTTAAAAGCCCGATTCATGGTGAAATATGAAATTGAGTTTTAGTTCGGTACTGTTGCCAAGACGACAGTTATACCACAGAGGAGTGACTGTGGGACTAAGTTTTGAAGTTGTTGTTAAATGCATATGTTACAGGATGAATATAGGGGTAGACGGGTCTTAGCCGCCAGTGTACCTAAAGTGTGTATGTGTCAAATGTTGTTTTCTATTTGTGACAATATGTGTGTGTGAAGTGCGCTGGGTTGAATATAAAAGTGATACCACTGAAATTTCCTTTCCTGTTCAGGGAAAATTATTTTCATTTAAGATTTAACACAGTGTATTCTTTGTGAATAAGAACAAAGACATTGGTCTACCGAATATATTTCTATGTACTCTTTCCGACTCAGAGCCCATGTACAAAAATTGCCATCTACGTGTAAGATGTACAAAGGGGCAGGGCTGAAATATTTCAACTCACAATTTTTTCTAGCAGCATTTCTGACAACATTTCAAAACAAAAATTGGAATTTTATACTATTTAGACATTTTCTGAACATTTTTCTGACATCCGGATATCACAGCTTTTAGTTTAATGTCAGAATGTCTAAACACCCGTACTCATTACTGTTTCTTAACACATAAATAAATGATAGATAATGTAGCTAAACTAAATTCGGATATTTCTGCCTAGCGGAGTAAGCATATACCTTCTAAATATTCAAATATGACACCGAAAAAATCAATTCATTTAACTTTTTTCATAAATGATTTTGTTTTAAAAGAAACATTCATGTGACTCGTTTATTTAAAAATGGTGTAAGGTATTCTTCTCTTCCTTAAAGAAAAATGGAACAAGAGCTTTAAATAGTATTTTGAAGGTTTTCGATCACATGCAGTAGATGACAAAATTCATGTCAACAAACTACCTGCAGAGACTGTCACTTTCGATGTAAGAAGTATTTTTTATCCAACAATATATTTTATTAGTTCCAACTGACTACTGGTCTATAAATACAAAAGGATTCATTCGAAATTCACTGTAAATTTGAGGAAGATGGATGTATATT
>NC_060950.1:18582412-18583795 GCF_022045245.1 Lucilia cuprina
TATTTGTATTTTTGATGCTCTTGTTTAGAGGTTCGTATGCGATCGTTTTGTGTATATGTAATTTGCCGAAAATCTTCGTTGTCAGAACAATACTAGCGCCGACGTCTGCTCTATATATATAGATATATATGACTACAGATAACAGACGGTATATTTTTGGGAGTAAAACGTCGATCGTTGACTATTCTGCATCATTTATTTTTGCATAAGAACTTTAAGCATGAGTAACACACAACGCGGAAACTTTAAGCTAAGTCTTTAATGGGTGGCATAGCTTTTCAACAGCCAAGTTTAGGATTAAGTTAGAAAAGTTCTTGTGATTTATTCTTATTAGTGATAATCATACAAAGAAACATAAATTAATCAAAAATAAGTGCTACATGCTTTGTATACATATATTTGAAAACCTGTCAATTTGAGAAAAAACATACGGGTAATATTTTATGTCAATTTTGTATAAGAAAATTTATACAAACTTCCTTTAAATTCCTCAACACAATTAACTAACTAATTAATATTCTTTTCGTATTCAATAATATCAAATTCCTGGCAAAGTTTTAAAGCCATTCACTTTATTTTGTTTATTTGTGGTGAAAGAAACTTTATTTTTCAAACAAAATAAATTGTTGTGTTTTTGTCAAAGTTAAGTTGTTCTCGTTGAAGTTGAAGTGTCACAAGGACTGTTTTGACTTGTTAATGACAGTTGTTGTATTAACATAAATGTTGTTATATTGTTGTTTGTGTATGTGTCTTTTTTTTTTGTTAGGTGGCAGTAAACATATTGTAGCATATTTAATAATTCCTTTATTAACAAACATACTTTGTGATATGTAGGCTTGGAATATATGGGTGTTAGGTATGTTATTTTTGTGTAATAAATATATTATATAATCTTAACACGTTTTCTTATGTTTTTTTCTTTTTCGTTAATTCTTATGACTTTAACAAAAAGTTCAAGTTCTTAACACCTTTTTTATATCGAGAATTTTACTTTTTTTGGGGGACACGAACACAAGTATTGTCACTTACGGGTTGTTGACACCTGTTACCGAAATGTTACTCGTATCATAAGTTTATTGAAGAGGGGATACATATTTTATTTAGATTTGTGACACTTGTAGCAATTAAGGAAATCTCTTTGAAATTTTTATTTTATAAATTTTGGTTATAAATTTTCAAAGAATGTGGCATAAATCAAAGTTAAGGTTTGATTTTTTTCTTGATTTCTTAAGAAAGCATAATTTTTGTTTTTCAAGTTTATTGATTAAAAAATTATTGAATTGTGTGTGGTCGTTGTGAAATAAGGAGTGAGATCGAAAAATTCTTAACATACATATATGTTTATAAAAAAGAAACCACTAAACTTACAGCTTTATTTTTTTT
>NC_060950.1:18583895-18586003 GCF_022045245.1 Lucilia cuprina
AAATCTATAGAAAAAATCTACTAAAAGCTTTCAATGAAAATATTATCAAAATATAAAAGCTTTTAATAGAAAATATCATCAGAGAATGATGAAAGCGTTCTGAAGAAATAAGATGCCACGCAAATTAAGGCAATTTCGTCAATTTTTCCAAACGTTAATTTATATTTTATATAACCTATGAAAAATTTTAATAATATAATAGTTTCCCATATGTACGAAATTTTGTATTTAATTCATTCTCTAAAAGTTCAGATAAATATCAAAATTTTTCATGTGTAATAGTTTCCTAGATATTTGAATTTTTTATGTAATTCATGTGGGAAGTCCCAATTTGCTCAAGGGATTTTTGCTCTAATAGTTTCCCATAGACAAAATGTTTAAATAAATGTTTCCCTGACAAACGACAACGCCAATTTAAAGTTGGTTTTGCAAAATTTGAGGATTTTAGTTCTAATAGTTTTAAAATGCGGGGGAGAAACGTCCCCGCCCATTGTTATTCAGCCAATTTATTACACAAAATGTTTACACGGATGCTAAAGTTCTTCGTGCAAAATTTTAAGGTTCTAATTTTAATAGTTTCCCAGATAAGCAAATTTTTGTATTTAAATCATATGATGATTGCCACGCCCCTTACACTAAATTGGTTCCGACAAAATTTAAAGATTTTTTTTTCATATGGAAGGTGCCACGCCCACTATAGTTTTGAAGTAAAAGGTCCAGACATAAACTAATATAAGATAATTCTAATATATAGTCTAAGCTGTAGCTAGGAATTAAATACTGGAATGGTCAGACGGAATGAGAATGAATAAAGTATAAAAGTATTCAATAGAAAATATCACTAGTAGCTGAAACGATCATCAAAAAATGATGATAAAATTTCATATAAAGATCAGATAGTAGTGAAAATTTTTATAGAGTTACAGACAGATCTAAGAATAGTAGGAGTTATAACAAAGACTATAGGTAATACTATAGACTGATCTTTAGTAAATATTAGAATGATCAGACTAAATACTGATCAGACTGATGAACCAGACATGAATAATGATTAAGTAAATTAAACAAGGAACTAAAGTCCATTCGAAATTCAATTCTTTTAAAAATTCTATAATTATAAGTAAATGGAATTCGATAGAAATGATCATTGGAGTATAACCAATATTTTTAAATACTAGAAAGATCGGGCAGAAGACTGAGAATAATCAAAGTCAAATAAAAAGCATTCAATAGAGAATATCTCCAGTTGCTGATGAGAAGTTTCTAAAGAAAACATCATCAAAGAATGATGAAAAAATCATTGTATTATCTCCAAAATTGCAACTAGTAGTTTGATTACATGGACGGACGTACATAGCTAAATCGACTCAGAAAATGATTCTGTCCGATACAAACATCAGGGAATTCTATAAAAAGAGATCACCAGTGAGTGATAAATATAATTCTGATCAAAGTGTGGTGATATAATAATGAGAACTGATGATCGGAAGAGAATTTTATAAAAATTATTCTTAAGAAAATATCATTAAAGTTAAATGAGAAGTTCATTAAAGGATAATTACAAAATTTTGTATAAATAACCAAAAACTGTTGAAAATTTCTATCAGATGTGGATATTTTATAGATAATTTCATCAGAAACTGATGAGAGAATCATGTAGAAAAAAATATTAGAGAGTGATAATATAATTCTGATCTATAGTGTGAGTTACAGCTTAGACTTTTATACTAAAGATTATATTCAAGATTTAAGATTGATCTTTATTAAATACTACTACTAATTTAAGTCAATAATATTGATAAATCTAAAACCGAGAAATTCTGAAAATTATCATCCGATTATAATGAAAGTATTTTATGAACAGTTGTATGAGGAACTGAAGATGTTCTGTGGTAAGATACCGTAGAAATAAAATAATTGTGCAGTGACTAATAAACATTTTAAATTTCATTGATTTTAAAAATTTTATTAAAAGAGTTACATTTGGAGTTAAGTGTATGTATGTAAGGAGTGAGATCGAAAAATTCTTAACACACGTTTTTCATTACATTTTTCAACCAAAGTATTATTTGATTTTTTTTTTTTTTTTTGATCAAGTTACCTTTGAA
>NC_060950.1:18586103-18594214 GCF_022045245.1 Lucilia cuprina
AGTGACTTTTAACAGCACATTTAGCTGTTATTTTCAATTCTATATTAAGTACAATGACGACTTGTATTTGCTTAATTACAAACAAAACATTTAACAAAACGACCCTCCTTAGTTTCCGTTTCATTGCATTTTTAACATTGGAAGTGAGATGAGTTTTTGCGTTGTTATGTTAAAATTTTATTTTTATGGACTTTTAACAATAGAATAATGAAAATATCTTCTTGAGCTTTGTTTTTGCAAGGTCGAAGTTTTACGGTAAAAGTTTAAGTGTAAAGCTTGGTAAATGAGAAGCTTTCTGTGAACAAAGTTTTTTTTTCTAATTTTACCAAGCAAATAAAGCTTAAAAAACTTTTCCATGACTTTTATTTAAAATAAGCTTTCTGGAACATTTTTAACTCTTTTTTATAAAAAGCTGCTTATGAGCTATTACAGCAAAACTATTTCCATGTTTTGTGCAGCTTTATTGACTTTTTTAAACTTTTATATGTCAAAACCTTTTCCTGAGCATTTTTAATAAATAAGCTTTTAAAACTTTTTACTATTAAGCATTTTTAACCTTTTTATGAAAAAGCTTTTTCGTTACAAAATCTTAACTTAACTTTTTATCAAAAAATATTAGGCTTTTTATTAATTCTTGATGAACATTTATTTTGAACTCTTGTTCGAAAAACTATCTTAATTTTGTTTAATAAATGACTTTAAAAATTAAAAAAGATTTGAGCTTTATATGGTTTTTTACTTAAAAAATATATTATGAAAAAAGCTTTTGTGATATTTTTATGGAAAAGCCTTTATAAGCTTTTTCTAACAAAAGATTTTCGGCCTTTCCATGATTTTTCATTAAAAAAGCTTTTTGAATAAAATAGATTGTTTTTTAATTTAAAAAAAAGTATTTTTTTGAAAAAATTTTTGATTAAAAAAAGCTTAAGCTTATTATGAAAATTTTATAACAGCTTATTTTAGAAAAATCTTTCAAAAGCCTTTTATGAACAAAGTTGTTAGAGCTCTTTGGCTTTTTTGTTTTTTAAGTTTTAATAAAAAATATTTGAGCTTTTCATAATAAAGCATTTATGAAATAATTCCAAAAAAGCTATTTTATTAAATTATCTTTAAAATAGTTTGAGATTTTCTCAGCTTTTATGTAAAAAAGCTTTTTTGTACTTTTTACGAAAAAAAGCTTTTTGACTGTTTTATGAAAAATATATTAAAAGCTTTTTAAATGTTTAAAGAAATAATAATAAGCTTTTTTTGATTTTATGAATAATATATATAAAAAATATTTTTCAATAAATTTTCTTCAAAATTGTGTTGCTACAAGATGGAAAAAGTGAAATCCCTATTTTCTATTGTTTGGTTTACATACCACTGGATCCAGGGCCAATATTTCAAAAAGCTATAAACACATTATGGTCAACTGTATTTAGGATTAAATATTAGAAAAGCGCTGATTTCTAAAATAAATGTCTTATTTTCCAACTCAAAAAATTCCCTAACTTCTAAGGTTAAACATACTTAACCATCCACTTCCAAACCCACCCCTTGCAAATTATTTACGCTGATAGTTTTCAATTAACTTTCGTTTTCTATTTGCACCCACCAAAAAGCATAAAAGCCGTATTAAATCAAAATATGATTGATTAATTTCACGCCATCACATTTTTATTGACATCAATGTCAAACTATTCATTTCATTTAGAGAAGTAAAGCTGCCAGTAAAAAAACTGTCATCTGCAATCACAGTTCAAAAAAACAAAAAAATACGAAGAAATATCCCCCTTAAATTTTCTTGCTCAAAATATTTGCAAAAAAATTTATGATAAAATTTATGACGATTACAGATTTTCACGCTTATCTGTCTTTGGCAATTTACAGCAAAGGGATGTTACTTTGGCAGATTTTCACTACCAAAGATCTTCAGGTTCTAAATCAAGCATAAAATATGCGGGTGACATGTTGTTAATATTGCATGAATAAAGCAGGAATGAAAAAGAAAAGAAAATTGTATATAAATGTCAAAAAAATAAACAAAACTAAATTATAAATTTATGCTCATGGGAAACTAAAATTAAACACCACTCACCTACAAAATAATTTCCAATATGTTAGGCCAAAGTAAAACAATTTATTCATTAATTACAACAAAATCAATTGGAAATATTTTGGTCATATTGAAATTTCAGCAATATTGGAGTTCACACATATGCTAGCATTTATAAATGCAAATGTAGATTCTATAAATATGTATGTATATATGTATGTATATGAAAATATCTAAGTATAAATTAAACTAAGTTTATCAATCATTATTAAAATGTGCCAAAGTGTGAAGTGCATTCATGTGCAAATAAATGTTCATTGCACATTTATAACTCTTATAAATGACTATATTTTAAACTCAAATATGTATGTATTTATATTGAACATATGCATATAGATATTTTACTTACATATCAATATACATAAATAAATTTTTATTATTATATTATCGATATATGTATGTAATTATATTGAACTTTTTGATTTGTTTGAATTTATTTAAAATTTTATTTATTACATTAGACATGTACAATAGTAATTTATTATTATAACATAAACATATGTACAAATTTTAATTGAATTATTCTTATAAAAATTTAACACAAATTATGGAGTAATGAGAAATTATCAAATTCATTTTTACACAAACATACTTATTTAAAGTCTTAATAGATAGGACCATATTTAAAATGATTTTTGTTCTTACAAAAGTTGTTTGTTTTCTATAAAACTAATTGTAGATCAGTCTATAGTCCAGACTATATATCAGTCTATAGTTAATAGATCAGTGTATAGTCCAGACTATAGTTCAGTCTACAGATCAGCCTATAGTCTTGACGGTATATCAGCCTATAGTCCAGGCTCTAGATCAGACTATCGTCCAGGCTATAGATCAGTCCATAATCCAGACCATAGATCAGTATATAGACCAGACTATAGATCAGTCCATTGTCAAGACTATAGATCAGTCCGCAGTCAAGACTAAAAGACTGTCTATAGTCAAGATTATAGATCTGTCTATTTGCAAGACTATCGGTCTGTCTATAGTCAAGACTATAGATCTGTCTATAGTCAAGATTATAGATCTGTCTATAGTCAAGACTGTAGATCTGTCTATAGTCAAGACTATAGATCTGTCTATAATCAAGACTATAGATCTGTCTATAGTCAAGACTATATATCTGTCTATAGTCAAGACTATAGATCTGATATTAAAGATTATAGATCTGTCTATAGTCAAGACTATAGTTCTGTCAATAGTAAAGACTATAGGTCTGTCTATAGGCAAGACTATAGATCTGTCTATAGTCAAGACTATAGATCTGTTTATAGTCAAGATTATAGATCTGTACATAGTCAAGACTATAGATCTGTATATAGTCAATACTATAGATCTGTCTATAGTCAAGACTATAGATCTGTCTATAGTCAAGACTATAGATCTCTCTATAGTTAAGACTATAGATCTGTCTCTAGTCAAGACTATAGATCTGTCTATAGTAAAGACTATAGATCTATCTATAGTCAAGACTATAGATCTGTCTATAGTCAAGACTATAGATCTGTCTATAGTCAAGACTATAGATCTGTCTATAGTCAAGACTATAGATCTGTCTATAGTCAAGACTATAGATCTGTCTATAGTCAAGGCTACAGATCTGTCTATAATCAAGGCTATAGATCTGTCTATAGTCAATACTATAGATCTGTCTATAGTCCAGACTATATATCTGTCTATAGTCAAGACTATATATCTGTCTATAGTCATAGTCTATTGTAGTCAATACTTAAAATCAGTCTATAGTCAAGACTACAGATCAATCGATCGTCACGATTATAGATCAGTCGATAATCAAGTTTATAAATCGATCGATTATAGGCAATGTTAAGGATCAATAAGTAGACTATTGATTAGCTAGCTAGTTAGTTAGCTTGGTTAGTTAGTTAGTTAGTTAGGTATTTAGTTAGTTGTTAGTTAGTTAGTTAGTTAGTTAGTTAGTTAGTTAGTTAGTTAGTTAGTTAGTTAGTTAGTGAGTGAGTGAGTGAGTTAGGAGCAGGATATTTCCCTAGGCGTATAAATGCGGATCTGGTGTATCATACATTTTCCTTTAAAATTAACCACGTTCCGCAGAATAATATACTTGGTTAGTTAGTTAGTTAGTTAGTTAGTTAGTTAGTTAGGTATTTAGTTAGTTGTTAGTTAGTTAGTTAGTTAGTTAGTTAGTTAGTTAGTTAGTTAGTTAGTTAGTTAGTTAGTTAGTTAGTTAGTTAGTTAGTTAGTTAGTTAGTTAGTGAGTGAGTGAGTTAGGAACAGGATATTTCCCTAGGCGTATAAATGCGGATCTGGTGTATCATACATTTTCCTTTAAAATTAACCACGTTCCGCAGAATAATATACTGAAAAAGCTGAAAATATATAAATATCACATGATGCTGATAATCGAAAAACCTGGACAAAGTAAGGATCAAAGAGAATTCTTTTGGGATCTCCATTTTTAATCAATAAAATATTGCCTGTTATTAACATTGCGAAAAGCTAGAGTACTTTCATCATATTTTTCGAAATTTTCAATCATTCATCTTTAATCCTTAACCCTAAACCATCACCACTAAAAAAACCTAAAGCTAAACAAATAAATATAAGTACATATTGCTAATCATTTCATAAAGTCATTAAAACTTATGCTCAATTCGATTCTATTTTTTGTTTAAAATTTTATTATTATTTTCTAAAACAAAGCAAACATACTTCACTGACAATTAAATCCTCCACAGGGTTACAAACCACTTCTTTTCATACCTATTGTTTTAAGCATTCTGTATGATGAACTCGTAGCGAGACCCCTTCAACTTTATCATCTTTCATAATGATATACGGGATATTTGTGACATTGATTTATTTAACAATTAAACATTATGTGATGCAACCAACAACAATTTTGTTTAAAATGGAAACAAACACACACTCGCACTCGCATAATTTACAAAGAATTTATAATTATTGCACATGTAAACATAGAAAATTATAGACAGAACGTGCAACCTTTACATTTGTGGCATGATTTTCTACATGAGATGAGGTGCGAGGTATAGAGAGTGTATCCATTGTTTGTTGGTGCAATAGGTAGATGCGTAGTATGGCACCCAAAATACAACAAACAACAAAGAAAAGAGATAAATAATGCATGATAAAGGGGCATGTAATGCAACAACTAACTTACAAAGGTATCAAAGTGAGCTAATAGCCATGTTGCATATTATTGTTTCTGTGCCCAAAATAACAAAAATCAAGATATGAAAAATTGAAAAAAAAAAAACATAAACTTAAATGAAAATACAACAGCTGTTAGGATCCATACAATAAAAACAACAGCAACAACATAAAGAAATAACAAATATTAAACAACAGCTACACATTGAGTCCGTGGTAGTGGTAGACATCCCCCAAAAAAGGCGAAATTATATGAAATAAATGAAAAAAAGAAGAAATAATCAAGTAGCAACGAGCCAACAAATGACATAAAGGACGACCCCTTTTGTTTATTTTCAAATGGGCTGATGACTATGACGAGTAGGAAGATGTTGGCTGTTGATGTTGATGATGATGATGACGATGACGATGCTGTTGGCGAACTGTTTACACTGACTGACTAGCTCTAATGGTTGTATGGCAGCCTGCATAACGCTGATGAGTGGCTGCTTGCACTGCTGTTGTTGTTTTTTGTTTCTTACTGCTGATTGTTCATATTCATCTCTCATAATAATTACTTTTTTTAAAGCGTTCTATATGAGTAATAAAAACAACAATAACAGCAGTAGAAAAATGCTAGAAATTCTGAGTTTTTTTTTCTCATCATCTGTTTGTTTTCAAAGTTTTCATTTACTTAGGAAAGGGCTACACGAGTCAGTCTTATTAAAAGTCAAAAGAATATTTAAAAATTCCAAAGTAATCAAAGAAAATGAAAAATTACTTTTATTTAGTATATGAGAGAAAAAAACAACAACTCCCTTCCCTTTCCATGTGTAGTTGTTTTCCAGCTTAAAGTTGTCTTGTGAAGTGCTAATGCTGGTCTTCGCCGATTATATAATACAGTACATTAGCTTTGTACATATTAAAGTAAATTGACTATTTTACCCTATTTTACCCCAGTTTAGGAAAGAACTAGATATATCATACATGTATATTGTATGTTGCAACAGGTATGATAATGTAAACTTTGGGGATTTTGTGGTTTAAATAATTCTATCAATATTTTCAGTTAAAATTAATTGAATTGAATCAATCCGAAAGTAAAAGACTGTTATATGGCATTACAATTCCTCCAATTCCTTCCAATATATGTCGCTGTTAATCATTTAAAACTAGTAAAGTGTACAACATAAAGTCGCTCATGTCGGGATAAACTTTTCTTCTTGATAATCTATTTCTTAGACATTAAATACTGATCTAAACTTCGTATACTTCACCCAAGCCTCCCTAAAATATTTTCAATACTTTAAATTAACTCAAAATCATTAAGACTTCAAAATAAAACGAAGTCATCAGGTTGTAAGCTAAAAATTTACTTATTTAATTCATAACAATATAAAATTTACTTTAAAAAAAGTCTAAAAATTGTCATCATCATTCTTCATTCATCAGCTAAAGCTGCAACAGCAGCAGCAACACCCATTACAATACAACACACTTAAAGCAGTGAGAAAACAATAACAAAACCATATTGCAACTTAAATGAAATGAAAATTGTATGTCATGTCAACCACTACCACTACCACCACCACCCTAATCAGTCACCACTATTTTATGGCGTTAAATAAATATTTGCATAAATGTCCTTTATGCAATAATTGTGGGCGTTAGTTGTTGACATTCTTCTGCTTTTTTTTGTGCCGATTCTTTTTTTCTAGATTTTACCCTGTACAAGTGGTGACACTTGTTTAAAATGTTTTAAAAATATTTTCATACTTTTTTTTTGCAGTTTGCTACTGTTACGTTTCTCATTGTAAACAGTTGGGTTTTTGTTCTCAAGGTTGTTGTTTATGATTTTGTTTTTTTTTTTTTTAGTTCGTACTATTTTTATTTAGAGTTTCATGAGGGTTCAACAAACAAAAATTGTGCCATATTGTATTCAAATTAAAATTTTAATATATTACTTAAATTTCTAACATAAGGGTTTACAATCTAAATGCAGATTTTAGTGATGTGATGGATAACAAGTGTAATTTGCATTTAGTTTTCTTTTAAAAAATTTAAATTATTTATGGATTTACTTGATCGAAAACTAAAGAGTATAAACGCTTTTTGATTTTCCTTCAACAAAGGGTGAGTTGCATAGAAAATTGATAAAAAACAAGTTAGAGTATTATATTTGGCAATGCCGTATTTTTCATATACATTACTAAAACTTGTGTTACTCAGTGTACTTCGCTGCCCTAATAGTAATGGAATAAAAAAAGTAAAGAATAATTTTTCTTGTTGAATAAAACTGTAGATATTTAAGTAAAATTTTAAAGGGGGCTTATTATAGAGGCTAGGGTCAAATGAGGCCCTATATTTTTAGGGGTCATAAGGGTCATCCAGGCTAGTATAGAAATTGGTTTTGCAGCTTTTTGTCAACAAACATATTAAACATAATTATGAACTTAAAAGCCCTATTCGGTGGGTCCAGTTCTATGGGGGCTAGGTGAAATAATGCACCGATGTTAACCATTTTCAATAGGCTTCGTCCCTAGGACAATAGAAGATCATGTACTAAATTAAAAAATATATTCTGAGCCTATTGGTATACTTTATAGTGGCATAGGGTATAAAAATATTAGTGTAAATGTATATATGGTTGGTTGGTTACGGTGGTAGGAGGAGGGACTCCGTTTTGACCACACCACTCCACTTGTCAAAAATTCAAAATTTTTGTTAAAAACAAATTTTTAGCAAATTTTTTTTTAATTCCATTTCATTTATAAAAATTCCATTTTTATACCCTTCACCTTCGTGAGAAGGGTATATATAAGTTTGTCATTCCGTTTGTAATTTCTATAATATAATTTTCCGACCCTATAAAGTATATATATTC
>NC_060950.1:18594314-18597034 GCF_022045245.1 Lucilia cuprina
TATATTGAACATAAAATTTCATGTAATCTTTGCAAATAGCATTTATGAGTGTAGTTGCTGTTGCTGGTAGGTGTTACCGCAAAATCATCTTTCAATAAAATACATACAACAAACATAAAGGAAATATGAATGTATCCCATAAGTAGCAGAAAACACAATGAGTCCCATATGGATTTTCTACAAAACAAATGATAATTGTAACGATTATAAAGATGAAGAAATGACCTTTAGATGTGTGAAATTAAAGGAATGCTAGAGATGGTTTTAATGTGGGAAAATAATTTTGATATAAATAGTTTTTTTAGAAATTTTGCAAAACTTTTATAAGGGATAATTACTAAAAGACCAAAATTTTCTATTTTGTATTTGATGATAAAATTTTTTATATTTTTTTTAATATTACAAACAATTAAAAAACTATAAAATTTAATGGTCTTATATTTTATGAAAACACACTCCTTTTTTTGGAAGCCATAACTTTAATTTTCTAGATCATACTTATGATATAGAATATTTTGTTTATATATATTTTTTTTAATTTTCCATAGTTCTAATAAATTATTCCCCCTGGACAGTTTATTTTCATATGAATTTTTAATTTTCTTATATTTATGGTTAAAAAACTTGAAACTATTCAATAGAAGAAGAAACACTAAATAATTTAAAATCATTTTATGGGAATTTAATTTTCTGCTTTAGCTTAGAAATTCTAAAGAAACGTAATAATAATAATCTGTGGGTATATATTTCTCTTTATTAAAAGAAAATAAAAATTCAACTAACAATAAATAGATAATATATTTATGATAAGCCAACAACAAACAAATACAATAAAAACAAGAAATATAAAAAAAAATCAAATAAACAAAACTACTCTTACAACACTTTTTATTTAGTCGTAAATGTGTAACATGAGTGGTAAATCTAGACTATTTGACTTTTTTTCAAAAATCTTATATTCAACGAAATTCTAATAATTAAATCCATAGAAATGTATTAACATTAGTATCAGTTATCAATTTATGCTGCATATGTTTATTTGGGATATATTTTATTAAGTAAAAAAATATTTGTATCTACACATGTTCTTACTTATGTAAAACATTAACTAAAATATATTTTTTTCTTCTAAGATTTATATAAAAAAAAATATAGTTCAAAGGTTAGCATTTATGTGATTTAGTGAGAAAATTACTGCTAGTTATAATTTATGTTGTGTTGTATTTTTTCTGAAAAAAAACAAGGATCAAATTATTTTAATAATGATATAATAGCTTGCAGGGGATTGGATTGCAGCACACTATGGGAGATTTAAAATTGATATGTTAAATAATTTATTATTGTTTTATGAAAAAAGTGTTTAAAAAGTGAATGTACTTAGTATCATAAATATTAATATAAAACTAAGTTTGCTGATTTTTTAAATGATGAAAGAACGTTTAACATATGGTTGTATAAGCTCAAAAGCACCATTCCGGTAGGGATTGTACGAAATAATGAACTGATTTATACCGTTTTAAAAAGGATTTGTCCATTTGTCAAACGAAGAGTATGTGCCATACATTATAAACTTTTCTTGAAAAGTGCGACACAAGGTCGAAGGACGAATGTTTCCAAATGAAGCTCAATTCAAGGTGTAACTAATTACTTTGTCAGTTAGTTAGTTAGTTAGTTAGTTAGTTAGTTAGTTAGTTATTTATTTAGTTAGTTAGTTATTTAGTTATTTAGTTATTTAGTTATTTAGTTATTTAGTTATTTAGTTATTTAGTTATTTAGTTATTTAGTTATTTAGTTATTTAGTTATTTAGTTATTTAGTTATTTAGTATCTAAATTAAAAAAAAAAGTTAGTTGGTTAGTTAGTTAGTTTGTTAGTTTGTTAGTTCCTATCAATCTTTATGACATGAAATTAAGTAAACATTCCTAATCGTGCTCTGATTATAGTAAAATATTTCATTTCATTATAAAGCCTAATATCTTGAAACGGTTCAGCTAATTATATTTTAGTTACAAGTTTTGAAAACAAGACTTAATTACCTTTCTAATGATATATAACAAGTGATATCTAACTGTTGGTTTCGCTGCGAAAAAAATGCATAAAATCACACACCTCTTACAAAAATGCTTTACTAGCTTAATAATCATAAGCGATGCTTACTATGCAGTTCTCAACAAAGCATTTACCTACATAAGAATACAATAACTTCCATGTTGTTGTTGTTTTTTATGAGTTCATTAAATGAGCTTAAGTAAACTTTTAGTAACGGCAAAGTACGCCTTTTGTTCTATGTTGATGAATTGATAAAAGTCGTACTTTTACGCCGTCAGAAACCCTTATAATGATTTTCTATTAAAATATGGAATTTTATAAAAAATAGAATTTTTATAAAAAATAGAATTTTTATAAAAAATAGAATTTTTATAAAAAATAGAATTTTTATAAAAAATAGAATTTTTATAAAAAATAGAATTTTTATAAAAAATAGACTTTTTATAAAAAATAGAATTTTTATAAAAAATAGAATTTTTATAAAAAATAGAATTTTTATAAAAAATAGAATTTTTATAAAAAATAGAATTTTTGTAAAAAAATGAAATTTTTATAAAAAAAAATTAAATTATTATAAAAATTAAATTTTTATAAAAAAATGAAATTTTTATAAAAAATTAAATTTTTATAAAAAAATTAAATTTTTATAAAAAAATTAAATTTTTATAAAAA
>NC_060950.1:18597134-18601504 GCF_022045245.1 Lucilia cuprina
ATTTTATATTCCTTGAAATTTTTCGATAAAATTTCTATTTTTATAATTTTTTCGAAAAATTATTTATTTTTAAAAATTTTCTAATTATGTTCTAAAATTGATATTTATATCTACAAAATTTATAGTGGATTTGAAAATTTTTTGAATTGTTGACAAAATCTGTCTTAATGTAATAACGTGCATGTAGTTTCAACAGAGAACTTTCGATACATTCTGTCTTTATAAAGAATTTTCCATAAAATCTCCATTACGAGAGAATTTTTAATGAATTCCCTCTTTATGGAGAATGTTTGATAAATTCTCTCTTTATAGAGAATTGTTAATAAATTCTCTCTTTATAAAAATTATTTATAAATTTTCTCTTTATAGAAAACTTTCAATAAATTATTTTTTAATAGAAAACTTGAAAAATTCCCTTTTTAGAGAAAATTTTAGATAGAGAACGTATGAAGTTTCTATAAGAACTTAAGATAAGTCTTCTTATAGAGAATTCACGATAAATTCTCTATTTATAAAAAAAACTTTAAATAAATTATCTCTATAAAGAGAATGTTCAATAATATCTCTTTTTATATAGAATTTTCAATAAATTATATATTAATAAAGAATTTTTAATTAATTCTCTCTTTATAGAGTATTTTTGATAAATTTCCTATTTATAGAAAATGTTTGATGGATTCTCTCTTTATATAGAAAATCTTTTCCTTTTAGAAATAAATTCTTTATTTATACAAAATTTTCATAAATTGTCTCAGAAATAGAGAAATGTTGATGAAGTCTAGACAGTATAAAGATTTTATAAGGAACGTTCGATAAATTCTCTCTTTATAGATAATCTTTGATAAATAATCTCTTTACTTTTGATAAATTCTCTCGTTATAAAAAATTTCAATAAATTTATTTTTTATAATTTTCTATTACTAATATTTTTGAAGCGAATTTAAGAAGGCTCTATTTTAATAATTAAAAATTAATTATTTCACAAAAATTATTTATATTGAATATTTTTAAAAGTGTGTATTTCAAGAGATTTTTTGAAAAAAATATATTTTTTTTCATTACCAGAAATTTTAACAAAAATCTTAATTTAAAACTTTTTTTAATGTGTAATTCTACTCAAAATTTTTTTCAGTGTGACTAGTTATACTCGTGCCATTGTAAATATGTGTTTTTTAAGATTTTTTATTGTTTACCCAAGCGATCACTTCTTGTGTGTGTCTCTCTTTCTGTGCATTTGACTGACGCAGAAAAAACAAAATGTTTGTAATCCCTGTTGTAAATTTCCTGCTGATCCTTTAACGTTGATCCTTGACACACTATTAAATCATGTTTTTATTTATGTTGTCACAAGAGATTTGCGTTTTTTTCTACTTTCCTTCATTACAATTTAAAATCCAATGTCCTGTTGTAGAGGAAGACTAGAAAAGTAAAGGAGTATTAAACAAGATAAAGGTAAATATTTTGATAGGGTTCATAAATCGTACTGAAATGTAAATAAGTTTAAATGTAAGAAAAAACAACAACAACATATAAAAAACAGCATGTGCCACAAATCGTTGTAGGTTTCGAAAAAAAAGAGAAACATTAAATGTCAACATAAATAAAAGGGTCAGGATCATGTTAGTTTATTAAAGGTTTATTAAAGTAACATTTTTCTTTATTTTCATATTTGATATTAAATAAAATTAAAATTCTTTAAAATTATGCAACATACAAAGCATCATATAAAAAGCAATTAATATAATCTCCAGGTTTTAACTACATTTTTTTCTCACCATCTTCTTATCCCTTACTAATAGCACCTAAATTGTTCTTTTGCATGCTACAAACAAAAAAATGAACAAAAAAACATAAATAATCCCTTGTAATACTTTGCTAGTATTAATTTTTTTCATATTTTTTTTATTATACATGATCTAGAATTTGTTTCCCATATTCCGATTTTATTGCAACCCCCATGATATGGATATAAAAACAATCCATAAGAAATTTCATTTTCAACATTTTATTTGTTTTTGTTACGTTTACTTAAACCATTGTTTAGACATATGCAAATCGACAATTTCCACTAACCGATCATTTATTTTAATTGCTACTACTTATCCGTTATGGTCATGGTCTGTCCATATTGATTGAGTGTATGGCTAGATTTTTACATTCATCAATGGTGGCTGGCCAGACGCCTTAAAAATGTGATCAATTGCATTGAACTCTACATTTATAGATTTTCGTAGGCAGCTGTATGTTGTTTTTATGTTAAATGATATGTAAATATGTAATTATGCCGAAAACTAATATTTATGTATATATTTTGCTTCTTTGTGGTTTCTGCAGAAATCAAACATGAAGATTAAAATTTTTTGTAATGTTGAATTTACTAAATCAGCGTTCTGTAAAGTTTGTTAAGATAGATAGATAGATAGATAGATAGATAGATAGATAGATAGATAGATAGATAGATAGATAGATAGATAGATAGATAGATAGATAGATAGATAGATAGATAGATAGATAGATAGATAGATAGATAGATAGATAGATAGATAGATAGATAGATAGATAGATAGATAAATTGATAGATTTATTGATTGATTGATTGAAACATGTTCGAAAATTTGCTCCAATGATGTACAGATAAATAGTAAAATGTGGTATCCACAAACCCCAATAAGGCAACTATTGCATCATATTCCCTCGGACTTGACAACCAAAACTGGCGAAAAGGAAGCCATCGTATGTTTATCAGTATTTTATCTAGCATTCTCTTCCCTCGATTTTGACCTTAAAATTCAGTCATTATATGCACCCCGTGCTCCGGGACAAAGTCTAAAACTTAGCCCTGCGACCAGATAAAGAAATTTCTCTGTTTTGACCTCAAAATAAATGAGGAAAGGGCAAAGGACATATTTGACACCACCAGATTATAGTCCTGGCAGACTAGAGGTACTTGTACCTAGGAATTGTCATCACACCATAATGGATAGACAGAGAAACAGAAAGATAAATCCACAAAAATAGAGAGAAACAATTAAGAAGACGTACATTAAGGCCTTGATAAATATATTAAAATCATTCCAATAACATTAAATCTTATTTAAATAACGGTTTTAGTACTAATATCTTGCACTGCAGAGGAAAGCAAAACAACATTTGCAATTTATTTAGAAACTAAAAATAACTGTAACACATATATACATATGTATGTATATAAATTTCCTCAAAACATGACAAATAATGCAATTCTAAATTTTAAATATAAACAAATAAATAAAATAAGACCAAAGTGAAAAGCACCCCAACGGAAAAACATGCCACATTTACAACACACTAACAACAATAGCAATAACAACACCAACAACCATTGAAGCAGCAGCAGAAACAATAGCAACAAAAGATAAACAATGCAATATCAACACCATCGTCATCATCATCATACTCATACTACGTACGATATGCACAATTAAAAATTTAACTTCAAACTTCCACTGCTACAACTGGGATGCCAAATACTTAAAGAACGGTAATATGTGCCGATGGGGCATAGAAGGGAAAGGAACTTTGGAGTAAATGTATTTGTAGCAATTCAAGTGTAAAAATATCGAGCAGTTGTTGTGTCATATCTTTTAATTGCCATTTTCAATTAACACTTTATGCTTTAGACACAAACTCACACAAGCAGACGGACGGACGGACAGACCCAACGAATGATAGACTAAAGGACCGACAGCAACATATAGAAAAACACAGCAAAAGCACAACACATATGACTTTCAAAAAAACAAAAAAAAAACTATAAAAATATTTTATTTGATTAATAGACTTGAACATCTAAAAATTGTGTTTATTAGTTAAAAATAAATATTTTAGCACCCTCTATTTTTAATTTCATTTCTCGTTTCGTATGCTTTTGGAGTAGAAGTCAAATGCAGTCAATAAATCTAAAACACTAGAATAAAATTGATATAAAAGAACAAACATTTTGAAATTAATGAGTTAATTTGTTATTAATTCAAATGAGGGGGAGTCAATCATATCGTTTTTAATTTGTGTTTTTTTTTATTCTATCAAACACTTTATGAAAATGTAAAATATGTGTTTTTTTATGTGAAGTAAAAATCTTTTGCATAGAGGGGTCATAGATCAATGCATATGTAAATACATATTTGAAATAGTTGCTAAAAATTTGTATTACAATTATAAATTTAAAGGAATGACTTCGATGTTCAGAAATTAAAATAAAGAAATTAGTTGCCAAAGTGTATCTGATATCTATCTATCTATCTATCTATCTATCTATCTATCTATCTATCTATCTATCTATCTATCTATCTATCTATCTATCTATCTATCTATCTATCTATCTATCTATC
>NC_060950.1:18601604-18603239 GCF_022045245.1 Lucilia cuprina
GAACTAGAACTGAACAAGAACTGAACTAGAACTGATCTTTACTGAAATAGAACGGCTTGAGATGATCCAAGGATACAATGCATTTGATGAATGACTGCAATTGTTTTACTTAAAATTTGTTACTGACTAGCCTGAATGATTTTTCCCTTCCTCGTGAATGCCCCTCAGCACTCTTTTTGATATTAAGAAAATTCTCTTGGCACCCTAAAAAAAATCTTTTGTGACTTTATTGACTCTTAAATGAATCATTTTATTTAGTAAGAAATTGTTCTTTATTTCAACCATAAAATATCAGATTAACAATGATGAAGTGTTTATAAAGTCAATTATAGAAGTTGTTATTCCCAACTCATAAATAAAGGTAAATTTAAGTTGGGCAAAAAGTTTTGTGAAGTTTTACAACTGAACAGACATTAATGAATATTTGAATAGTTAATTTTTAAAAGAATGAATTTTATACATGTTGCAAAAAAATTATATATCTATTATAAATTGAAGTGCATTTTGTATTGAAGTACGAAGAAATCAAATTTAAATCATATAGATTATTTTCGTTTTTATTTCTTAGCTCCAAATTTAGCATAAGCAATTTCCACGACCTAATTTCTCTTATAAACTTAATTAAAATAAAAAAAGAACAAATTTCTTAAAATATTTTAACCTTAAGTGGTTTTCAAACAATAATGTCGCAGTCAACACCACTTATACTCCTCCACCCAAAAAATAAAAACAAAGATTAAAACCGACCACAATAATGTTTACATTTTTAATAGGAAGAATTAGATTGTGGGTATTTAAAATTGATAAAAGTGCTAATTTTAAACATAAATAATCTAAAAAGCTTTTTAACTTAAAATACCAAAAAAGCAATTTCTAACAAGACTCTTAAAACTGACAAAATATTGTCTTTAAAGAGAATAAATTACATTGTAAATAAGATTGAACCAAAAGCGAAAAAAAAATAAACAGCATCGATAAAACAACAAACTGGTCGTTGGTTGTCTTTCCCAAAAAAAATGTTTTCTTAATTTTCCATAGTTATAACAAAACGACCACACGCACTTTAGTTTTCTTACAGAAGATGTAAATGAAGTAACACAATAAGTCTAAATAGATTTTAAAGATGCTAGAAAAGCTCTTAACAGAATGACCCATATTTCGTTAAAAGCCCCTTAAAAATATTCGTATAGTTTCTCTTTCTTTTAACATCAATTTATTAAATAACAATTTGTTTATTTTTCATTTTACATGCATGAAATTCATGAAATAACAAAATTTTTATTAAAGAGGGAATGGACAGACATCTACACAGATATGTTATTAGAATGGACATGAAGGAAGAACTGTAGAAAGCAGTGCTTTTAAAGAATTATTTAATAAATTTTTTTATTGATTAAAAGTATTTGCGAGCAAGATCATTTTTTGCATGACAACTCTTTAAAAGCGTCTAATGGATTGTACTATCCTTTAAGTTGTTATTTAAAAACAAATGATTATTGTTTAAAGCAAAGTGTGTTTAGGATTAGACGGCTTTTTTTCAATGATAGATAGATAGATAGATAGATAGATAGATAGATAGATAGATAGATAGATAGATAGATAGATAGATAGATAGATAGATAGATAGATAGATAG
>NC_060950.1:18603339-18615839 GCF_022045245.1 Lucilia cuprina
TATAAGAGTAGTAGTACATGCACTGTGTGGCGGTATCAGCTCAAATATTATTTCTTTTTTATTTTATATCCCCGATTATTTGTACTGCAAGAGTTTTCGTAAAAAAAAAACATATAGTTTTGTGAAATGTATATATGTATGTATGTAGAAGAAGTAAGACAACACTCGGTGTGGTCTGTATATCATTTCATTACTTTTATGGTTTATTTGTTGGTCTTTCGTTGTTTTCTTTCCTTTTTAACAAGTACTGGATTCTACTGATGACTATTTATTCATTATAAAGAAATTTCAAATAAACACTATAATCCAGCATTGATATGCGTACTTAGTTGAAGACAGAAATGGTAGAAAAAACAAGATGAATTGAACATGAATAAAGTTCTTATCAATGATAAATATACAAAATTGTATGTGCAGAGTGTATTTAATAGTTAGTAGTATAAGTATGTTTATAAAGAAATAAATAATATGATAATATTTTTAAGGTTTATTTACAAAATTAGTAGTTTTGAACCTGATATGTTAGGAAATTTGTATTTATTAAATAAGTATGTATGTATATGATATATATGTTGTATAATAATTAGATGAATCTATAGTCAAGATTATTGATTTGTCTATAATCGAGACTATATATTCAAGATTTTAGACTGATCTATAGTCCAAACTATAGACTGATCTATAGTCCAAACTATAGACTGATCTATAGTCACAACTGCAATCTAATCTATAGCCATGACTATAGATTAACAAATAGTCACGACTATAGACTGACTACATATTGATATATAGTGAAAAATGTAGATCGATATGTAGGTCAATCTATGGGTTTATAAATTGTCTAAAACATAGTACGATCAATTGTCAATAAATGACAGATCTATAATTAAACTAATAGACTGATCTAAAGCCAATGCTTTGACCGATATATAGTTAAGTTTGATCCACAGTCAAGAATTTAGATTTATCTATTGTTTAGACTATAGTCGGATTTATAGTCAAGATCAGTCTATAGTCAATATTGATATATAGTCAAGACTGATATGTAGTCAATATTATAGACTGATCTATAATCAAATCAATGGACTAAATAATAAACATCGATAGCTCCATAATCAACACTAGACCTTTTCTCTAGTCAAGTCTATCCACTGATTTTTAGCCAACACTATCGATAGATCTTTCAAAAGTTTCTTTTAAAACTAAATTAACAAACTATTAATAACTTAAGAAAAACATTTATATAATTAATGAATTCCTTGTTAGACCTCAAACTGACAGACACATGTCATGCTCCAATTTCCGTTTCAAAATTTAACAAGATTTTCTTCATGGAGCACATGTCCTGGATATGCAACATCTGTGCGCTAAACATAAATCCTTTGGCGTTTTAAAAACACATTAATTTCAAAATAACTAAAGTCAAAAATTAACACGCGCATGCGTAAAGATTTTTTTAAACTATGCTGTTAGATATTTGTTTATGGAAAAAAATAAACATACAACTTAAACCAATAACTGACAAATACTAAAAATAGCGCCACAAAGAGAAAAGTATTTTTTGGAAAATATTCTTTAGACAGAAAAATTTTCATTTTTGAAAATAAACAATTAACACAAGAAATATTTGTCTTGAGCAAATATTGACAAATGCACTCGAAAGAAACAGCGATAAATGTTCGTTCAAGTGGTGTACAACAAAATAAACAAGCAAACACCGTGAAATTATGGAAAAATATTAGAAAATCATTGTTTTTAGGATTTGATTTTCAAAAACCAAAAACCGCCAAAGCGTAACCAATAATTAGTTAGGGATTTTTGAAAAAAAACATCAGTGAAATTTTCTAAATTATACTGTAAAGGAAGTAAAGGACATTTTTGAAGAAATGTTTTAGCAAAAGCGTATGACATCGTTGGATACACATCATATTTTTTTAGACAGATGTTTAAAAATGTTTAATTTGTAGTTTTTTATTTTTTATACAGATTAATGGTAGAAATTTAAAAATTTTTTTCATAAAAGTAGTGTAAATTATTTTACGACATTTTGTTTGAATTTCATTAGTGTTTGTAGCCAAAAACCATTGATTATAAAAGTTGTGGAAAACTTTGATCCTTTGAAAACGGTATTGTTTTCAAAAATAATGATGTTCCTTTACATTCTACTACGACCAGAGAAGGGGAGTTTTTGCTTTCGTTTTTATAGCTGTTTTTAAGATAAATGGCATTAACATTAGCACAATACAATGCAATTTATATGTACTCATGTATGTCAAGAGTTTTAAACATAGAAATTTACCAAACTGCAAAACAAAGCATTAAAACAATTGTTCATTATTAGTTTTGGAAAAATCCAAAATATTCAAGGACTCTAGTCATGCGTGTATTTGGGTGATAATCTTTAATCAATATACTTTAATTTAGGGGTTTCCTATATTTTTTGTATTTTTTAGGTGTGTGTGTGTGTCATCGCATAGGAAATTCAATTGAAATGCGATTTAATTTTTCGCACCACTTTTAAGGAGATTATTTCAGGTAACAGAATATATAACACTATTCTAAAAATCACAAAGTAGCCGAAATTGGCAACCTAATCTTTTTTTTTATTTTGTAGCTGGACAATGCCATCACACATGTGTGTATGTAACATTTGTTGTAGATCATATTTCGCAACAATTTTTGTTATGTACATATTATACCCTATAATTTAGTTCATCGGCAGCTTTGATTAGAAATGTGTAAAATTTTCAGAAGGTTCATAAAAATCAGTGACTGAGGAAATAGAACAAGATAAAAATCAGCATTTTTAATGATTTTCTAGGTAAACTGATATTTTTTAAAGAAAATAGATAAACAATGGAAATAGTTTATTTGTATATAACTTTCTGTATAACCTTTCTATTCATAATTCAAATATTTAATAATTTATAATTTCTTTACTTCCTTTTAGATGTAGTTTTTTAGATAAAAGTTGTAATGTGTTATTTAACTATTTAAATTCAATAGTCTACATTTACAATAGACTAATTATAGAAAAAGAAAAGTCTATAATGTGTAATGTTTGCAAAACGATGATGCTTTTACTTACCAGGTAAGCAGGCAAGTAATATTTAAGCAATGTGGAACTACTTACTTTCGGAGTGAATAACTGATTATTTTAGATCGACGAGGTTTCAAAAATAACTGGTTACAAATGTACTTATCCGACTTTCCCGGTCTTAAACCTGGCTTTACAGTTATTTTTTGTATTTATTAGACTTTTCGCTTACTCAGGGCGAGTTTTAATCTTCATTCTTTGGTTAAACCTGGTTTAATATATGTTTCGTGTTTTTCAGTTATCAGTAAAGTTAGTTATTATCTTAGTTAAACTGAGTGTAATTGGCCAATTAAACTCAAGTTATAAGTGAGAAAACACAATTAACAAAAACAATAAAAAAATGATTTCGGAAGAACAAAACCTTAATATTTTAAGTAAATTGCAATTTTCTGATTTATTTTCTTTTATTTATTTTTGTTTTAAATGTTTATTTAACATTTTTCCAAAATTTTTTACAAAAGTATTGTTTGCAACAAACAGCTGTTCGTTGAGGAGTAAGAAACCCGCTCTCAGTGTTCCATTAATAAATTATTTTATAGTACTTTTTGAAATAATTTTACAAAAAAGTATAAATCGACTTAAAAAAATACTGATATCAACTATGATTCAAACCACAAGCGTTGGAAAGATGCTTTAGATAATTGGACTGATTTTCTAAATAATTGGCTACAAATCTCTTAAAAAAATAAATAAAATAATGTTATTGATAACGACCACTCATTACCTGGTAATGTATTAAATTAGTACATTAATTTTAATATTTTTTATGGGTTATTATGTATTTAGATCTCTCGAGTTTACTATACAAAATATTTAGGTTTTCGTCACTAAAGTTTTTTTGTTCAATTTTGGCTATCTATATATTCTTAGTCCAGTATAGATATTGCGGGTTCAGTTTAAATTTGTATTCCTTCGTTGAAAAATACTTTCCGTCATTCTTAGAACCATCTTAGAGTATGTATCTATAGTGGTTAGCTTTCTACTCTATTAAAAAAGCACAAAAGGCTCGCATGAGGCTTAAGTGTATTTCTTCGGATTTGGTGTAATATAAATGCTCGCTTCAGTCTAACCAACATCTCAGTAAAAACATGGTAATGACTACAACTAACTCAACAACCTACCTATCAATGATTTTATACATACCTTCTGAATTACTTAGAAGGAGTTTTTTAATTACTTACAAACACGTAAGTACTTTATATTTTGCCTTCAAACTTTGATGTTTTTAAAGCTAATAGTAGACGTAACATTCTTAAACATTTAGATGAATCTTCTCGAAATTGTTGTCACATTAAAAGAGTATGACTGAATTATTGATCAACTTTTTTATGCTGCGCTTATCAGAATTATTTATAAATGTAATTTGACCCCGATGCTTTCTAATTTGTGATGGTATACCTTTTTTTTAGTAATGATATTTCAGATAAAGCTTAACATAAAGTTATTTAGATGAAATTATATTTATCAAGGCATTATAAACTTATATTATAAAATATATAAAGACGTCTGTAAGTTCTAATAATTTTCTATAAAATCAAGTTTAAAATGCCTTGTTCCTCTTTTGGATATTTTAAAAATATTTTTTATCGCATCTACGGGGGAAAAGAGGAATTCATCCCCAAAATCATACTTATTCCGCCTGCAAAAAATTAGAGTTAATTAAACATATAAGTAAGAATCTATTTTCGAGCATAGCCGACAATATGATAGCCACCACAAGTGAATAGTAAGTAAAAAATATGGATTATTTTAAATAATAAAGCCTTTATATTGTTTTTAGTTCCAATTACGAATAGACATAGCTAAATCGATTCAGAAAATGATTCAAAATTCACACAAATTCTCATATTATCGAAATAAAAATAAAGTTCACTATAACTGGTATCAGATATCACTTAGTCGACCTTGTCTGACTCATGTTTAATATCAAAAATATATATTTATATATTAATATTGAGGCTCTACTGTGAAAATAAAAAGAACTTTAATCAGATCAGACATAACTGAATAATGGGACCGCGCTGAGCACTAATCTAATTTTTTCCATCACATCTGGGATTTGATATTTGTAAAAATCCCATTTTTTACCCGTTATTGTCCCTTTTGGGTGAGCTTCTAAAATATGAATATTTACGAAACTATAAAAGTCGTAGTTGCTTTAGAACAGAAAAATTGGTCTCAAAGCATAAAAGTAGTTTCGCCCTTTTTTTGTCCTATTTGTTGTCCCCTTTTGGTCCAACTTTCGCAGCAGTACTATGTTAATTCATATTTCTGAAACTTTAAAAAGCTTAATTGTATTTACTAATTTTGACCGCTTTTCACCCATTTAACCTCTTTTTCCGCCTTCATAGTTCAAGTTTTGATATAGCCTATAACACCCTCCAAGAATAGATCTACCAATGTTCCAAATTTCAAGCAAATCAGTTCAGCCGTTTAGGCATGATTGACGAACAAACAAACGAACAGACTTACAAAGAGTTCAAGTTTTGAAACAAACGAACAGACTTACAAAGAGATTTATAAAATATATTAGGATAGTTCAGAGGGTGTTATACTTTTAAAATAGTGTTTAGAACGAGCACAAATAATGGATCTGTACCTATATGATGATTCTCCAGACGACTCAAAATCACTTCCTGATTTGACGTAACGATGTCTGTCCTTCCGACAACTTCAATAGACGTCCGACTCAACAACTACAGCAGATTTTAAAGAGTTCAAAAAGTATTGAAAACTTTCAATGATATGACAGATTTCCTTTATTTTATAGAAACTTTTTGTAATTTAAATTGCCTTAGTGGTGTTTTTTAAATATTTGGACACGATATCTCAAATCCCAGAGGTGACGATGAAAATCTGATTTACATTCGGCGCGGCTTAACCTTTTAGAAAAGTATACTTTGGTTTTTGGGTTAAACACTTATCGGCCTGTGTATTTGTCGGTTGAGTTAAACTTTTTCGAATTAACTAGAATTGTTAATAAGTTTTCTCACACATACTTCAGACAAACCCATATTTTATATAGAAAATTTATAATTTTTTAAGAAAACTAACAGTTTATATTTAAGTGTGAAATTGAAATAAATGTTAAAATTTTAATAAATTACTTGATAATCGGTTTTTAAAACATTTTACACTTTTTACAAAACTATGAAATATTTATTATTTGTAAAAATATTCACTCTACATTTATCAACACTTGATGGCAGAGAAAAATGTTTTGTTTATTTTAACAAGAATGTCGACATAAAAGGGTTCAACTTCTATAGAATTGAATATTGTATTTTTTTCCAAAAAAAAAAAAAAAAATAGAAAAAATGCCAATTGATAATATTTATAATTTATGAGCATCAGGCTGCCTGCACCTTCTTTAAAACAGACGACCAACTGCTAAGTATTCCCCGTATTATAGCACATACATACACACATACATTCAAACATATTTGTTATCAGTAGTTTATTCTTTGTATAGATAGTTTGGGTATCATATTACTCAATCTAAATCAGAGTTTTTAATTGTCATTATATGTGTAGTTTTTACTTAATATATATTTGTGTCATTTTATAAACAAATGTTTAGTTATTGTTTATTATAAAATAAATATAAAATTTTGCTTTCGATGGTAATTAATCATTTTATTATTAATTATTATTTTTATTTTTGTTTATATATAAGTAGGAGTGCTTTTGTAATAACTCGAAATGCATTTCAGAATATAAACAAAAATTTAGTGTTAATTCAAATTCATTTATTTACTTTAGTTTTGTTTAACTATTAAAATATAGGTTACATTTGACACCTATGTTAAGCCCTTCACTGTATTTCTCTATGTGATTATATTTTTGGGTTATTTGTCACTAGGGTGGGTGACTTATAAACATTATAAATTTGTCTTTCTTTCTTTTTTGTGGTATCAAGTGACAGTTTGCTTATTTTTTGTTTATATCTAAGTTAAGATAAACAAAAAAACTAAACAAAAAGTTGTAAATTACAAATATAAACAATTTTAACATTGGTTGCAGTAATAACAAAAAAACAACTATCAGTTTTATTTAAAATAATTTTTAAATGTAAATAAACATTAGTTGACAGAGAATTTCAAAGAAATGCAAAGTTTTGACATTTGCATTTGATTAAAAATAAAATATTTTAATGTCAATGTTGTTAATATTTTAACACTAGATTATTATATTATTTGGCCGGAATCATTTGTTTTTTACGAATATAAAACAGGAAAGTAAACAGAATGTATATGGATATTAATAAACAGATGCAAAACAACATATTATCAAAAAATAAAAATTGAAAAAATATAACAAAATTTTGAAACAAAATATAGACATTATTTGAAATCGATTAAAGTATACTAATCGGCTTAGAATCATTTTCTGAGTCGATTTAGTTAGGCCCGTCCGTCCATGTAAACCTTATAAACAAACTACAGGTCGCAATTTTGAAGATTATTTAATGAAATTTGGTAGATGATATTCTATTGCCTATTGCATATTGAAAATGGTTAAGATCGGTCCATAATTTCACCTAGCCCCCATACACTGAACACCCGAATAGAGTTTGTAAATCTTGTAATCAAACTACAGGTCGCAATTTTGGGGATAATTCAATTAAATTTGGAAATATGGTACTATAGACGAAGCCTATTCGAAATAGATAACATCAATGACAGACAAGGAACAGTTGTAAATTTTTCTAGCTGCTCCCTTAGAACCGCAAAGAACTTGCAATACATTTTCCTTTCTGTCATATAGAATTTTCTTTCTGAACACAAAATACTCTACGCTTGGAAATAATTGGAAGAGGTCCTCAACCGGATAAATATTTCGTCCACGTTCGCCTTACCATATGAACAGAACAGATAATCTACCCATAATAAGTATATAGTAGATATTATATAGAGTGATTCTCTTCCGAAATCTGATGACTTCCACTCTAAAAGTAGGTCTTCCTAGATTCCTAAACTTAAAGGTGTTAAGAACATAGTTCTTGTCGACTGTGATCAATCTTGAATGTCCTGTGTGTATTAATACTCTAGACACCAATAAGATATTACATATCTAAATGAACACCAACATTTCTGCCGACTTGGGAAAAAGGAGAAATAGTTATTGGTGTTAATTGGATATAGTTTGAATAGCGGATTGATCGTTTGTTTCAGTGAGCTAGTATCATCCAGTTTGAGAACTCCCGTATTCATACCGATCGCACACCGATCACAAGCATTTATTTTACCACTGTCAGGCTTTTGCCGAAATTAGAACGAAATATCATTTCGGGTATGACATTCACCACTAACACTTATTGGAATTACGTTCAGAAAACTGTGCTTTTGAATAGCAGTTAATACTGTATGTTTACGAAAGTTGTTTTTTCTATACCAACAAAGATTTTGCCTGAACAGGTCCTGTAGTGGCTCTCTTTAGTTTCGATGTAGATACATCCCTCTGTCAACCTAACCTAATGAACTATGTCAGAAAGACCTAAAAAGCAACATAGACAATGTTGACTGGCGGTACAGTAATATTCAAAAGTGTTTATTAAACCCTATACCATTTTAGTGAGATAATTCAATGAAATTTGGCACATGATCTTCTATGGTTCCGTAGACGAAGCCTATCGGTCCATTATTTCACCCCATACAGCTGAACCCAAGGTGATTACAAGGTTTACACAGACGGACGGACAGATGGATGGACAGACGCGCGGACATTGCTTAATCGACTCCGAAAACTATTCTGAGCCGACTGCTATACTTTTTATTGGATATAGGACCAATAGTATTATGCGTGACATATATCAGCACAAACCCAATATACCCTCCTCAGTAAGTGGTGTAGGATATAATAACGTTGCTGTCCTTTAATCCATCCTATAGGTGAATAATCTGATAGAAAACTTCATTTTGACACAGATATTTGCTACAATTACATAAGTATTATGTGTCTAGTTGTTTTCCTAATGAAAAAGCCAGTTTTAGACATTTCAGTTAAACACTTTTTAGTTGCACTTAAAAATACATATAAAATTTCTTTCAAATCGAAAGAGTTAGTTCACAAAGGTTAAATTGTTTTATTACGAAATCACTCAATACGCTTTTATCAAGAATTCTGTATAAAACACAAAATCATATTTTTTTATTATAAACAAAAAATAATAATAAAATCAAACAGATAACAATAACAAACAATGTGTATGTTAAATAAAATGCTGTAAAATAAATTATAGCATTTTATAAAATAAACAAACTAACTTTTATGTTTGTTCAAAAAAAAAAATCATGTATTTTGGATGGATGTATTATAATATGCAACAAGTAATGTGCAACAAATATCAAAAATGTCAAGCTTATCTTTACAAAACCTAGCAACACAAAAACTTCGGATTGTGTTAAATAAATATTAAACTGGGCTCTTTTTTTTTTACAACATCATCAGCACCACCACGGTGCGGTGTTGAGTGAAAAAGGTTAAATCTTGACAAAACCATAAAGTCTGGCGGTTTGTAGCAGGCGAAAAAAAAAAACGAAAAAAAAATTGAAAATATTAAAATTATAAACAATTTTTTAGGATTTGTTTCAGAATCAAATGAGAGAAAAAACACTAAAATAAAACAAAAAATTCCTTTGAGACTCACAGTTGAAAAACAAATAAAAATTGTCGCTTTTATTTTTTCAAAAGAATTCATTCAACATTATTGTCCTCATCAGTGACATTGCCAGCAACAACAATAACAACAACAGCAATAAGAATGATTTGGTTTCCTTTGGCTATATCATCTGTTGTAGTTATTGAAATAAACAAGTCATGTGGATGGTGTGGATTAAACGACACCCCATGGTTTTATCGATGATGATTTCGATGATCTTTTGCTGTGCAACAAAAACAAATAAGAAAAAAAAACAACAACTTTTATTTTTCCCTTTTTATTTAGCTGCAGCAGCAACATTATCATCAATGGCCTTAAAAAATACAAAAACTCCACAAGAAGATCCTCCTCGTTTAGATTATTGAAAAAAAACTGCATTGAAAATAGTTACAGATAAAATGCGTGTCTTTTGAATTTATACTTTTGTAAGAGTATTTGTATGCATTTGCAAAGGGAATCGTTTCTCTTTCAGTCATTTTTCAATGTTAATAATATTTTAGTAGTTTTTTTTTGTATTCTTCATATTTACAATTGGGCTTGGTATCATTTTGACCTTTTGCGCTTTAGAAATCTCATGATTGTATATAGAGAAGAAAAGTGTTCATACTGGTGTCAAACATAATAGTTTTATGAGAACTCATTTTATGTAATAAAACTACTTAAAAGAAGATGAACCATTGAGTAGTTGGAAATAATAGTAAAAAAGTATGTATGTATGTATGTATGTATGTATGTATGTATGTATGTATGTATGTATGTATGTATGTATGTTGGAAACCATGACAAATACAGGCATGTTATGCCTGATTATTCTTTATTATCAAAGGTTCGTTTTTTATTCAAATATAGATAGAAGTATGGTCTATTAAAGAGATTATCATAAAAACTAGGGATAGAAAAAATGTTAAGCATACTTTGTTTTTATTGTTAAATGAAAGGTTCTTTAGAAGAGTTTGAAAATTTGATTCGAAAATAAAGAACAAGTAACACTTTTGATGATGCTTAGCGCTATAAGCAATAATGTTTTGTATAAGGCTGTGTCGAATTTTATATATTTACCACTGAAATATGTTTAACTAATAAGTGCCTAAAACTCCTTAATATTGATTGACCAGACATATGAAAAAACAAGTAAGAAGTTATAGTCGGGCGAGGCCGATTATATGATACCCAACGCCTGTATACGAATAAAATTTGATTTAGTTCTCATAATAAAACATTTAAGTTGAATTGTACCTTGCCTCAGATATACTAAAGCCATTTACTGTTTAATAAAACTGTAAATATTTAAGTAAAATTTTTATGGGGGCTTTTTGGAGGGGCTAGGTTTAAATGAGGCCCTATAATTATAAAGTTCATCAGGGTCATCTAGGCTAGTATAGAACATGGTTTTGCAGTTGTTAGTCGAGATACGAGTGTATTAAACATAATTATAAACTTAAATGCCCTATTTGCCGAGTTCAGTTGTATAGGGCCTAGGTAAAATAATGGACCGATGTTAAAAATTTTCAATAGGCTTCGTCTACGGTACCATAAAAGATCATGTGCCAAATTTCATTGAATTATCTACAAAATTGCGACCTGTCGTTTGATTACAAGATTTACAAGCTCTATTCGGGGGTATAGTTGTATGGGGGCTAGGTAAAATAATGGACCGATGTTAATCATTTTCAATAGGCTTCGTCTACGGTATAATAGAAGATTATATGACAAATTTCATTGAATTATCTCCAAATTGCGACCTGTAGTTTGATTACAATGTTTATAAGCCTTATACGGTGGTACAGTTGTATGGGGGCTAGGTGAAATAATGGAATAATGGATCTTAACCATTTACAACAGGGTTCTTCCCTGGGACAATGGAAGATCATGTACCAAATTTCATTGAATTATCTTCAGCAGCAGCAGTTTGATTACAAAGTTTACATGGACGGACGGACAGACGAACGGACATAGCTAAATCGACTTAGAAAATGATACTGATCTCAAAAGTCCAATTCTAGACGAAATAATGGACCAACTTTAAGCTTCAGTAAGATTCGTCCTTTGGCCAGAAGAATTGTATGTGCCAAATTTTATGAAATTATTATGGAAGTTAATATCTGTAGCGTGCGCACAAGGTCTACAAGATAGGCGATATTTGTGGGTGTTACAAACATTAGCACAAACACGTAAAACCCTACTATTGTGATGTAGCTTATAAAAAGTTCGTGTTTAAACGTTATTCTCAATTTTTAAATTAACCAACCAACCAATCAAATAACTAACTAACTATCTAACTAAATAACTAACCAACTAACTAGCTTACTAACTAAGGAGTTGTTAAACTCCTTTCGTTCAACAGATTCATAAGAATTATATTAATCATCTACAACCACACATTATTCGTAAAAATACTTAACCTAATTTTAATCTTAAACTTATATTTACCGATAACTATCAACTAAATAATTTTGTTTTAATTTAAATCGTTTTACATTTAAAAAATTAAAATACTTAATATTCCGCGCATTAAAAAATACAAAATATTAATAACTAATTAAAAATCATGTATAAGGTTTTATTTATGAATCACTCTTTCTACTTTAAACTTACCAAGTTTTATGGTTTTTAAAAGTTTTAATTCAATAGTATGGCTTTTTTATAACATTTAAAATGTAGTCGGCTATCAGTTGTTCGTTTGTGTGTGTGTGTGTGTGCATTAAAATCGATCGTAAAAATATTAATTCTTAAATATTGGGC
>NC_060950.1:18625846-18627973 GCF_022045245.1 Lucilia cuprina
CATCTGTCCGTCTGTCTGTCTGTCTGTTTGCCTTTGTGTCCATGTCCGACTATATTCATACTGGTTTTAATATAGATTTTAAAGTGTGGAAAGTATTCCAGCCTTATTCTTTAACCCATATAGCCTGGCCTTGCATAAGTACTATTTAGCGTTGCTTCTTTGAAGCTCCTAGAAACATTGTTAACAATTGTTATTCCACATACTTACATATTGTTATTTCCAGGTTATTGGAATAATCATGTACTAGATATTTATGAATGAAAAATATATCCAAAGAACTCAAGGCTCAAGCAAATTTCAGATGTCTATACAATTATTTCATAATTTACAATTAAATATCTAATATGCAGAAAGACCACCAACATTTCAACAACCTTCTAAACCTATAAAGTAATTATTAAATAATTAACGTACTGTATATCTCACATATAATTTTAATTTCAATTTTATAAATTATAAACACAGAATTAATTGATATTCATTAATAATACAATACAAGTAGTAGTACCAACCATCATAAATAAATAATACATAGTGACTAAGGTTAATTTTATATTTAATTTGGCAGGCTATTAGAGAAACACCACCAACAAAAAAAAAAATTATTATTTCACATTTACACGAAAGTACATATATTTTTTTATTTATTAGATGTAAAGAATTGCCCAAAATATGATATTTAATTAATGTTTTTTTTTACAATAGCTAGGCATAAAAATATTTACATGAAAAAATATCTGAAGGCTCTTTTTTATAGAAAACAATTGTATTAATCTTCTCAAAAAAAGGAAACAAAAATTATATATATAATTTTTTCAATATTAAAATATTAACAAAATATTTGTTTGTATTATTATTGTATATTTATGTATAGTACTTTGCTGCTTAACAGAGGCGTTGATAATGACAGCAGGCGGTCGCAAAAGCTTCAAAGTTATCTTTTTCTTAAAATCAATAAATAAATTCAAATAAAGTTGTTTTTTTTTTCTTCATTACTGGCAAGAAAAAATCATATTCATGTCTAAGCGATGGCTTATGAAGCATAAAACGAAACAAAAGCCTTAAGTGAAAAAATACTCTTTACAAAATACAAAAAATGTTTAATAATTCTAAAAATACAAGTACGTTTAATGCACAGAGTGAGAGAGACGAAAACGAAAATCACAAAATAGTTTTTGAATGCAAAATTATAGTTTTGTTAAGCTGTTTTTATGATATTTTTGTTTTGTTTCCTTCGTTTCTTTTGGAAGAAAAACAAAGTCAATCAATTGAATAAAAGAACTTTAAAAAATCATTATTAAGCATAACCAAAGACTTTATAAAAGGGGGAAAAATATGAAATGGTAAAAGAAAAAAAAATGAGTTCTTAACGCCTTCTGTTCTTTTGATATAAAGAAATTGAGTAGTGATTTTTTCATATGAATAGAATATTATGCATATCATAGTTTATTTACTTACTTTTTTATATAATGTGCCCTACACCAGATCTAGTTGAATTTTGTTATATTCGAAATTAATTAAACTTACAGGAATTTATGGTGTGAATGTCCCAATGGGTTGACTGTACGCAAACTGTCACGTAGAGAGTAAGGACTACATAATATGTATATCAATCACTAGTTCAAGTCTGTAATCAGATAATTTACATAGATTTAATATATAACATTTTCCAAGAAATCTAATTATTTACAGATCAAGTATAGCTTTTGTATTCAAGTTATAGGGTACCTCATCTACATTCAATCTCAGTTACTTATTTTACTTATCTAGTGGAAAAACTTAAGTCATCTGTTTATAGCAACATCAGAAGTTTGCTGTTTGATTGTATGGTTCATTTTAAATGTCAGTTATTGTATATTCCCTATATATATAGGATTGACCAAGCTTTCATTACATTTGAATAACATATTTTTTTGTATGTAGAAAAAAAAAATTATTTACTGGTATGCATATAAGCAACCTTGGGCCCTTAACTTCTTTCAAACTGTACTTTTTTTAGATCCGAATTTATTCTGTTCCATTGTCCAAACTATAGTCTGTTCTATTGTCCAAACTATAGTCTGTTCTACAGTCAAGACTATAGTCTGTTCTACGGACAACACTATAGTCTCTTATATATTCCAGACT
>NC_060950.1:18628073-18648159 GCF_022045245.1 Lucilia cuprina
TCCAGACTATAGTCTGTTCTACAGTCCAAACTATAGTCTGTTCTATAGTCCAGACTATATTCTGTTCTCTAGTCCAAACTATAGTCTGTTCTATAGTCCAGACTATAGTCTGTTCTCTAGTCCAAAGTATAGTCTGTTCTCTAGTCCAGACTATAATTCTATAGTCCAGACAATAGTCTGTTCTATAGTTCAGACTATAGTCTGTTCTATAGGCCGGACTTTAGTCTGTTTTAAAGTACAGACTATAGTCTGTTTTAAAGCCCAGACTATAGTATGTTATATAGTCCAGACTATAGTCTGTTCTATAGCCCAGACTATAGTCTGTTCTACAGGCCAGACTGTAGTATATTATATAGTCCAGACGGTAGTCTATTATATAGTCCAGACTATAGTCTGTTCTATGTGGTTAAAGCCTAGAGTGTAGTCTATTCTAATCAGTTTTGTTTTATAGTCCAAACTATATTATGTTCAAGTTTTATAGTCTGTTCGTATCCCAGACTCTAATCTGTATATTGCTCATACTCTAGTCTTTTCTATAGCCCAAACAGTTTATTGTATTGTCCAGAAAAGAGTCGGTTCTTCAGTTGACTAGACATTTCATATATATTTTATAACTACATATCTGGATTTTTAATAAAAATATTGCAAAATAAAATTTTACCTTTAACAAAAAATCATTAAATGCTCTAAAGCAAAAATCAGTGATAATAGTAACCTTAAAAAATCCTGCAACTCCTACTCTAATTTAAGTCATGCTTAAATTTATTTACTCCTTTGACTGGTAAGCATGTGACAACAACAATAAAAATCCATCCAATTTTATCTAAAGGATCTTTAAGATGATGACACACTACACAATCCAAAAGGCTGACAATAAAGTTTAAGCTCCTACAAAAGATTTACTATAAAATTGGTGGCACTCTTTGCCCGCCCACCTTCACTGACAAGGTTAGACATATCACATATGTTACGCACATTCAGTTTTGTTAAATTGATTTTTATATTCTTGCTATTTGTAGTACTACACGGTGTTTGTTTGTGATTTTTATTAATATGAAGGGAATAAAAATAGAGTGAAATAGTAAGTTGAAAAAGTATTCGAAAAACCAACCAAACCCATTTGAGTAGGCTGTCAAATTGTGGCTGGTTTTGTTGCGTTAACGTTAATATGGGTGCACAACTTGAGTTAAGCTTGAGCGTATATATTTAGATTTTAACATACGAGTGAATTTAGGAAGTAAGTTTAAGGAGTTATTTAGAAAATTACAAGCTAATATTTTAAACTTAAGTTTAAACTTTTAAATGTATGGGTTGCTTTTAAATGAATTTCCGTCTAACCTCGTAATTTGGCCTATTTTTTTTAAACATCACATACAGGCACCTAAAATTTATATAAATTGTTTTTTGTCTTGTGCTACACATTTCAATTGAATTTGTTAAATAATATAAAAAAATTAAAATTTACCAAAAATATAACTCCCATTCAACTTACAAACACATATAGGGAAAGGAATCAACTTGAAAAATAGTGTGTATGTTTGTTAACTTAGGACAGGTACAAAATTCGAGGTGTGTACCCCATGAGGTCTATACCACCGACACACACACACACTTCTTTTAGGATGGTTGACTGACTGGCTGACTGACACTTTACTAATAGTAAAAGTAAGAAATTGAATTTGTGTTTTTTTTTTCAACTATTCTTACATAAATTTATAGATTTTTATTTGTATCTCCTTTGCTATTATGTGTGTGTCTGAGTTTTTTATTTAACGTTATTGTCATTTTAACGATATTTTTCACTAACATGTCTAACTGACTTTTAGAAGAACAAAGAAATAAAAAAAATAAACATGCAACAGAAAGTTAAGAGAATCTATAAATGTCTAGTTATTTGGTTTTGTATGCAGTGATGATTTGGCATATTTTTTTGGTAACAAAATGCATATGTTGGTTGCTGTTTAGAAAACACAATGTATGTTATGTTTTTGATCAACAGGAAAATAGTATTCTTCTTTTTCATGTTGGCTATAATCTACGATATATTTTCCTATCACTTTTGAATTTAGAGTTTTTTTTTTGGAATTCGGTTTATGCAACAGTTATTTCGTACAATCTACTTACAATTTCACGTGCAACTTCAACCGAATGTTGAGCATAGAAATTTGTTTAAAAATTAGATCCATATATCTTAGAACCCATATTATTTTAGATGTTACATCCATTAGCCAAGAATAACTGAGTTTGATTACAAGTCATTGATAGACCGACAGACGGACATATACAGTTAGGTCGATTCGATCGTCCATGCAGTACCCTACACAAGTTATAACAATAATATGTAATTCATTATATTATGCTAGGGGTAGAGCTTAGTCGACTCAAATTATGCCCAGCCGATTGGTATGCTTTAAGGTGGGTCTAGGACAGATATTATATTCGTGAAAAACTATACAATTTGTGAAAATCAAATATGCGTCAAAATACAACGAAAATAATTTATGAGAATCAATTGCAACCTTCCATGTTGCCAAGAGGTGCGGTTGTGTTCCCTTAAATGATGTCTAAGACATTTTTCGGAACCCGGACAGACTAAGAAGTTTGGGCAGCGATTGATGTGAAAAACTGTGCAATGTGATAACCTGATGCTATCTTTGCCACTGTTCTCTGGAAATTTTCTTCCTCACTCACACACATCCAAAAAGACTTATAATGTCATGAAGTGAGTTTAAACCCTAAATAGATGCTCTACACTCCTGTTTCATTAGAATTTTAACATGCAAGCAAGTACTTCCTACGCTCACTTACAAATAACTACTTATATAAGTACTTTCAAATAAGTGAGTTAAATAGTTGTTTGTCAAATTGACCTTATCACTGGGTGAGCTGTGGACTACCGGCTCGTATGGAGCCAGGTTATGTGATTCTCTGGTTCAAACCCATTTCAAGTAAATGCCAAGTATACATTTGATCATCACCAGTTTATGTTCCCGTCAGACTATAGGTAATGATAGCGCCTCATTTCCCTGGATTTTAATCACATTACACAGATAGGGGGTTGGTACAATTTGAAGGTAAACATACGTTTTGGTCATGGAAAATGTAGCTTTCGCTATTGTGTTTCACATTTTTTTAGTTTTTTTTTTTTAATTTCAATTTTTTATAAAAACTCTAATATTTTTTATAAAAAATTTGTAATTTTTATAAAAATTGTAATTTTTAAATCCTATTTTTTATAAAAATTATATTTTTTAATTTTTATAAAAATTCTATTTTTTTATAAAATTCCAATTTTTTTATAAAAATTCCAAATTTAATAATTTTTATTAAAATTCCAATTTTTTGTACAAATAAAATTTTCATCACTGACCGGCATTTTTTAAAACACGTGTTTCTCCGTTATTAAAGTTAACTTAAGCTCTGTTAAACATTTATAGAAAAACAACAACAACGCTAGAGAGGTAAGTTAATGGTACAAGAAATAATGAGAACCGCATAGTAAGCACAGCCTTTTTCTTAATAAACGTTAATAGATATTTATTTAAAGGATGTAAATCTTCTAATAAATATGTTAATATAATGGACAGAAAGATACCACATATTATATATCATTGGAAAGGTAATGAAGACTAGTTTTCGAAAATTGTATTTATAATTCAAAATGTTAAGGGTTGTGAAGTAAACTGCAGTTAAACTAACAATATATTTAAAAATATAACTTATGTTAAGAAGGTTAAAATAAAAATAGAAAAAAATATATAATAATTACATGTAAAGCAAATTTCAAATCTATTTGCTCTTTTAAATAACGAAACTTCTACCCTAACCCAATATCATGAAAACTTCATATGCACTCTTCAATAAAAAAAACTAAATTTACGAATGAAAAATATGATATTATATAAATAATATTTTATTGATATGTTAACAATTGCATTTGTTACACCCAGTATTCTATGTAACTATTAAATATACGTTTTTCTATCTTATTTGACTTGATATGGGTTTGTTATTTGTATTTATTAAAAATTCTGATGATTCACCTTAAACGTCTGGGTTGTGTAGTTTTTTTTTTTTCTTAATGTTCAATATTGTTAACATATTGTGGGCAGTTTTAATCGTAATAATTGTATTAATTTCAATATATTTTTCATTTCTTTTTTTGAAATTGTAAATTAAATACATTTCATTCTAGTCAGTATGTGGGGGAACAGTAATAATAATAATGTTGTGGTTGTTTTTTAATACTTAACAAATATTTTTTCTTACAAAATTCGTTACATGTAGTTTATAAGAAACAAAAAAAAAGAAACCTTAATATAAAAACAAAATCAGCTAAATATATTTTATTTTGTTCTTTGCTTTTGATCTCTAAAATAAGTCATAAATCATAATAAAAAGGAACCGTACATAATAAATTGGTGGTCAACTATAGAAAGAGAAAATATTGAGAACAAAAATATTTGATTTGTTTAATTAACTATTCAATATTAAATAAGAGATGTATGTATTTTAGGCATACATTTAATTATATCTTATATTAATATTTTCTTGGTAAATGACTTAACACAATTTTGATATACATATCATTTAATTAAATTTTGAAATATTTTCTTGAGAAATAATTATTTTAAAAATATTCTCAAGTTCATTCAATTTTTAATAAAGTAATAATAATTCAATGAGTTCGACAATATTGTAACACATCAATTGGCTTCATAGTATCAAAATGTGCATTATTTTAACTCATAACTTAGGATAACGATTATAAACGACATACTTCTTATTTGTTTGATATACGTTCCATAAATATGCTTTCAAAGCATTAATTACAAACTACCAAAATAAAGAACAAGTAAGTATTAATGATCCGAAGTTATTCTGCACCAATGAGTATCTAAGTCAATCATTTTTTAGCTGGTGTGTCATAACCTCCGATATCATAACGTCCATTTACGTTATGACACACTTAATTCATAATTATGACAATTTCAAAATTTTCGCATTGCCTATGAGCCAAATGATTTAAAGTCTATGGATTCAAAAGAGTCTTTTTATGAAGAAAAGGCTTAATTTAGTGTAGCTAACATTCGAAATACCAAAGAATATAAAACCCTTGCGTATGGCAAAAAAAACATCTATCCAGGACACTAAAAGCCTATAACTCATTTTTGTGTGTCGTAAAATCATTGGACATTATGACACGTCACAGTTTGCTAGTTAGTAAATTAATTAGTTAGCTAGTTAATTAGTCAGCTAGTTAGTTAGTTAGTAGTTTGTAAGTGAGTCAGATAGTTAGTTAGTTAGTTAGTTAGTTAGTTAGTTAGTTAGTTAGTTAGTTAGACAGTCAGTTAGTTAGTTAGTTAGTTAGTTAGTTAGTTAGTTAGTTAGTTAGTAAGTTAGTTACTTAGTAAGTTAGTTAGTTAGTTAGTTAGTTATTAAGTTAGTTAGTTAGTTAGTTAGTTAGTTAGTTAGTTAGTTAGTTAGTTAGTTAGTTAGTTAGTTATTAAGTTAGTTATTAATTAGTTATTAAGTTAGTTAGTTAGTTAGTTAGTTAGTTAGTTAGTTAGTTAGTTAGTTAGTTAGTTAGTTAGTTAGTTAGCTAGTTAGTTAGTTAGTAAGTTAGTTAGTTAATTATTTAGTTAGTTAGTTAGTTAGTTAGTTAGTTAGTTAGTTAGTTATTAAGTTAGTTAGTTAGTTAGTTATTTAGTTATTTAGTTAGTTTGTTAGTTAGTTAGTTAGTTAGTTAGTTAGTTAGTTAGTTAGTTAGTTAGTTAGTTAGTTAGTTAGTTAGTTAGTTAGTTAATTAATTAATTAATTAATTAGTTAGTTAGTTAATTAGTTAGTAAGTTAGTGAGTTAGTAAGTAAGTTTGTTAGTTAGTTAGTTAGTTAGTTAGTTAGTTAGTTAGTTAGTTAGTTAGTTATTTATTTATTTAGTTAGTTAGTTAGTTAGTTAGTTAGTTAGTTAGTTAGTTAGTTAGTTAGTTAGTTAGTTAGTTAGTTAGTTAGTTAGCTATTTATTTAGTTAGTTATTTAGTAGTTAGTTAGTTAGTTAGTTAGTTAGTTAGTTAGTTAGTTAGTTAGTTAGTTATTAATTAGTTATTAAGTTAGTTAGTTAGTTAGTTAGTTAGTTAGTTAGTTAGTTAGTTAGTTAGTTATTTAGTTAGTTATTTAGTTATTTAGTTAGTTAGTTAGTTAGTTAGTTAGTTAGTTTGTTAGTTAGTTAGTTAGTTAGTTAGTTAGTTAGTTAGTTAGTTAGTTAGTTAGTTAGTTAGTTAGTTAGTTAGTTAGTTAATTAGTTAGTTAGTTAGTTAGTTAGTTAGTTAGTTAGTTAGTTAGTTAGTTAGTTAGTTAGTTAGTTAGTTAGTTAGTCAGTCAGTTAATTAGTTAGTTACCATTGCATGGACACAGATACACGGATGGACGAACGGACGTAATCTAACCCAAGAATTCATTTCATTACCATCGTCATTACAATCGTATTTTCTAATCTAGAACAGATGGTTCGCTAATACTTCTTCGTTCTTCAAACTGTTCATTTTGAATGTTTCATTAAACTTTACTCTTAAATTTGTTATACAAAATTTTTTAATTTCTCTATTCGAGTATTACTTTTTGCATTTTCTTAAAAAATTTTCATAAAATCATAAAAAATACTTTAACCATTTCACGCACAAAACGTAAAAAAAATCTTGGGACACCTGTGTCCTAAATAGTTTAAAGAGTTAAGACTTTAAAAAGTATAATTGCTAACTAAAATTATACGAAGTAGAATTCGTCATCACGAACCACCGAATCCACCGAAAGTAATAAATTTTTAAAGCATAATTTTAAAAACATATTATTTTTTTATATAACTAAGTAGTCTAATATATGTTTAATTTCTGACCTGGCCTTTGAAATTACTCAATTAAGTCATTCTCCTTCCTATATACTTCTCAAATCTCTATATATTCCCTTTTATATTGCTGAACTTTATACTGTCTGTTGTTATTAGCTTTATTCTCTGTTTATTTTAACTGACTATATGACTGACTGACATTTGCAATTAACATGGGTTTAGACATAGGCAAATGACATTTAAGAGTTTCAAAGTCTCAATTAGGGATTTTATAAAAACACAAGTAATTATACACAATTACAAGTGATTCAGAGAGAAAAAAATGAGGATTAAATTCAAATTAATATAACAAGTGTTCTAATAATAAACATAATACAAAAGCAAAATAAATATTTAGCAAATCAAATGAAATTTGTGAATATTAAATGAACCATTTGCAAAGTTAACAAAATTTTGGATATAATATTAACTTGTGGTATTTATTTCCTTTACTATTTAGGAAGCCATTATAAAAGATGTGTATTTAACGATGACAAAATACACCCTTAATATTTCTCTCAAAAAATATTGTCTTTTTAGAAATATTTAATTTTATAGTTATTTTTATTTCTTCCCTTAAAGGTGAAAATTGGCCAATTATTGCAGTTAAATATTTAATATACACATTACATCCCACACTAGTTCTCCTAAAACATACACATTTCTCTTTTAAGCCCTTAGCTTAAGTTTTCTTACCTGTTTTCATTAAGAAAGTAAATAATTCCAGTCACTACCTGCTTAACACGCAGATAAAGTAGACAAAAAAAAGGCGAATAAAATTATGCTAAAGGAATTTCAGGTTTGACCTTTTTGTTTGACTCGAATAAATGCCGGGGCATAAAGAACAAAAGAAGAATATAGAAAAGTGTAAAGAAAAGAAAGAAATTCTAGTTTTAACACCTGCTTTGAAAGAATTTTCCCAAAAATACTACAGAAAAAGTTAAAACTACTGGTAAAATGAAACAAAAGACTTTTTGTTGGTGTTATTTGAAAAAAAAAAAGAAAATTGTAGTAGAAAGGAAATAAGAAATAAAGTTTTTTTTACTAGTTTTTCTTTCGTCTTTTGTTTTTTGCTCCTAGTAAATAGTAACCGAAAAAAATTCCCTCCCTATTTTAACGCTTCTCTTTTTTTATCGTGGATATAATAAAGATTTACACTTCTTTAATTTTGTTTGACCATTTAAGAAAAGAAAACGAAATTAAAACGAGTATTAATAAATTTGTGAACCCATGAAGGATCTTTAACACTTTGATGGTCAATGGTTATGAAACACCCTGGGGGGAGTATTTATAACAACTTAATATTTTATTGGTCAGTTGCTCTTATTATGTATTATAAAGACATCATAAATAATTTTAAACTATTATATAAAATGTCGGTCAGAATTATGCAATGGGTGGTCTGTCACATATTCGTATTTCAGGGGAAAATGTAAAATAACTTAGTATTCACAAAAAATTCTATCACTTTCTGACAAGACACCCGTAGGTCCATTCATGCGTCTGTGTCCATGCAATGGCTGTGCGAATGCCACATCTATCACATCTATCTATCTATCTATCTATCTATCTATCTATCTATCTATCTATCTATCTATCTATCTATCTATCTATCTATCTATCTATCTATCTATCTATCTATCTACCTATCTATCTATCTATCTATCTATCTATCTATCTATCTATCTATCTATCTATCTATCTATCTATCTATCTATCTATCTATCTATCTATCTATCTATCTATCTATCTATCTATCTATCTATCTATCTATCTATCTATCTATCTATCTATCTATCTATCTATCTATCTATCTATCTATCTATCTATCTATCTATCTATCTATCTATCTATCTATCTATCAATCTATCTATCTATCTATCTATCTATCTATCTATCTATCTCTATCTATCTATCTATCTATCTATCTATCTATCTATCTATCTATCTATCTATCTATCTATCTATCTATCTATCTATCTATGTATCTATCTATCTATCTATCTATCTATCTATCTATCTATCTATCTATCTATCTATCTATCTATCTATCTATCTATCTATCTATCTATCTATCTATCTATCTATCTATCTATCTATCTATCTATCTATCTATCTATCTATATATCTATATATCTATCTATCTATCTATCTATCTATCTATCTATCTATCTATCTATCTATCTATCTATCTATCTATCTATCTATCTATCTATCTATCTATCTATCTATCTATCTATCTATCTATCTATCTATCTATCTATCTATCTATCTATCTATCTATCTATCTATCTATCTATCTATCTATCTATCTATCTATCTATCTATCTATCTATCTATCTATCTATCTATCTATCTATCTATCTATCTATCTATCTATCTATCTATCTATCTATCTATCTATCTATCTATCTATCTATCTATCTATCTATCTATCTATCTATCTATCTATCTATCTATCTATCTATCTATCTATCTATCTATCTATCTATCTATCTATCTATCTATCTATCTATTCTATCTATCTATTTATCTATCTATCTATCTATCTATCTATCTATCTATCTATCTATCTATCTATCTATCTATCTATCTATCTATCTATCTATCTATCTATCTATCTATCTATCTATCTATCTATCTATCTATCTATCTATCTATCTATTTATCTATTTATCTATCTATCTATCTATCTATCTATCTATCTATCTATCTATCTATCTATCTATCTATCTATCTATCTATCTATCTATCTATCTATCTATCTATCTATCTATCTATCTATCTATCTATCTATCTATCTATCTATCTATCTATCTATCTATCTATCTATCTATCTATATATCTATATATCTATCTATCTATCTATCTATCTATCTATCTATCTATCTATCTATCTATCTATCTATCTATGCATTTATGCATTAAACAAACAATTTAATTTCTTTATAAAATTATCTCTCTTATACACTTTTTTGTTTGAAAAAATACTGCAAATTTGTTTAAAATTAATGTCAAACGTTAAAAGAAATTATGCAATATTTATGGCAGCAAAGAAAAGGCCAAGAAATTTAAATATTTACACACTGCTGGCTCCTTATTGAAGATGTTGGAATAAAAACTCTTATAAATAAAGAATACTTACACAAAATTAAGACAATTTTTTTTTCATAAAAGAAAGTTTTTTTAGACTACATTTTCAAGAAAAAAGATTAACAAAAAAACACATAACAAGCATAAAACAAATTTAACACAAGACTGCTTTTACTAGAAGCAAGTTAGTATAGAAAATTATGAAAAGAAAAGTTATGAAAATATGAAAGATTAAAATACAAGAGAAGACATCTTAATATAAAAAAAAAACTAAAAAAGTATGTTAGTTTTACTTAATAATATTAAGTAATAACTACTTAACAAATAATCCCAGGAAAAACTTACATTGAAAAGTAATGAGTTAAAAAGCTAATAAAACCTCTTTGCACTACTTCTTTATTAGCAATTTGAGTCATTATTTTAACACGGTGATGTCATTGGAGGCAAGTACTTCTACGCTCGCTTACAAATAGGGAGTTAAAGAAGTACTTGCAATTTGTCTTACAAAACAGTTGTTGAGTAAGTTGTTTTATTTTTAATAATAAAAAGAGCCAGCTAGAATACGAACCAGGGACTTCGGTTTGTCAGTCAAATGTTCTACTCACTGCACCAATGCTTAGCTATTTTATTGCGCGTCAAATAATGGTTTTCACATACAAAACTAATTTTGTTTTCTTTTTTGTGAAACACAATTTCTAACACGCAATTGAATAAAATGTGCCAACAAAATTACAAAGCCGAAAATAAAGTACTTCTATATCAGATTAGAAGAAAGTAATTACTAGAGTACTTCTAAGTAATGCTGACGGGAAGTAGTAGTCATTGAAAAGTAAGTGGTTAGGGAAGTACTACCCATTACCGAGTTTTTGCTGGGATACTTAACACTGGACCACAACTAGACACCACAGACAAGATATTAATTTTCTTCATTATTATGCAGATCTGATCAAAATAGCGTAACATTTTTATTAAACATCTGAAAGAGATTATTAATGATGGGACATTAACTTCAACACTTTGAGACCTTTAAATGAAGTTGTTGGTATTTTTTGTTTTTCACAAAAAAAAATATTTTAATCATTATAATAATCATAATCATTTTTGATAGGCTTAGTGTCAGGCTGATTTAAAAAATATGATATATGTTTTAATATTAAATTTTGTTAAAAATTTGCATAAATCTAATCGAGTTTAAACATACAAGAAAATAAGAAAACATTTGGAATTTGTTTTGGAAAAAATAAGGTGTGTGTGAAAAGTATGTTGTACATTTAAATAATAGTTTTTAATAATTAAATTAAACAATAAAATTATAAATGAATTAATATATATTTATGGTTGGACAGTGGGTTAGGAAAGGAAAGAATTTTTTAACAGAATTTAAGAAATAAAATAAGCGTTTGTAAATTAATTTTGGACATTGACACCATTTACTTTATTAGACTTTGTATGGGAGCTAGGATGAAAATAAAGCACAATCTTTACGAAATTTAGTAAAATCTTTAAGGCCTGTATAATTATGGGTTCACAGAACGATTTTAAACATGTTCCATGTATGTGCGTCCTGTATCTTGCTCACAAACCTTACATGGGCAGCTGGGCAGACAGACGGACAGTACAAACCCAATATACCCTACCCAGTAAAGTGGTGTAGGGTACAAATATGAGTTATATATCCTCAAATCTTTCATTCAGTGTAGGGTATAAATATGGGTTATAAATCCTCATTTCTCGAATTGTATCTTTTGAATTCATAGAAGAAATTCACCATCAACAAGTTAAATTTGAATGAAAGTATAAGTTATTTCTCAAACTAAAGAATATTCATTATTTTTGTAATGTCTTTAAAAAATTCTCGAATGTTAAATAAAAAATTTGTAAAAATTCGTAATTCTTTGAAGTTTTTTATTTTCACTTATTGTTAAGAGAGCAATTATTTACTCTTTTATAGTTTAAGATTTAAAAACATCGCTCAAGTTTGATTTTAAATGGTTTGCTCGCGAATAAGTCAAAAGTATGCGAGTTTTAATTTTTTATTATTCACAATTTATCATTAAGCTTTTGTTTTGATATATTCAGGAATAGTGATATATTCAGGAATAGTTTTAGAAAATCTAGATTCTAAGCCGAACTTTTAGATACACATAGTTTTGGGCGTTACAAACATAAGTACAAACCATATATCGACTTCAAAGTGGTGTAGGATATAAATATGGGTTAAAAATTCTCAATTCTCGAATTGTGTCTTTTGCATTCATTCAAAAGTCAATGGATACGAAAAAGACAGTAATTTCCACTTATAGTTAACCACCTGGATGATCGTAATTCGTATGTTTTGGGTCATTCGTCACAAATGAAGACAGTCGTCACTTTAGTGTACCCTTTGTAAGCGAGAGTGGAGGCAATCGTCTCTTTACTGTCTCTTTTTATTGCGTAGAGTGACGATTGACTTCCCCGTAGGACAAGTCCATGTTAAAATGGTCGGTCACGTGGGTAGTCAAGTGGCGAGATGCCACCACAAGTGGTAGGTTAAGTGGTCAGTTCGGGACTGTCCCGTCGAACTACTGGGAGAAGAAATTTACCAACAACAAGTTAAATTTGAAAAAAATGTAAGTAATTTCTAAAACTAAAGTCTTTATTCTCAATTTGTTGTCTATCTTTGTTTTTATTGATTAACAATTAGTTATTTTTAAAAATTCTCGAATATTTAATAATATTAACACGTTAATAAGAAATAATCATCATCTTGAATAGGAAATAATTATTATCTTCGGAATTTATTCGCGAATAGTTTAAGAACATCTAGATTTGTAAAACTTTGAAGTTTTCATTTTCACTACTTGCTAAGAGAGCAATTTTTATAGTTTCAGATTTCAAAACATCGCTCAAGTTTGCGAGTTTTTATTTTTTTTTTTTTATTTTATTTGTTACTATTTAAATTTTATTTATATTTATCTTTATTTGAAATCATTTATGTTCGTGATATATTCACGAATAGTTTTAGAAAATCTAAATTTTTAATCTTTTAAGTTTTTATATTCAAAAAACTTAGTGCGATTTTGATTTTAAATCGTTTGTTTGTGGTTTGTTCTCGAATTTGTTAGTAGCCTTTTTTCATAATTTATTTGTTATTATTTGTGATTTGAGAGACTTTAATTTGATATCGTTATGTTCGTGATATATTCACAAATAGTTAAAGAATATCTTGATTCACTCATTGTTAAGACAGTAACTATCTAATCTTTTATAATTCAACATCTTAATACTTCGTGAGAGTTTGATATCAAATCGTTATTTTTGTGGTTTGTTCGCGAATAAATTAAGAGAATGTGAGATTTTAGGTTTTTAATAAACATTTATTATCTTCGAGAGAGATTGATTTGAAATCATTTGTGTTCGTGATATATTCACGATTTATAATCATTTTAAGTTAATCATTTTCACTTATTGTTAAGAGAGCAATTATTTACTCATTAATAATTCAAAGTTTGAAAACATCGATCGTTATTTCGTTCGTGAATAAGTTAAGAGCCTGCTAGTTTATAGGTTTTTATGATTTTTTTTTCATTTTGATCTCTATTCAAACTCGCAATTTACTCACAAACAACAAAATGTTTCTGAAACTGTTAAAATTGAAGCCCTTCGTAAAGGAATCTTACCTTCGGCAATTGTGATCTACTTTCAAGATATTTAAAACATCTCGAAACGTTAAATATCAATTAATATTTACATAATTAAAATCTAGTAATTTTGTAAATTAATTCACTTTATTTCAATAACCAGTAGCGGTGCTTAAATTAAACATGATTTCTTACGTTGTTGAGAAAAAATGAAATAAAATCTCAAACAACTTAACTTTAAGATTAATTGAGTCATTCATGTTGAACTAACCAACAACAACAAAAATAAAAATAATGCAAAAAACAACTAAATTAAAAAGAAATAAACCAAAATAATTAAAAAATACGTTGGCGCATGCAAGATAAACATAAATAACCAACATACTAACAGCAGCCAACCTGTTTAAACATGTTTGGATTTTGTTGTTAAATTCAAAACAAGTTAAAACTGTTGATAGAAACATGTAGGATAAAAAAGGCAAACATGTTTAGCTGCAAAAAAAACTAAAGCAACTTAAACACCAACGTAAATCTGTTAGCAACATGTTTATAAACAATAAAGTTAAACCTTTATGGCAATAAAAAATGGTTATTTATAAACATTTCTTTAAAGTTAAAGATTTTATAAAAAAAAATGCTAGTTTTAGAAGAATTTGTTGTTCAATAATGTTGCTTTAATAGAAATGTTTATAAACATTTTGTAATTTATATTTGTTTACATGTTGATTACTAATAAACTAATTACAACAAATAGCTCCATTTATTAAATTTTTTACTAACCTACTTGAAGAAACACTATGGCAAATGAAATGCTTACTCTCTCTATCTCTCCGCTCTCAAATCAAACTAAACAACTGTTTCCAATAATTGCATAAAACAAACATAAACAAGTTAAGTTCAAAAGCAAAACATACAATCCACCACATGACTAAATAGAAATTACACAAATAAATATAAACAAAAGACATGCAACAGCAGGCCATAAACAAAATGAAAACAAAATACAATCCACAATTTGCTCTCCGAAAACATTTACACGAAATGAAAAACGAAACACTGATACTTCGTAGGTAGAATACAACAAACACACGCACACACAGCAGCAGCAGGCAAGCAAGCAGACTTGCTTTGCTCAAGTTCGTTGTGAAAATTGGGGGATTTCGAGTATCTGTAAGAGTGTGTGTGTGTGTTGTGTGTTTCAATGTGCGTATTCTGTGTGTTTACCGAACTGTGGAATCGTCTATGGATTTAGTTGTAATACGATTGCCGGGCGGTTTGGTTGACTTTTACAAGAACAGAACGCACATACGGGCGTTCGGTTTTGGGATACAAAAAAAAAACAATTTTCAACAAGATACTTCTACTACAGTGGAGTAAAATAAAAATAAAGAAAATTTTGTCGTTATTTAAAAAAATGGATATTGTTTAATAAAAGCTCCCCTTTTTTAATAAAAAATAATTATAACGGAATTTTATTTTGCATAAAAGAAAATAAAAACAAATAAATGGATTTGTTTAAATAAAAGGATTTGAAGTGTTTTTTGTAAAAAAAATTAACGAAAAATATTAATTAAGCAATTTATTAAAGAAAAACAAAACTTCTTTTAAAATAATTTAAAAAAGTTTTAAATAAATAACTTATAACATTTAAAGCTTTAAAAGTTTAAAAAATATTACTCCAACTGGTGTCAATAAAAAAATTTTCAAAAAAAAATCCAAAAAATAAAATAAATCAAAATGTCAGTGTTTAGTGCTATAAAAACGAATAAATAAAATTTTATAAAAACAACAACAACAACATTTAAAACACAATTTTTAAAATTCTTTAACACAACTAAAGAATAAACACAAATCAAATACTATTTGGATTTATAGCTTAAAAACTCATTTTCTAAAAACAGATCGTAGCAAGAAATTAAGAAAAACGTATAAAAATAAAAAAATAGATTTTTTCAAATCACATTCAAAATGCATCATATGTTAGAGCATTTGTTGAGTTTTAAAAATATCTTTAAGATTAACAACAAAAACAACAACAATAATAATAATACTACACATAATACTCATGTCGCCAACATGTTAAGAACTAAAGCAACAAAAACAACATATGGAATAAAACCAACATCGTCATCATCGTCATCAGCACCCAAACATTTTGGCTTGATGTCAATGCAGTTGCTGTTGGTATTGTTGGTATTTTTATTAGCCGATAGTGGATTAAATGGATTAAAAATAGTTACAGCTCTTAAGGGTAAGTTGTAGTTGGTAGTATTTTTTTTGGAAATGATAGATGCGTTTTTAGCCTTATATGGTTATTAAACATAAATTTTAAAACTAATTTGAGTTCTTCTGGAAAAAAATTTTATTTTAATCTTGGGGATTAGTTTTCGGGAAGTAAAAGATTTATAGCTGTTTGTAGGAAAGCTTGTGTGTGGAAAAATAGATTTTTAAAGTTCGTAGTTTATACTCGATCAGCAATGAGTGGTGTTATAGCAGGTTCAAAATATTTAAGTTTTAGTAAGTGTTTAATCCAACTGAGGAACAATTTATGAAAATTTTGAACTAGTTAAATCTTGAATAATAGATTTTTAAGCAATTTTAAAGAAATGTGAATAGAAAGATGCAGAGCCTTTATATAGATTTCTAAAGCCGAAACATTGTTTATTAATGAAAGAAAATAAAAGTTGTAAGATCTTACAATGTTGACAGAACAATGTTCACAAAATGTATAACAACTGAGTCAACTTACAAATCTCTTAAAATCAGTCTGCCAACTTTTTAAGATCTGACAACCGTGTATGACAGCTTTTAGACTTTATGTTAGAAATAGATCATAAAACTCGAAAGTTGAAGAAATTCAACAAAACACAAGGTCAAATCTTTAGAAAGATTTTACATTTTTAGTTCGTTTTATTGCTGAAGTGTTTAAAATGAATTTTTGCTTAGATCGCAAAATTTTCTACTTTTAAAACATATTTTCTAAAAATATTTGCGAAAAATTTCAATTTTTCACCCTATAAATGTGCAATATTTTTGAAAAAAATTTATTTGCAATTTGCAGTTTTTGAAAAATTCGCGATTCGTTCACGAGTATTAAATAAAATGAATTTTAAAATAGAAAATAATTGTCACACATTAATAAGATTTTATTATTTAAAATTGATCCGTTTAATGATTAGAGTTCTCCGGAAAAGTTTAATTTCTAATCAATATTTCAATATTTTTTAAAATTAAAAGGTTGCCAGATCTTTCAACGTTGAGAGAAAACTTTGCAGAAAATGTCTGAAATGTTTTGAAATAATTCATTGGATAAAAAAGCAATTATTTAACTTTTATTGTTTAAAATTTTTAAAACTTCAAGCGAATTTGATTTTAAATCAATATTTTCGTGGTTTGCTCGCGAACAAGTTAAGTGCATGCGAATTTTTAGGTTTGTTCTCTTATGTCTTATGATTTTTTGTTGTACTGCCATTAGAAATTGTCTTAAACTTCAATTTGATCCATTTTTGTATATGTTTCATTCTCAAACTCGCAATATTCCTATTCGTAGAAAATTTTTTAAAGTTTTCTCAGTTCTTTAATTTCCTTTGAAAATTGTAATTTTTGTTCTTTTTTGAATAAAAATTGTATAATTTCTTAAAAGAACTATTCTAGTTTTCAAAAGTTTATAATTTCAAATAAAGTCTTTTATAATTTCAAATAAAAACTGTTTGATATCAAATCGTATTTTCAATTAGACATGAAAACTCAGCGTTTTACTTTTCTCAAACTCATGATTCATTCGCGAATAATAATTTTTTTATATAAATTGATATAGTTTTAAATCTTTAAATTGCAGTAAAATTTATTTAAGAACGTTTAAAAGTCTGTCTCTTTCTATGTTAAAAATTTTATGATGTTGTCAAAGAACTAGTTTTTTAAATTTCGAAAATTGAATTTAATTAAAGGTTTATTGTGTTTTAATAATTTTTAATAAAAAACTTTTGATATTAAATCATTTTCAAATGAAGTTATATCTAATCTTTTCTCTTTCTAAGCTCACGATTTATTCGCGAATAAAGTAAAAGTGAAAATAGAAAATTTTTGAATTTTTAAGGTGTTTTTTAACACTTTGTAAATGATAAATGTTTCCAACAAATCATTTTAGATATCAAACCGCTCTTTCTGATTTTTTTTCTTAAACTCACAATTAATTCGCGAATAAAAATAATTTTTAGAAAATTTTAAATTTTAAAGCTGTTTTCAAAACTTTTTAAATGATCAATGTTTCCAGCAAAACATTTTAGATATGAAACCTTTTTTCTCTTATTTATTCTTTAATTTCCGACAAATTTGCGAATTTTTGAATAAATTTTAGGAAAATTTTAATTACTTTCTTTAGTCTTATAGAAATGCTTTAAACATTTTTAAAAATAATTTGATTTTTTTCATTTTGCATCCATTTTTTTATTATTTCAATAATTCCTCATAAAAACAAAAAGAAAATCAAGAAAACACTTCAAAAAATTTTCATTTGAAAAAACAGCAAGCAAACAATGTTTTCACCCTTGAAATTCATATTTTTTGTGGAATTAACACAGCCAGCCATTTTTATAACTATCGATTTATTGTCGTTGTTGTATCTTTCCCCGTTATGCACAATTTTTTTGTTCCTTGTAAAAACAATCTGCACTCTTAAGAAAATGTGTGTAATATGATCTTATGGAGAAAAACCCTAGGATGCCTAGCAAATACACACATACATACATATATAAATGAAAAATTTATTAACTATAAAACCTTGTATAGTTAAACAAATAAACTAAATACTTGTTAGAAGAAGAGTATGGGATAAAATACATAAGAATTCATAAGTGTATAACACGGCGGGATATTTGTTAGACAAACAGAAAGACAGACAAACTGACAATAAATGTTGTAAAATACATATGTTTATAAACTACCTGCTTTTGTTGTAATACAAATATTAATATTTGCTTAGATTTTATTAGAAATTTTGTTAGTTTTTTCATGAGTTTTAAAGACATATGGTGCAAAATATGAAAAAAGGCAAATATATGAAATTGATAATAAATCTTAGATAAAAGGAAATTATAGATAAAATTACTTATTAAATTTAATATGAAATCAAAAATCTATCTATTTGTTCTTAGTAGTTTCATCTCTATAACATAATCAAAATTTTTAATATTATTTAAATTTCAAATATTTCTTTTTTTCCCATTTCCTTGTCTCTGTTAATCTAAATAATTTCCTAATATTTTATTTATAATTTTTTTTTTACTTTTTCGTAATTTTGCCTCATAGGCGCCAACCTACTTACTTTTTTTCCTACACTATTCAGTTATTCTTGTTAAGAAATTCATCATATCTAATGTATTATCTATTGACCCTATTTTACATTTTTAAAATTTTAATACTCTAAATGTAAGAAGAAAAAAAGTTATTTTCATATGCATACAAAATAGCATAACAACTGTAAGGTATGTTAGAGTTAGAAGAAAAAAATGAAAACGTAATCTTTGAGAAACTTAAAACTATTGTAGTAGTTTTATTTGAAAACTATGAAAAGGTATTATTAGCTGACTTACAATAAAATAGCCTAAGAATATTCTGTTATAAATTGTGTTAGTAGTTTTCCTTTTATAGTCACTTGTAGTTAGTTTTTAGAGCATAGAAGAAAATAACAAAAATTTTTTTACAAATTTACTTCATACATTTAACTGGAGCATAACTTGATGTTAAAAGTAATAGGAGTCAAATTTCTGTAAATGAAAAAAATGTAGAAAAATTTATAAAACAGTTATAAGTGTAGCGCAACTAAACAAAAGTCTAAAGGCTGTCTAGTGACCCATAAATGAAGAAGAAAAAAAATACAGGATTTTAAAGAATTTTATTCTTATATCTGTTTTTATTTTTTCATACTAAACAAATTAAAATAATTCTTGAAATCATGTGTACATTAATCTTTTTAAGGTTTGTTTTTAACAACATTTAATCCAATCAGTGACAGTCTAGACGAATGTTTATAATGTTACAAATCTTTTTTGGTTTGAATATTTCTTATGTTAAAGATCTTTCTTAGAACTTTGTTGTGAGTGAAAGGAAGACATGAGACAGACAAACAGACGATGGATGTACAGATACATGGGATTGACAAACGGAAGGATGGACAGTCGTAGTGAGCTAGAATTAATAAATTTCTAATATTTCGGAGTACTAACAGATAGTTGAACGGTTTCAAATAGTTTTTTGTTTGAATATTTCTTTAGTTAAAGATCTTTCTCTCTAAAACATTCATGTGAGTCAAACAGATATAGATAAAGGACACTCTTTTCCATACACATACAGACGTATGGATAGATATAGAGAAAAAGGGAAGGACAGACAGCCAAAGAGAGTAAGAATTAATTCATTTACTTATACTTCAAGGTGCTAGAAATGTAATGACTCCTTTATTTTTGTCTTGAGATTCTAAAAATCTAAAGCTTT
>NC_060950.1:18648259-18654746 GCF_022045245.1 Lucilia cuprina
CTCAAAGGTGGTCTCATAATTTTCAAGTTTCAACTAAAAACATAAGAAACTAACAACAACAAACTTACATGTTTTGGACAATAACAACTACATACAATAGGGAAAAAAATCTTTAAGTAAAATATTGAAAACAAAAAAACTTTAAATCTTACATGTAAAAATATACAGTCAAAGAATCTATAAACTTTAGGTATTGTATCTATGAAATGTTATTGATGCTGCCTGCTTGCTACTGCAACCATGATTTCAATAGCAACAACAAAAACCAATAATATAGTGAAATATTGTTGTTTTTTTTGTGTAGCTATTCTAAACATTTTTCTTTAAAAAAATGTAAAAAAAAACTGATTCTATTGAAAAACTATTAAACAATTGTTTTTGTAGTTGTTGTTGCTGTTGTCCCATGTTTCATTAAAGCAGGGAGTTAAAGGAATGATATGAAAGTTTCAATATTTGTTTGGTAAGAGATTATTTATGGTTATTTTTTCTGTTAAAACTTAAATTTTTGAGAAAGCTTTTTTAAATCAAAATGTTTAAAAAGCTCTTTCTAACTAAAAAATTTTTAAAAATATTTTTAAGAAAAACTTTTGAACAATTTTTTTTTTTTTTTTGTTTAAGAAAAAGCTTTAATGCTTTTTGTTAAAGAAAAATCTGTAGATTGCTTTTTTTAAGAAAAAAATTTTTGGTTTTTTATTTTTCAGAAAAGCTTTAACTTTTAGTTTTAAGAAGAACCTTTAAACAGCTTTTGAAAAAGGATTAGATTTTTTTAAGAAAAAGCTTTAAACAAACTTGTTTTAAAAACAGATTGAACTGATTTAAAAATAAAACGTTTTAAACAGTTTTTTTTAGGAAACGGTTAAATCATCAAAAAAAGCTTTAAACAGCTTTGATAGGAAATGCTTTATACATCTTTTTTAGAAAACGTTTTAAAAAGCTTTTTAAGGAAAAAGCTTGAAATATATATTTTTTTAATATTGAAACAGCTTTTGAATTAGCATTTTAGGAAAAAGCTTTAAACAGCTGTTTAAACAGGTTTTTTTAAGCAAAACCTTTAAGGACCTTTTAAAGCTCTAAACTATTTATTAAATAAAAGCTTTAAACAGCTGTTTTAAGAAAACAAATTTCAAAGATTATTTTTCAATATAAAGATTTTAGAAATGAAAAGCTTTCTATAGCTTGATAAAAGATTTTAGAAAGCTTCTACGGAAACATTTCAATAAAGAGCTTTATCTTGCTTAAAATTGTGAAAAATAAACATTTTTTAACAAAAAATCTAAAAGAATCCCTTTTCATAAAGGGTTTTAGAAAAAGTTTAGAAATGAATTTTAAAGATATTTTTTCAAAAGCTTTGGAAAATGCATTTTAACAAAATGTTTTTTAATAGAAATAAAAACTTAAACTCTTTGATTTTGGGAAAAACTTTTTTATAGAAAAACCTTTAAAAAAAAACCGCAATTCTTTTTTATAAAAAAGCTTTCATAAGAAAAACTTTTACAAAATAATTAAAGTTTACATACATTTAAATGCTAACTGCTTTTATACATTCATCTTTAAACTATGCAACATGTTCAGTCAAAAATCGTACTAAAACCAAAATACAAAAACCTTTAACTCAGAAGCTTCAAAGCTCAGAGAGCACAAAACAACAACAACAATAACAACATTTAAAGATAAATGTTTATTATACGAATAGTAGTAGTGGGTCTACATGAGATGATCTAACTAAGGATATAATAGTATATTTTTTTGTTTGGATTGCATTTCCTTTAATGCAACAACAATCAAGCAAGTGTACCAGGTAGATGTTGTTATTGCAAGTTGCTGTGTTGTTACATATTTTATTTTTTTACGAAATTTTTTTCTTCCCGATGTTCTGTGCCGCATTCTAGGTCTCTTTAAATAAATAATGGGTTGTATGCTTTTAAGGTCAGTGTTTAGTTAAGAAATTGCATTGATTTGTATAATAGCATCAATATAATAGTCATTCAATACCAATAGTTATTGAAGCTATAAGATAGACAGTCATAGTATGTACACTATGTAGTTGTAGGTAATGCCTGTTGTTGACTGTAAGTTGATTCTTTGATTGCCGTTCAATGTTTAGGTAAAAGTAGATAAAAGGTTTGTTTTTTTCGAACTTGAATATTTTATTTAATAGAAAAATCATAACATAACTTTGCTTTTTGTTGCCAAACAAAGGGTAGTGCTTGTTGGGCTTTGACTTAAATATGATATTGATTTAAATAATAGATAAAATACATATTATATTTGAAGATTATTTACAATTTTCAAAGGAATTGCAGAAACTAAACAGAGGGAAATATTTAAATGAAAGTTTAACAATGAATAAAGCAAGAGATGGTTTATTAGTATTTGTAAGGATTGGGTAGTGTATGTATATAAAGAAGGATTAAGTATATTTTTTGCATATAACAATATTAATTGAATTGGTAAAGAGAGAGAATTATTTTAAAAGAATTTTAGGATTTTTATTGACACCTCAAAGTATGCTTTATTGTTTTAAAAACTTTGCATTAGGAATGTATGCTATACTTAAAGTAAATCAAAAACTAAAGCCTACATTTAGGTGATAAATAAAGTTATTTTGATATAAAAATAATTTACAAAAATATAATTGAAAAATTTACATAAACAACTTGCTCATATCTTAATTTCCCAACCGAAAACAAATTATAATCACTTAATTGTTAAATATTTTTTTTATTAATATGTCCTCCTACTTTTCCCTGTATATCACTGGCAGCCATAATATTTAATCTTCTCACACACTCATATTTCAAGTTGAAAAAGAAAAAAAAACTACGACGACAGACAGACAATCGCAGAATAAAATGTAAGGACAAAAAAAGCAATAAAACATTTATATAAATTGTATGTATAGCTGCAGTAATTAATATTTTTTTTTACAGTAAATTTTGCTTGCCATAATTTATCTGCAATAATTTGTTGCACATTCTGCATTTACAGACGAAAAACTTTGCAAATACAAACTGCAACATGATTGTGATGATGTATGCAAAATTACAACAACGATGACGACAAACAACAGCAGCAGCAAAAATTTCACAAAAAAATAAAGGGAAAACTCGGTTGTTTTTTTTATGAAGACAAAAAAAAAATAGCAAACAAACAAATACAAATGATACATGATGCTTAAAACGATTAAGACTTTAAACAAAATCCAAAAAAAAAAATGTTGCTGTATAAATTAAAAGTATAAACACAACAATTTTTTACAATTTTGCTGTTTACAAAAAATTAAAAAAAAAAAAAAATAAAAGAGAAATATGCATGATATTGCTGGTTATTAGTGTAGCATGTCTACTTTTTCGTTGTTTATCTTTTTATTACTTTTTATTTTTCTTTAATTTTCTTGTCCCAAACTGGGTAGAAATTGTGTGTGGAGGTTCTTGAAAAATAAAATAATAAAGGCGTTACTTAAGGCTTCATATAAAGCTTTGCATTGCAATTTATAATATAATTTTATTTATTTATTTGTGTGTATGATCATATTTGTAGATTTGTAGCTGTATAGCAGGCATTGCAATATTTTGTTGTTGCAACATATGGTTGTTGTAGCTGACTTTGAGTTAAAGTCGACTGTGTGTTGTTGGTTAAGTATTCAAACCGCAATATGCAGTTTTGTTGTTGTTGCTGTTTTGCACAAAATTCAATTTAAAATATTGCTGCACTTTGCTAAGTTTTACAGCATTTCGTAAGTAAGCTTAAGCATTTTGTGAATATGAGCAGTAAAGGTAGACTTTTGAAAGCTTTAGATGTGATTTGAAAAAATATATAAAATTTTAAAGATTTTAAAAGCCCATTTCGAACTTTAATGAATTGAAGCTATTTTGAAAGCTTTTATGGGTAAATCTTTTTTAAAAGCCTTAATGCATATATTTTTTTCAATTTACTTTAACTGCTTTCTTACATAAAGCTTTTTAAAGCTTTCACAGAAATATACCATCTTAAAGCTTTAAAATTCTTTTTAAAAGCTTTAATATTAAAACTTTTTTAGAATTTCATGAAACAAACATTTTTAAAAATTTCAATTTCAAAAGTTTTTAAAAAAAGATTTTTTTTAAAAAGATTTTTAAAACAAAATTCACAAAAGCTTTCTTAAAGAGAGTAATAAACAACTTTCTTATTAACATATTTATATAAAAGCTTGCGTTAAAAAACTCTTATTCAAAAAAAATTCCTTTTAAAAGCTTTCTTTTAAAAAAAGAAAATTTTCTAAAAAATAATTATCAAAACGATTGCATACGAAAAGTTTCTTTTAGAAATTATATTTAAACATTTTAATAAAAAAGATTTTTTAAATGAATCGTTAAAAATTATTTTCAAAAGGTTTCACTCAAAAAATTAATGCGAAATTGTATTTTTTCTAACATTCATTGGAAAATCGTTTTAAAAGCATTCCTTAAAAATTCCTTTTAAATGCTTTCATTGACAAGCTTTTCTAAAACACACATATGTTTCCTAAAATCACAATAAAAAGCTTTCCTTATAAAGAGTTTCCTTAAAATACTTGAATATCCAAAGCTTCCAGTTTTAATGTTTTTGAAAAGCTTTCACACTTTAAAATGTTTAAAAACTTAAAAACCATTTAAAGGTTTTTTCTAAAAAATTAAAAAGAAGCTTTGATAAGAAGTGATTTTTTAAAGCTTTAATTAGAAATTCTTTCTTAAAATCTCTCCGACTTAGGCTTTATTAAATAATTTGATATACACAATTTTTTTGAAAATCAGAAGCTTTCAGTCTTAAGATTTCTAAAAAGCTTTTACACTTAAGCTTTTTCCTAAGCATTCATATAGGTATATAACTTTCTTAAAATTTTTGAAATATAAACATTTTGAACATCTTTTATATACATAACTTTTTTAAAAGTTTTAAAATGAAAAGCTTTTTAAAAGCATTCACACAAAAACTTAACAGCAAGGAAATTTTTCAACTGAAATATATGTATAAGAAAACTTAATAATCGCTACAATGTGCATATAACTGAATATTTATTATATGTAGAAATTGGAAAAGCTCCCATCATAACAGCAACCTACATACATATACCGCCAAATTGGAAATACAAATGTAATATAAAAGAAATAATAGCAATAATAATAATAATAAAAAAATTCTTGTTCACTCATATGTTTTTGTTAGTTTTGTGTGTTGGCATTAAATAATATTCCTTTTGGCTTCTTGTTGTAAATGTTTCTCTCGACTGCTTGCTGCACGTTTACAGCATGCCATTTCTACACTGACTTCACTTCGATATCACACTCCTTATATTGCCAACTTAGATGGATGTAAAGTAAAAACGATTTGTTGTAGTTGTTGTTGTCGTTGTTGCTGTTCAGTTTTTAACAAATAATCATACAATATATAAGGAAAGTACAACTTTTATGCATTCATTGCTCAATATGTCTTGCTACACATGTCGGTTGCCTGTGTCTGTCTGTCTGTCTCTCTTTACGTTTGTCTTTAGGATGGTTGATTATTTTTATTTTTTTGCTTTTTCGAAAAGGAAGACAATCTTGTTCTTTGGATTTGTTCTCTCTAGCAATAGTATGTTTGTTTGTGATAATTTATGAGCAAAACTTAAAGTTCTGCAGCTTATAACAAGTACTCATACAAACTTTACTTACTTTATGCATACTTTGCCATGTTGCTGCTAATAATGCCTCTGTTTTTCTTTTCAGTTTTTTTTCTGTTTTTATCTTATGTTTGCTGCTGCGGCTTTAAGCTAAACATTATGTCTAGTATAACATATGACTCTATTTGGCGGTTAATATCTAAAAGATTCTGTGAATAACAAATTTTTATTTTATTACAAGAAAATAAATTAAATTTTCTTTTATTCTATTTTTTTTGCTTTTTCTAACCATATCATATGTTTATAAGTATTTTCACTTTAATTTTATGTTTATTTATGGTAGAAAACTTTTAAATTTTACTAATTGCATTAAAATGTTTAAAGCTATATCATTACTAGAAGTTTATCCTTACGATCTTTTTTTTTAAATTTTTAATGTTAAAAAAAAACGAAGAAAAATTCAGGTGTTTTTGTAGTTGTTGTATGCATTATGCATAATGTATGCAATATTATGCATTTTTTATACAGCCATCGATCGCATTCTTTTGCTTAGTTTATTTTAATGTAAAGCTTTTTTTCGGTAGTCTTAAACAAAGCTTTTTTACTGGGCATTTACTAACTGTAAGCTGCTGCAGTCTGTCTTTCCTTACGTGCGTCCGTCCTTCCTTCCATTTATCCATCTATACGTCCGTCCTTCCGACTGTCCGTCCGTCTGTCTTTTTGTTTGTGTTATTGTCATTGTATGGCTGCATAATAAGGCTTGTTTAGCATATACTTTAAACTAACAGCCACCAAAAGAAAAAAAAATTATATAAATAAACCGCCTCGATAATCAACATTTAAACTCTTCTTCCTTTATTTTTTATATCT
>NC_060950.1:18654846-18656577 GCF_022045245.1 Lucilia cuprina
AATATTTAAAGCAAATCATGTTCTAACAATTAGTAATCAAGTCAGTCAAAATGTTAAAGATTCTTTTCTTTATCTAATACCTATGGACTTTAAACAACTCATCAAAAAAAATCCACACACCAAACCCTAGTTTAACAAAGATTTTTGTGTTTTCAGTGTAAACCCAGCATGATTTAACAGAAAAAAACATAAATAATTTTATGTTGTGATTTTTCATTTTCCTTTTTACTTTTTTTTCGAGTATGTGTTTTTTCGTTCTTTTTATTTTCTTTATATGTATTCGATTTTGTCCAAACTCTTCAAACGGAAAACTATAAAAAACTATTAAAATAAACCTACATGTAAAGCATGTTGATTATGTGTTCTTCTTGTAAAGAAAATCTCAAATACCAAATGAAAACTATATGCAGTCATCAACGAACAAAACAAAAAAAAAAAAAAAGGTTCAATGTCTTCGTCGCCATTAGACGTATGTATTTGATTTGTCTTTTATTCAAATTAGAGATGAGATCCCCTATAAAAATGACTTTGTATATTTTTAGATTCTTTTCGATTTACTGCTGAGTCTTGGTAAACATGACTTGAATTTGTCACTTGTTTTTTGGGTTTTTTTTTTAAAGAAATTATTGTTTGGTCTGGGACAGAGGAAATGTTTATTTTGTAGATTTTTTTTTTTTTTTTTTTGGAATCTAAAGAAAATTTTGTTTTTGAAAACGTTTTTTTCTGTTACTTTAGACAACTTGTGTAGAATATTAATTTTTTGTTAGAATTTTTTTTGATAATTTAAAAAATTTCAAATTTTAATACAAATTCGAAAGTGATAGAATGAGGAAAGAAAGTTTTTTTGGCGCCTATTTAAACTTTAACTTTCTTTTAACATTGTCATCTTTTCAAACGATTTCAAAATATTTTTTTAGTAGATAATAATGTTAGTTTATCCACTTGTCTGTTGAAAAAGGAATAGTTGTGTCTGTCCTTCCGCCTATCTAACCCTTAAAAATTATTAACAAATAGGTCTGTTTGTCGTTCAAAGGCCTTAAAATATAACTTCAGCAGATAGTGTTGCCAATTCATCCATTTGTCTGTAGAAAAACCAATAGTTCTGTCCGTCCGTCCTTCCGTCCGGTCTGTCCCTTCAAATTTATAAGAAATAGGTCTGTCCATCAAAATCGTTTAAACTCAAAAAGTATAAATATCAACATGTCCATCTTTCCACCCTAAATATTTAAATATTTGTTGCATCTTAAGCAAACATAAGCTATTTATAAAAAAATATATATTAATCACCAGGAAAAACTATAAATTTTTTTATAGAAAAAAAATTCTTTTAATTAATAAAAAACTATTTCCTTATCTTAAAATCATTTCATTTCTAACACCTTTATTAGCCACACTTTTATTGATTTGTTTTTCACGTAAAACTTTTGTTTATCTCCTCATCACATCTAATGATCTATAGAAAAAAAAGCTCTCTAGGAGGCCTTCAAATCCAAAACATACTATTAAATCTATACATTGTTATCATTTAATCAAATCTTTACATCTCTCACCCTAATAAAAACAACAAGTGTTTTATATCAAAATATTTTAGAAATTTATCGTATCAAATTTATTAAATAAAAAATTAGTACTAATTTTTATTGACAGCTCACAGCAAGTAATAAATGATGTTAGGAAATCTAAAGAAGTTCAATAAACCAACAAAGATCAATAAAGTTTGAAAGTTTTTTT
>NC_060950.1:18656677-18659480 GCF_022045245.1 Lucilia cuprina
CAGACTAAAGACTGTTCTATAGTCAAGACTATAGACTGTTCTATAGTCAAGACTATAGACTGTTCTATAGTCAAGACTAAAGACTGTTCTATAGTCCAAACTATGGAGTGTTCTATAGTCCAGTCTAGACTGTAGATCAGTCTTTATTGTTCTATAGTGCAGACTATATAAGGTTTTATAGACTGTTCTATGGACAAAAATAAAGACTACTTTACAGTCTAGACTATAGACTATTATATTGCCTAAAGACTATTTTATACTTCCGATTTTTAAATATTCTATGAGTTTTATTGGTCTAAATTGTTTAGCTGAAATCAAGTTTTAATTAAAGCAAATTAAAACAGTTCACTTTGTTATTTGATTTTCCTTTAAATTTAATATTCTATTTATAGCACTGTTTAAATCATATTGTAGATATTATTAAATGCAAATAAAATATAAACAAATAGTTGAGCCGACCAAAAGACAATATTCCCATAAACTAAGTAAGACAATACAAAGTAAAGGACATGAAATTATTGAAAACACAAAACGAAACAACAAAATGCCATAAAAACAATTTTTATACTGTTTGCATAAAAAATCATAAATAAACATAAATATGTATCTGAGATTCAAAGATTCAATTCCCACAACAACAGTAACAAAAACAAAGTAATGTGTCCATAGAAGTTTACAAAGAATTGTATGTACCTTACACTGCCGAATGTTATATCAGTGGAAAGGTAAGATTGTAAGTTTTTTAAGTACGAGATATTAAGCGGTTTAGTGAGGATACATTAGTTTTTAAAAGCAGATTTCATCTTACACTGGTATGGATTGTAGCAAATTCAATAAAGAATCTTTATATATACGTCTTTAAAGTAAGGCTCTATAATATCAGACGAAAAATTTTAAATGAGACAAATACTCTCTTTATGTCTTAACAGGCGCAGGCATTTTTGAAAGATACAAAACGCAAAAGCATAAACATAACAAAATATTTATTTAAAAATGAAATAAAAGACCAAATACAAAAAAAAAAAACATAAATATGATACATTGATCAACATCAGCAACCATGTCCTACTCATCAGTAACATCATCATAATGATTTTGAAAATAATGATGGGGCAACAGGCAACCAAGACTGAGTAAGATGAAAATGTTGACAATGTTTTTTCTTTTTTTTCTCAAATGTTATGATGCTGTGTATATATTTACTTCATTAAAACAAATATTTTTTATATGTTTAAGCAAAAAAAAAAAAAAAATATTTTGTTCAATTTAATTCATATTCTGTTGCTCCCTATCATTTAGTCTGTGTCTGCTTTTATGCCATTTACTTAAGAAATCATATTTAAAAGCGGTATTTGTATTTTTTTTTTGTTGTTTCTGGACAAATATATACATATTTTAAAGGTGTTTCTGGAGGTTTTTTTCTTTATCACAAACAAAATAAAAATTTAATAAAATAAATGCAGACCTTTTAACTACAAAAATGACAATTCATTAAAATGGCAAACAGCAACAACAACAGGTTTACGCTGTTGAACTCCCTGTCGATTTTAGTATTATGTTGCCACTTGTAGCTGAACAAAAACTTGTTGTTGTTGTTGCTGTTGCTTTCTGCTTGCCTCAAAGTGGTATTTCAAGACTAGAAGCTTATGTTGCAGTAGGTATAAAAGTAAGTTATAAAAATTATTATAAGTACTTGTGGCAGTCCCTCTGTGGATTCAACAAAAGCGTCTTGCACAAAAAAGAAGGCTGTACAATCAGCAAAATTTTCTCTTTTGTAATCAATGTTTATTAAGTTGTTATTAAAAGTAAATAATATGAAATTAAACGAAAATTTTATTGAGATATAAAGAAATGTTAAGAAAACATGTTAAAAGTAATGAAAAGGTTCAGGGAACTGAAAAGTATTCTTTAATTAATTTTTGGAAATTAATAACAATTAATGTTGTAAGCAAATTGTTTAATTACGAAGTCAAACTTACAGATTTTTAGAATCAAATGTGTTTATCAGTTTGAGATTTATTGGAATTACTCATAAAAGAAAGAACTTCCAAAGAAGCGAAAAAGAAGTAGAATTTACTGAAGTGCGGAAAAAGAGCTAAAGAAGTAATGATTTTAACGCAGGCGTGTTTTAGGAGGAATGTCCTTTTTATTTGATTCCAAGTTCACTACTTCTGAAGTCATTCTCAAGATGTTATTGTTATTTTTTTTGCATGTTCGGAAGCCATAAAAGGTAAAAAATTTACTTAGTGCTACTTTTCATTCTATTTTTGCTGAGTAATAGCTAAAAAGTGTTATTTTCATGTGTTGATTTTACAATTATTTAAGTGCACAGTTTTGTTATTGATTACTGTACCTTATGTAGTTATTTCATACATTACTTTGTAATGAGTGGTGTGGTGCGGTCAGCGTATCAAGAACTGTGGGTACATCTTGGCAGCTCCTGCAGAAGTCATTACTAGGTAAGTTAAGTCTTTTTGCATGGAGCCTGAATGGCTAGTGGACAGTCACTACTGGTGTTAAGTTCAGTAGATTTGTTCTCGGGATATGAAGTAGGGCTTGAGATTGTGATCCTCGTCTGTCTGCAGGTTGCCTCATTCGACCAAAATCATATAGTTTTTCACGTACAAAGTGTTTGAGTGTTGAAAGCAGAGTGCTGACAAAGTTGTCGGCTGACTCGAATGCCAGCGAGGAATTAACTGACTAGCTACTTACTCTATGAACCAACATTACTTGCCTACTTACCGTTTAAGTAAAGATTTTGCTGGGTTGCTCTATACAACTTGTGATTGATTTGATTGTTGGC
>NC_060950.1:18659580-18663224 GCF_022045245.1 Lucilia cuprina
TAGGACTGAACTAGGACTGAACTAGAACTGAACTAGAACTGAACTAGAACTGAACTAGAACTGAACTAGAACTGAACTAGAACTGAACTAGAACTGAACTAGAACTGAGCTTGAACTCTATCTCTTTATATCTTTTAGGTCTTTCCTACTCCATTGTCCTTTCCATCAGATATTATTTAGATTTCAAAATCCTCCAACTTATGTACATTTTAGCACAGCAAAAGGGCGTCATTACTTAATTTCTTTATAGCATACTTTTAAGGAAAGCTTTATTTATTAACACGATTATAATTATTATGCAATTTATAATTAATTTAAAATCATAACTTTCGCTCACATTCACAGGAACTATTATTTAAAACTAAATATCTGACAATCTTTTTCATGCTAAAGACTTTAAACAAATTAAAACTGAAAACCTATTATTAAATACTGATGTTTATAATACAAATAGCTGCCTAAGGGCTTTAATTTTAATAACACAGACTTAAATTGTCTCTAAAAGGACAGAAGACAGGAGAAGAAATATTTGAAATTAAAATTTGGGAGAAGCAAAAAAAGATACAACAACCAAAAATATTTTAAAACTGTTCATCAATTAAAAATTAAAAATATTTTAAAGAAAATGAGGCATAAAAAGAGAAGAAGGAAAATATGAATTAACAACAACATCAACCCTGTTATTATTTTTATAAAATTCTTTTTTTTTTTTTGTTTGTTAAAAGTCTGTGCATAATCGTTAGTTTTCTAAACTAAAGTCATAATTCTTGAATATGTCAAACAAACAACAAAAACAACTTGAGTAAATTTGTTAACAGAAAAAAAAAAGAAACAGAATACAAATATAATGACAGTATTTTATGACTATTTAGTTAAGCCAGTCAGCCAGACATTGGCCCCTTTAAACACTAACCACTGGCCAGTGAGTTGGATAGAGTATCTCGCTTAGCACTACGTCAAAGGAATCTTATTTTATTTAAGATATTAATTCATTGGCTGTTGGCTGGGTATGTGTTTCTTTTTATATATTTTTCTCATATGTATGTTTGGCTTTTGCGATGGAAATCTTTTTGGCATGAAATCAATCATCATTCACTAAACGTATAAATTTTGTTTTTTTTTTTTTTTTTTTGTTCCACTGCATTATGCCTCCTTTCGTCATTCCTCCTACTGCTGCAATCTTAATTCTACCATCTAAATTGTCTTTGTTAAACGTTTTTGGAAAAAATGAAACTACAAAGATCAAATCTATAGAATGCTAACATTTAAATCATAAGTAAAATAAACCCTTAAGGATAAGTTGTTAGTTGTAGTTTATGCATTCTTTTGCCAAATGTTATAAAAGTCATTGCATATGACATTGAAAATTTTTACTTGTTTCTCGCCAGCCCTCTTCTATAGTTGGTCAAATGTACATATGAATACGTAATGTTGTCATAAAAATTTTTATATTTTTCATGAATTAATTCAAATCCCTTTTTTTTGGTTTTGTTAATTGAATTTAGTTTTATATATTTAAATGCCGGATGTATTATCCTTTGGTTGTATAGACCTCATTTTTTGCGTTGCCTTCTCTGCCTTCTATTGTTTATGATTTGGGTGCTTGTTTGTAGAGGGTTTTTTGAATCGATATAATCAATAGCACTGACATCTGTGTGGATTTTTGTGTTACTGCAGTTGAGGGTAAAATTATGGTGGTTGTTTTAAAAGGCTATCATATTTAAATGAATTTAAATTCTAAAACTCTTTATAAATTTCAAAACAGTATTAAGAGAACTTGTGAGTTTATATTTAAACAGAATAAAGCTTGTGGGAAAAGCTTTATTTTTATTTCAGGAAAATCTTAATATAACAAAAAACATCTGGAACTCTTTTCAGAATATATCTAGCGTTTCATAATAATTTTCTAAAAGCTTTCGAGCAAAAGCTTTCTCAACAGTATGCTCTATTTAAGCTTAAATTGGTCAATTTCTTTTCAACTGTAATTTTCTCATCAAAAAGTTGTGGAACAACTTGTTTAACATTTATGATGAGAAAAAGCTTTTTCAAATGATTTCTTAAAATTTGAGTGTGAAATAAAAGCTTTAATTTCAAATGATAAGATATATAAAAACATGTAGTTTTAACACTAAATTAAGTACAATTTGAAAAGCTTTTAAATAAAAGCATTTTCAATATTAAATTTAAAGAGAGAGAGAGAGAGAGAAGGAAATGCCTTTTCAAATGATTTCTCAAAATTTAGGTGTTAAATAAAAGCTTTAATTTCAAATAATTAAATCCATGAAAATATGTAGTTTTTAAACCAAATTAAGTACAATTTGAAAAGCTTTCTCAATATTTAACTTTAAAAAGAGAGAAAAGAAAACCCATTTTCAAATGATTTCTCAAAACTTGAGTGTTAAATAAAAGCTTTAATTTCGAATAATAAAATCTTTAAAAAATATATAGTTTTTACACCAGTTTGAAAAGCTTTCGAATAAAAGAGACATTTTTCAATATTTTTCAAGCTTTGAAGTTTAAAAAAAGCTTTTTAAAGAATAAGAAGCGAAATTCGCATTGTAAGAAAAACAAATGAACTAGTTGATATCAAAAGAATTCTATCTGAAGATTGATGATATATTTTTAGGCTCTCTCAGACATTAAGCTGCTCAAATTTTAACCTCAACTGTTTCTACACATATAATTCAATTTATGTAGGTTTTGTCATTTTTATATGATTTTTTCTGCATTTCTCAATATTGTCTTTTTTTGGGGTAACATTGCTGTTGTTTATATATTCGATAATAATCTTGTTTTATATTCTTTACATACAAACAAACGACTGACTACAGTTTTGTTAAAGATTCCGGCTGCTGTCTCTGTGTATTTCAATTTATTTGTAGCATCATCATGTTCATTTCATGCATCTTTGCATCATTAAACATAAAAGCAGAATATCATAAATATAATTTGTATATATTTTGTTGTTTTTGTTGTTGACTTCATTACATAATATCAGAGGAGATTTTTTGCAATTCTATAAATTGAATTTGTTTCGAACATAAACATATTTTCATAGATTTTAATATTATGTTAATGAGAAACGATTTTTGTGGTTAATGTAGTAATGTAAACATGAATTTTGTAAGAAAATATTAGAATAAATTTGAAATTAATGTTAATAAACAGAATAGAAAGGTTTATAGTATTAAATTTAGAATTAACCAGTTGAGGTAAGCCTAAAAATATACTTTAGTTTTGGGTAATTGTAAAAGTCTAAAAGTATGCTTTAGTTTCAAAGTAAAATTTTGTTTCAAAATGTTTAGAAATTGAATCAAATATATACTTTAGCTTATAATTAAGTTCCTGAAAGTAGGCCTGAAGTTTTTACTCAACTTTTGCTGGTTAATTAAACCTAAAGTTCATTGCCTTTCTGTACTTCCATCAATTATTAAATAATCAAAAAAATTAAGTAATCTTGCGTAGAGAACCTTTTTTTTCCTCTACACTGCTGATCTTTGTCATTTAAATAAATTAACATATCCCCTAACAAAATCTATTATTACTAATGCGTTTTATTATAAAACCAGCATAATATTATTAGACATCATACAAATGATCCAATGATCCACTACAATTTAATAAAATTCTTGGTATAGTAATTT
>NC_060950.1:18663324-18671566 GCF_022045245.1 Lucilia cuprina
TTATTGTTGTTGCTATTATTGCATTTTAGCATATTTTCTTTTTTTGTTGTTGTTTTTTGTTTACTTGCTCCTTTACTGCCACATTTAGAGGTGCCTGCCTGTAGGTGGTGTTTGTTACTGAGGACAGACAGACGCTCCTCTTTTGTTATTGTTGCTGTTGTTGCTGGTTGGCCTAAGCAAATAACACTAATTGAAAGTATGCATGAGTGCATAATACATGATTTTTAAATCTACACGTGTGTGGTGGATTATTGCTTAAACATTTTTTTTACCTATAAATCCTGGTAAAAAAATATTTCTGTTTATAATGCTGCATTTTTTTCTTACATTTTAAAATCTATATGCGTTTTCATTGTAGATCATTTTTTTATGCTTAAAAACCAAAAATTTTTGCCTAGTATTTAGTTCATATTGTTTTAAGCCGAAACAAAGAAAAAAAAAACTAAAAACCCTTTTAAAGTTTCTTTACAACAAAATCTACCGCCTTTTGTGTTTTTATGTAGTTGTTGTAGACTGTTGTCTTCCACATGCTGTATGCAGCAGCAACAGCAGGCTGTGCTGTAGCATTAAACAAAAAGAAAGCGAAAATGTGATTTATTTTTACATGATTATCAACTTAACAAGAACAGCAATTGTATTGGCCTCTCTTTCTTGCTTTTTTGACAAGTCTAAGGTTGTAGTATGAGTCTTTTTGAAAGAAAAATTTAAAACAATGCATTATTTTTCTTTCCAAAAAAAAGGAAAATAAACTTTTAAAACTGCATAACTTTTTCATAAGATGCTATTTACAAAACACATGGTGACAGTTATAAAACGTAACAAATAAAATGTTAAAATTTTCTATAAAAATCTTCAAATAGAGAGTGATTTTGAGTTGAAAGCTTTTTTTCATAAAAAAGCTCTTTTAAATTTACTTTATGAAAAAGGTTATTAAAGCTCCTTAAAAGGTATTTTATTTTAAAAGCTTTTTAAAATTTACTTTTTTTTTCAAAATTCTGTCTATTACACATTGTTGAGAAAAAAGTTTATTTAAGACAGGATTCAATTGTAGAATTTCTCAACTTTTCTCCTAAAGCTTGTTATTAAAAATACTTTTCCAAGCATTTGAAGCTTTTTCCCAAAAAAAGATTTTTGATGTTTTAAAAAGCTTTTTACGAATATGCTTCAAACATATAATTGAAGTTCTTTTTAAAAAAAGTTTATGTAGCTTTTATATTAAAAAAAAATTGTCCAAGTTTTTCCGTTAAATTACTTTGGAAACTTTCTCATAAAAAAGCTTTTTTTTAACACCAAAGATACTTTGTAAAATTGAATTCAAAATGGACTTTTGGTAAGATTTTTGACAAAAAAAACTAAGAATTTATAAGTCATTATATTCCCTGTCACTCTGTTCAATATTGGCAAATATGTAATGTATGTTTTTGTTTAGTTTTCAAAGTATGTTTATGCTTATTGCGGTATTGTATGCATTGAATACATTTACTACACTTCCCTAAAAAAAAAACTAAAAAAACAAACATTCATATATTTCGTATGTTTATGATGAGATTGCTGGCTGATCATAATGATGTTGTTAATGATGCTTTATTGTGGTTATGGCATGCTACAAGTACATTTGTATGCTTTAGTTTTTTCTTTAACTTTATACTATTGCATTGATTTTGCTGGCGGCTTTTATGAGTTTTGTGTTTTTTGGTTGTTGTTTCTTTTAGAAGTTCTGTTTTTGGTGCTTTTTGCCTCTTTAAGTCAAGTCAAATGTTTAGACATTATTTCCTTTATGATCTTGTAATGGAAAAAATATAAAAGAATTATTGAATTTGTTTGGAAATTTTTGGTAAAAATACATATTTGTTTATAAGTAACTAAAAGTATGGAACATATTTATTGATTTATTAAAAATATGTTATAGTTTAATTATATATTACCACAGAGATGTTAATGTATAGCTAAATAACTACAAAAATTAAAAAAATGCTGCCTACATTTAGGATGATTTATTTTCAAAATTATTGTCTACTTTTAGGCAAGAATTAAAAAAAAAATCTATTATTTTCTTAAAAAATTAGGAATTTAAATTGTTTATATAGAATTTAACTCATTTTTATTCTTTGCTTTTATCTTAAACAATTTACTGGTTTTTGTTTAGCTTTTGAAGAAAGTATGTCATGTTAAGACCACAGCTATTGAAAAATTTCTTGCCTGCTAATAATGCTTTCAATACAACATATATTAGAGACTATAATGTGTATAGTTATGTTGGTTTACATTTCCAGTAATTTTCTTTATAAAGAAGATCAGAGCAAATTGAGTGAATGCGTCTAAACCCCCGCTATAGGAGGATCTACTGTTTTAGTTTCATGTTTGATGTTATGCTATAACTTGCCGTCTTTCATTTCATTTCTAAGATAATACAACTTGTAATGATACCTTAGTTTTTATTATACTTTAATAAATGAAATAAATTAACTTTTGCGGTATTTTTTTTGGACTATCAATTTTGTGTTTTCTTGATTTGCTGCTTTTTTTTGTTTTGAAAGTAAATTACTATACCAAGAATTTTATTAAATTGTAGTGGATCATTGGATCATTTGTATGATGTCTAATAATATTATGCTGGTTTTATAATAAAACGCATTAGTAATAATAGATTTTGTTAGGGGATATGTTAATTTATTTAAATGACAAAGATCAGCAGTGTAGAGGAAAAAAAAGGTTCTCTACGCAAGATTACTTAATTTTTTTGATTATTTAATAATTGATGGAAGTACAGAAAGGCAATGAACTTTAGGTTTAATTAACCAGCAAAAGTTGAGTAAAAACTTCAGGCCTACTTTCAGGAACTTAATTATAAGCTAAAGTATATATTTGATTCAATTTCTAAACATTTTGAAACAAAATTTTACTTTGAAACTAAAGCATACTTTTAGACTTTTACAATTACCCAAAACTAAAGTATATTTTTAGGCTTACCTCAACTGGTTAATTCTAAATTTAATACTATAAACCTTTCTATTCTGTTTATTAACATTAATTTCAAATTTATTCTAATATTTTCTTACAAAATTCATGTTTACATTACTACATTAACCACAAAAATCGTTTCTCATTAACATAATATTAAAATCTATGAAAATATGTTTATGTTCGAAACAAATTCAATTTATAGAATTGCAAAAAATCTCCTCTGATATTATGTAATGAAGTCAACAACAAAAACAACAAAATATATACAAATTATATTTATGATATTCTGCTTTTATGTTTAATGATGCAAAGATGCATGAAATGAACATGATGATGCTACAAATAAATTGAAATACACAGAGACAGCAGCCGGAATCTTTAACAAAACTGTAGTCAGTCGTTTTGTTTGTATGTAAAGAATATAAAACAAGATTATTATCGAATATATAAACAACAGCAATGTTACCCCAAAAAAAGACAATATTGAGAAATGCAGAAAAAATCATATAAAAATGACAAAACCTACATAAATTGAATTATATGTGTAGAAACAGTTGAGGTTAAAATTTGAGCAGCTTAATGTCTGAGAGAGCCTAAAAATATATCATCAATCTTCAGATAGAATTCTTTTGATATCAACTAGTTCATTTGTTTTTCTTACAATGCGAATTTCGCTTCTTATTCTTTAAAAAGCTTTTTTTAAACTTCAAAGCTTGAAAAATATTGAAAAATGTCTCTTTTATTCGAAAGCTTTTCAAACTGGTGTAAAAACTATATATTTTTTAAAGATTTTATTATTCGAAATTAAAGCTTTTATTTAACACTCAAGTTTTGAGAAATCATTTGAAAATGGGTTTTCTTTTCTCTCTTTTTAAAGTTAAATATTGAGAAAGCTTTTCAAATTGTACTTAATTTGGTTTAAAAACTACATATTTTCATGGATTTAATTATTTGAAATTAAAGCTTTTATTTAACACCTAAATTTTGAGAAATCATTTGAAAAGGCATTTCCTTCTCTCTCTCTCTCTCTCTTTAAATTTAATATTGAAAATGCTTTTATTTAAAAGCTTTTCAAATTGTACTTAATTTAGTGTTAAAAACTACATGTTTTTATATATCTTATCATTTGAAATTAAAGCTTTTATTTCACACTCAAATTTTAAGAAATCATTTGAAAAAGCTTTTTCTCATCATAAATGTTAAACAAGTTGTTCCACAACTTTTTGATGAGAAAATTACAGTTGAAAAGAAATTGACCAATTTAAGCTTAAATAGAGCATACTGTTGAGAAAGCTTTTGCTCGAAAGCTTTTAGAAAATTATTATGAAACGCTAGATATATTCTGAAAAGAGTTCCAGATGTTTTTTGTTATATTAAGATTTTCCTGAAATAAAAATAAAGCTTTTCCCACAAGCTTTATTCTGTTTAAATATAAACTCACAAGTTCTCTTAATACTGTTTTGAAATTTATAAAGAGTTTTAGAATTTAAATTCATTTAAATATGATAGCCTTTTAAAACAACCACCATAATTTTACCCTCAACTGCAGTAACACAAAAATCCACACAGATGTCAGTGCTATTGATTATATCGATTCAAAAAACCCTCTACAAACAAGCACCCAAATCATAAACAATAGAAGGCAGAGAAGGCAACGCAAAAAATGAGGTCTATACAACCAAAGGATAATACATCCGGCATTTAAATATATAAAACTAAATTCAATTAACAAAACCAAAAAAAAGGGATTTGAATTAATTCATGAAAAATATAAAAATTTTTATGACAACATTACGTATTCATATGTACATTTGACCAACTATAGAAGAGGGCTGGCGAGAAACAAGTAAAAATTTTCAATGTCATATGCAATGACTTTTATAACATTTGGCAAAAGAATGCATAAACTACAACTAACAACTTATCCTTAAGGGTTTATTTTACTTATGATTTAAATGTTAGCATTCTATAGATTTGATCTTTGTAGTTTCATTTTTTCCAAAAACGTTTAACAAAGACAATTTAGATGGTAGAATTAAGATTGCAGCAGTAGGAGGAATGACGAAAGGAGGCATAATGCAGTGGAACAAAAAAAAAAAAAAAAAAACAAAATTTATACGTTTAGTGAATGATGATTGATTTCATGCCAAAAAGATTTCCATCGCAAAAGCCAAACATACATATGAGAAAAATATATAAAAAGAAACACATACCCAGCCAACAGCCAATGAATTAATATCTTAAATAAAATAAGATTCCTTTGACGTAGTGCTAAGCGAGATACTCTATCCAACTCACTGGCCAGTGGTTAGTGTTTAAAGGGGCCAATGTCTGGCTGACTGGCTTAACTAAATAGTCATAAAATACTGTCATTATATTTGTATTCTGTTTCTTTTTTTTTTCTGTTAACAAATTTACTCAAGTTGTTTTTGTTGTTTGTTTGACATATTCAAGAATTATGACTTTAGTTTAGAAAACTAACGATTATGCACAGACTTTTAACAAACAAAAAAAAAAAAAGAATTTTATAAAAATAATAACAGGGTTGATGTTGTTGTTAATTCATATTTTCCTTCTTCTCTTTTTATGCCTCATTTTCTTTAAAATATTTTTAATTTTTAATTGATGAACAGTTTTAAAATATTTTTGGTTGTTGTATCTTTTTTTGCTTCTCCCAAATTTTAATTTCAAATATTTCTTCTCCTGTCTTCTGTCCTTTTAGAGACAATTTAAGTCTGTGTTATTAAAATTAAAGCCCTTAGGCAGCTATTTGTATTATAAACATCAGTATTTAATAATAGGTTTTCAGTTTTAATTTGTTTAAAGTCTTTAGCATGAAAAAGATTGTCAGATATTTAGTTTTAAATAATAGTTCCTGTGAATGTGAGCGAAAGTTATGATTTTAAATTAATTATAAATTGCATAATAATTATAATCGTGTTAATAAATAAAGCTTTCCTTAAAAGTATGCTATAAAGAAATTAAGTAATGACGCCCTTTTGCTGTGCTAAAATGTACATAAGTTGGAGGATTTTGAAATCTAAATAATATCTGATGGAAAGGACAATGGAGTAGGAAAGACCTAAAAGATATAAAGAGATAGAGTTCAAGCTCAGTTCTAGTTCAGTTCTAGTTCAGTTCTAGTTCAGTTCTAGTTCAGTTCTAGTTCAGTTCTAGTTCAGTTCTAGTTCAGTTCTAGTTCAGTCCTAGTTCAGTCCTAGTTCAGTTCTAGTTCAGTTCTAGTTCAGTTCTAGTTCAGTTCTAGTTCAGTTCTAGTTCAGTTCTAGTTCAGTTCTAGTTCAGTTCTAGTTCAGTTCTAGTTCAGTTCTAGTTCAGTTCTAGTTCAGTTCTAGTTCAGTTCTAGTTCAGTTCTACTTCAGTTCTACTTCAGTTCTAGTTCAGTTCTAGTTCAGTTCTAGTTCAGTTCTAGTTCAGTTCTAGTTCAGTTCTAGTTCAGTTTTAGTTCAGTTCTAGTTCAGTTCTAGTTCAGTTCTAGTTCAGTTCTAGTTCAGTTCTATTTCAGTTCTAGTTCAGTTCTAGTTCAGTTCTAGTTCAGTTCTAGTTCAGTACTAGTTCAGTACTAGTTCAGTTCTAGTTCAGTTCTAGTTCAGTTCTAGTTCAGTTCTAGTTTAGTTCTTATTCAGTTGATTATATATTTACTCAATGATATTCCTGTAGTAAACACAATTTATTGCTTTAAAACTTTAAGCATACCCTAAGGCGGCTCTAATAACACTAAATGTTAAACATACTTTTAGTTGGGTAACATTGTTTTGAGAGCAGTTATGAATATAAACATTATTACGTTCTTATTTCTTAATATTTAACTTTATAATGTTTATTAATACAATTTAACACACCATTTGCAAAACAAAAGAAAACGAAAAGAAACAACTAAAACATATGTTTTCCTTCTAACCCTAATCAGTAGTATAAATTGAAGCTTATCTTTTCCTTCCTACCTCCACGTTTAAGACTCTCGTTAAACTTGTGATGTTTCATGTCACTCTCTTGAGACTCCCTAATAATGTGTAAGTAGCTGAAGGCTACAATCATACACCCAGCGAATAAAAAAAAACACCACCACCACCATCAACATTATTTCCAACAGATCTTTTGTTTTCTTTATGGCAAAAAATTAATTCATGTCTTATTTTTTTCTATCTTCTGTTTTCCTTGTTTTTAAACAGGACCCACCACATTATGTTTTGTATATATATATACATAGTTACAACACTTAGTTTCTGTTGCTACAACAGAACATTAGCCAATGTCAGCCCTTAAGGTGTATTTAGAAGAATTATTTCTATTTCTTTTTCTTACTTATTGTAAAATTTTATTGTTTAGCACGTTTTTAGCAAGTAGCTGTGTTCTCTAGCTCGTAAATTTGTGTAAAGATAGAAAAATATGTAATAATAACAAACCACAAATGGCTGCTAATGAGACAAATAGCCTTAGGTTAAGTAAATTTACTAATAAAAATTATTAGAATACAATAAAATGGAAAAGTTTTTCTTCTTTTTTTTTGCGAAGAATATTAACTGACAACAATGTTGGCAAAATATTAAATTAAGCTGAAAAAAACTAAATAAAGAAATTTTATCTTTTAGTTAAAAGCTATTAAAAGCTTTTTTTGTTTAAATGACTACAATTAATATATTTAAAATCCTTTATTTATTTAAAAATTATCACAACATTAAAAATTTAAGGGTTTTAGTTGAAAATAGATAGTTTTCGCTACGAAAAGCTTTTAGCATTTTTTGAAAGCTTTCTCACTTTTTTGGGATTTTAGTTAGTTGTTTGTAGCAACTAAATAAGTGACATTCATTGTAATTAAAGTTTTCGCTAGAAGTAAGCAAAACTGGATTTTTAGTTGTATAAACTAGTTTTGCTTAAAGCAACTAGAGAAAAAGCTTTTTTAAGTACTTATCAGAAACATTTTATTCCATTCAAACAACTAAATAGTTTCTCCTTTTCACTGTAGCAAAATTTTGAAAAAATAATCTCTTTTTGTTAAATTTTTATCATATTCATCATAGTGCTGTTGTTGTTTTCAGTTTATTTTTAATATTTTGCATATTCAATATATTCAATGTCATTATTCCGTTGTTCATATCTCTATCTGTCTATCAATAGAGAGTTTTACTGTATGGGGCATGTAAAACCTTTCATTGAATATGCTTTTTTTGTTTTTGCCTATACTTCAACTCTTTGTAGTCTTATCTTTATGCCAACTTACAAATTCATTTAAAAAAAGTACAGATAAAATATAAAAAAA